>NC_143558.1:81535000-81858437 GCF_054136105.1 Typopeltis vanoorti
TCCATCTTTTATACTTATCAACTAAACTTTGCAATCCATACATCTACAATCTATCCTCATATGAGTATTTTCATACCCTGCCATATTGCAACTTGGCCAACTGTCTCTGTATCATTACTACTATCTCCTCATCCCTAAGAAATTCAGTCAGCCAACTGTATTTTGAACAACTGTATTCTGAACAGTAGTTCAAAATACAGATCAAAGCCTTAGAGTAATAATTACCTCCATATCACTACTTATAAATGTGTTTTTCAACATCTAAATAATCCTTTTTAACTACTCAGCATACTTCTGAGATATACTCACACATTCAATTCCCTAACCACTGCCACCCTAAACCCTAGCTTCAATTTTTCTTCAGTCCAATTCTATCAACGTAATATGCACAGCATGTAATCTTTCATCCAAATGTGTATAATCCTAACACTTTGCGACATTAAGCTAAGTCATTATTCTTTGTTTATGTCATTGAAATCATCAAAATATTGAAATATTGAAGCATAAATAATGAAATCATCAAAACCTCAATATTACCTCTATTAACTAAGCTCTGCCCAGTTTTGCATCAATAGTAAACTTGATATTCTCCCTCAATCTATTCCCTGTATTATTAATGTACCAATTAAACTGTACATTATAATACAAACATGCAAATTAAATATGGAAAAAGAAAACTGAATAAGCAAACAAATTTCTTACTCTATTCCAAATGATGGTGGAGAGACAGCTGTATAAATTTATGTGGAACAAAAAAAGAAATTAGACAAAAACACCAATTGCTTTAACAAAAGACAGTTTTCAAACCAATTTTAGATACAATAAATATATAAAATTTTATTTTATTTATTCATATGATGATATGACAGTCGTGAGGACTCTTTTATGCAAGCACCATCTCAATCCCCCCCAAATTTTATCCGGGCTCGGGACCAGCATAGCTGACGAATCAGGCCTATGGATGGGTTTTAAGTATTCCTGACTGTAATCCGTGTGTTCATGGGGCCGGTTTGCCTGATTGCGGGAGGAAAACCCCAGATAAACTGGGGAAGAAAAACCCTGCTGTCCACGCCCAAGATCGGCTAACTTGGCTATGTCTGAGAAGGGAGTCAACAAATGGCAGAATCATATCAAAATGATATTAGAAAGATATGCCTGACATCACCCACATTCAAGAAAAATGCATGAACCAGGCTGATTTAAGATGATATGATTACATAAACAGAAAGATAGGTAAGGTTGGCCAAACAGATGTTTGAATGGCAAGGAAAAGGCTCAGAGGAAAATCTAGACAAATTAATGGGGTTAGTGGCATGCTAAAAGTCTGAAATATAAGATTAGAAATATTGTAACCTTGATTAATGTGAAAGAAAATTGTATGGGAATTTAATAATAATATAAATTTAATTAGATGGTACTAAAATAGCATTATGTAACCACTCATAAGGATATAAAGGAATGATCATGTGAAAAACATGTGGCTACTGAGCAGTATAATTATTTGTAGCATTAATCACATAAAAAAAATACAACAGTGCATTAATATCAAAGATGCTGATTCTATTCTTATAGTTTGATGAAATGGGTGATATGAACAAAATTCAGAAAATTTCATTAAAGACCCTAATTTGTTGGCTGGTATCTGGCAACTATGCTTTTGGAATGAGCAAGATAGTATTCATCTATCTTCTTGTATGAAGTATGCAAAATCTGAATTGAGCTATCACCAAAAATAAATGTCGTTTACATTAAAATCGTGGTTTAGCTCATCTGATAAATATTTTTTTTTTTTAAATTACATATTAACAAGACTGTTTGTGCATATACTGAGAATGAAAATATTGTTAAAAGTCAAAAAGAAATTTAGCAATGTGATGTTAAATTCCAAGATCTAAGAATCAAAAGTTAAGAAGAGCCAGTTAGATGACAATTTTTACCTTATTGTCAGAAACCTGAAAGAATCTGAACTATTTTGTTTTGAAGGTACTTAACTACTCATTTCTGATTTGTTGTTTCTCCATATTTGTATCTAAACAGTGCAGTGTAGTCAAATTCCAAGTAGAAACAAGCAAACAAATATAGAATCTGGAATTTTTAGTGTCAAATTCTTCAAGCATATGCTATTTCTGTAAATGTGTAGTGCTTATTTGTTTGTTCTGTTTTCGGAAAGAAATAAAATGAACTGAAATATGTTATTCCCTGTCAATTTAATGCTGTTATGGTACAATAACGTATGACAGGACCTGTATTTTGGAAGTGGAACTTCCAAAATACAGGTCAATATAGTCAAGTGAAGCCTACGAATCTGTCGAACAGTATAGGGTGCAAAACAATAAACTAATAACGGAATGCATATCGAAAGAGGCACGTTACCATTATACTTCAGAAAGGTTATTCTCAATGAATTCAAAAGCAATATAAAAATAATTCTAAGGCGAGAGAATACAATATGCTGCTGCACTCAGAACTCTTTCAGGTGTCACACATTATCTCATCTAGTTTCTAAATTACATACAAAAGAATTAATGAACAACAAAGCGTTTCATTTCTCGTTTGGCCCAAAGACTTACTATTATATTATACCTAGAAACATATTCATTCAGTGTTGTATTTCTACACACACCTGAGTCCGTATACCAACTGGCCGCATGCGTAGCGCGTCGCACAGACCTTTGGGCACACATAGCGGTTCCAATCTTGTCGAACACCAGGTGTAACAAAAGCTTAAAAATTGTTCTAAATTTACAGTGACAACAAAATTCTTGAACCGAACTTTATCTTCTCTCTGATAAAATTTGAAAATCACACTTCTTAGATAGCCAATAATCTAAAGTGCTGCCCCCTTTACAAAGGTTATGTCTATGTAAACGTACACATCCCCATTCAGAGCAGAGAAATGGAAGATGTTTCTGAAATAGTCGTAGAAGGAACATAATGATGAGTTAAATGAACTACTACATATTTTACAGATCATCTTTAAATGATATCACACCCCAATGTGAAAGAATATTCTTAGATTTTTTTCTAATTTTCAGATTAGAAACACAGTACTTAACATGATTTTAGAAACATTGAAATTACTTGAAAAAAAGGACTCAAAATATAACAAAATCCAGTTCGTGATTTATTTAACGATTTCAAAATATGCTAAAAAAAAAAAACAAATCAGCTAACGCCTTTTTATTCCCGTATATACGGGAGTAGGCGAGGCCATTTAGCCCTATCTAACTTTTTGGAGACTGAGTGGGCAGTTCAATCTCCACTGGTACCCAATCAGAGACAGATGGCCCAAGGCTATCACTAATTAAGCAGTACGCAGTGAAGAGAGACGGCTCAAATGTGCCGCCATCTCGTGGTTCCTAACCCTAACACAATATATTTAATGTCTGAAATAATGTGGGTTCTACGGTCGATTTTCTTGAGTTTACAGGACGAAAAACCCGAGTTTCCGGGAGGAAAAACCTGCTTGCCCGTGCCAGAGATCGACTAACTCGGGAACAGGTCGAAAAAAGGCTTAGAAAAATTTCCTCTAGTCGCCGACTAGACTCGAAACCAAGACTTCCTTCGTGCGGCCAAGCGCGGTGGTGTGCAAACGCCACATCCACTGAGCTACACAGGCTCTCAAAATATGCTAATATAAATATTATTATAAGCATATAAAAGGAAGCGAAATAAGAAATAAATGTTTCGGTTTATTTATTTATTGACAAAATATCCTGAATTTAAGTTTATTTCCCGCTTAAAAAATAAAATAAAATCTATGAGAGACTGTTGGTATTGGTATAGTGTTTGGATAGCCGGGAACGAATTGTAGTTGATATCTGCAAGCTTCCATAGCCCTTTTGGAAAAACACCAGTACGAAAATGTTCCTTCTTTCGATTGAAAAATCCTCGTCGTGATGAGAATAATCTTTTATATATATAAGAGCCTGTGTAGCTCAGTGGATGTGGCGTTTGCCAACCACGGCGCTTGGCCGCACGAAGGAAGACTTGATTTCGAGTCTAGTCGGCGACTAGAGGAAATTTTTCTAAGCTTTTTTCGACCGGTTCCCGAGTTAGTCGATCTCTGGCACGGGCAAGGAGGTTTTTCTTCCCGGAAACTCGGGTTTTTCGTCCTGTAAACTCAAGAAAATCGACCGTAGAACCCACATTATTTCAGACATTAAATATATTGTGTTAGGGTTAGGGACCACGAGATGGTGGCACATTTGAGCCGTCTCTCTTCACTGAGTACCGCTTAATTAGTGATAGCCTTGGGCCATCTATCTCTGATTGGTACCAGTGGAGATTGAACTGCCCACTCAGTCTCCAAAATTTAGATAGGGCTAAATGGCCTCACCTACTCCCCGTATACGGGAATAAAAAGGCGTTAGCTGATTTTTGTATATATATATATATATATATATATATTCTCTCTTCAATTGAAGGTAAATTAGCCGATCTCATATGGCGGTAGCGGGGTTTTTCTCCCGCATACAGCAAATCGGTGTTCAGAACACACGCAATTTACAGACAAAGAATATTTATGGTGATATTGACTGATGAGAGTATAGAGATAGATGAAATTGAGGTGCTTAATATATTAAAGAGCCTTAATACTAACACTGCCATTGGGTTAGATGGCATATCGGCCCATGTGTGTTACGAGAATGTGCAAGAGAATTAGCAACTCCTCTAACCAGGATGTTTAATTTAAGCCTCAGTTCTGGTAAAGTGCCAATAGAGTGGAAAGAGGGGAAAAAAGTTCCATTGCACAAGGGAGGCTCTAAGACTGATGTTGCAAATTATAGACCAATCAATATATCTGGAGTGGTGGTTAAGATTTTGGAGAAATTAGTTAAAATTAGAATTCAGGACTGGGTGGACAGCAATATGATACTTTATAAGGGTCAACATGGTTTTGTGAAGGGTAGGTCTTGCCTAAGTAATTTGCTTAAGTTCTATAATAAAGTAACAGTGGAGTTGGATAAAGGAAATCCTTACTCAGTGATACTGCTAGACTTTGCAAAGGTTTTTGAAAGGATTCCACATGGAACTGTGTTACATAAATTAAAGCAAATGGGTTTGGATCCGAAGATGGTGATTTGGATTAAAGGATGGCTGGCGGACAGATATGAAAGAGTGGTTTACGGAGGAGCTGAGTCCAGGAAAAGGCAAGTGACTAGTGGTGTACCTCAGGGCTCAGTTCTTGGTCCTCTATTGTTTAATTTGTACATCAGTGATATTGGAAATACCTTGAATGGAAATATCCACTTGTTTGCTGATGATGCAAAATTGGGAAGAGCGATAATCAATTCAAATGATGTGGATATTTTACAGGATGACTTAAATAGGCTGAAGGTATGGACTGAGGTAAATGGCTGTCAGTTCAACGTGGCTAAGTGTAAGGTGATGCACTTCGGGAGGATGCCATCGCATACTATTTACTATATTAACGGAACTGAACTGCAGGAAGTTGATGAGACAAGAGACTTGGGAGTTATTGTGGACAGAGAACTTAAGTTTAAAGGGCATATTGCTAAGATTGCCAAAACATCACATCAAATTACATGGTTGTTGAGGAACACACTAACAAGCAGGGATAGGGAAGTTATTGTTCCACTTTATAAGGCATTAATAAGGCGGCATTTGGACTATTGTGCACAGATCTGGTCGCCAGGATTTCTTGGTGATGCGGAAGTGGTAGAGAGGATTCAGAGGCGGGTTACAAAGATTGTTGCAGGTCTGTGGGATGTTCCCTATGTGGATAGATTGATGATCTGTGGGCTCCAAAAACTAGCTGATAGACGTAGGAGAGGAGATATGATAGAGGTATTTAAATTGTTAAAGGGATTTTACAGGATTGATACTGATGATATTCTTAAGACCAATGCAGGATGTGAGAGAACGAGGGGCCATCCCTGGAGATTGTGTAAGAGTGTGGTTAACAAGGATGTTAGGACTAGATTTTTTACTTGGAGGGTTGTGAATGGGTGGAATGCTTTGCCAGAACTGGTTGTGAATGCTTCAACTGTGAATGAATTTAAGGAGAGGTATGACAGGTACTGTGTAAATAATGGTTAGTGTGTCAATGTCGGGTCTCCCGCGATGAGTCTTTTGACTCCATGGAGACACCGTTAAAATAATAATAATAATAATAAAAGCATATATAGTGGAACTATTTTAATATTATAATATTTATTTATTTATTTATTTATTCATATGGAGTGTTCTCCCCGTCCCTATTGGGGCGATTTGAGCCCCTCATGGGGATTAAGTATTTATGGCTATAGATCTGTGTGTTCATGGGGCCGGTTTGCCTGCTTGCGGGATGAAAAACCCTGATAAACTGGAGAAAAAACCCTGCTGTCCACGCCCAAGACCAGCAAACTCGGCTATGGCTGGGTAAGTTCCTTAAGCTCCTCACGTTGGTGACGAGAATCATACCCAGGACACTCCTTCCCCAGACATATGGTTGCAAGGCACATAGCCACTAGGCTAACCACGCGGACATATTATAAGATGATCTTATATTATAGGCACTTTGTGCATATAGCTGAATCAGTATAGACGAAGTCCTTTAGTCGGAAAGACCTGGGTTCGATTTCTCACGTCAGTGACGTGAGAAATCTTTATCTGGTCTCTTTCGATTGAAGGAGAGTTAGCTGGTCTCATACGTTGGTAGGGTGTTTTTTCGACAGGAAACTTGGATTTTTCTTCCCCCAGAACAGGCAAACTGGTCCCATGAACACACATGGATTACAGTCATGAATATGTAGCAGCCATATGCCGGTCCTGAGCCTGGATAAAAAATTGGAGAGAGCAATGCTGAACTACCCTGTAAAAATCTCACTAGGAGTACTTTGTGGGCAATGCCTAAAAAAGTCACCTACGGTCAGAAACGACTGAAAGGGAAAATCAGATCAGATGTCTGTGCATAGCACATTAGTGTAAATCAATGGTCACAAATGCTTCACAGACTATAATTAAATGAACTAGAGGTATATGATGTTTTGAGTGGACTCAGATGATGTGAAAGAATGGTGGAAGTCAAAGACTTGCAAGATAAAAAAATTTAAAGGATAACATATAAAGGAAAATATTGCTACTACATGAAAACGTATCTGACAGGTATGTTTCAAATTACAACTTATTCTCGATATCTGAAGTTATGGCTAAAGCACTTGGGGAGATTGATAAGAAATAACATTAGATCGACAGATACAAGATTTTGTTGGATTGTCTGCACTGATGTATATGTCAGTTATAATTCCAGTTTTTACTAATCTGCTACATTTTACTGCAAGGTGATAAATATGCTATATAAAGGGGGAAAGAGGCACTATATGATGATGATATCCTCGAACTTTTCAAGAAAAGGAATTAGAGAGAATGCTGAATTTGCAATTTTCATAAAATCTGCCGACAGGCATCATAGTACATTAAATGAATAGATATGAGTTGTGTGTGCCAACATATCAAGCAATTCGATCGTGACACATATTGTACAGACCAAGAGTTCGGGATAATTTTTGAATGAATCATTAAACTGCTTTTTCAGTATAGAGTAGTGTCCATGAGATGCAGCCATACCCATTTGCTTGCGTATTGTCTATGGTCGCTTTTGCTCAACATGTATAGATGTAGCAGTAACCGTATGTTAACTCTCCTTTCCCCGCGCTGCTCCCGATGATACTCGCAATAACAATGCTAACTTGACAGTGTTTTAAATGTCTCGAGGGTTTCTTACTGTCGAATATCACGAGTTTACGACGGTTAATATTGATACGTATTTGTTTATATTCAAATTCGATAGCTTGGAAAAAACATTTACAAAGAAGTGAAAAGACATTTGTCTAAGAGGAAAAACATAAAACCTTGATGCAAATCAGCCTTACCTGAAGAACAGTTGCAATAGATGTTGATTATTGGGAATACTAGCTCTGAACCCCCATTTAATCGTAATTATGTCTCATAAAAACGATATCCATATTTCGTCCTCAATTTTTCAAAAATATTTTGCCCTCTATTTTTTTTTAAATAATATTGTGTAAATTTTGTTTTTTCTATCTCATCAAAGATTTGTCCTCCTAGCCCGCGAAACGTAATATATTTATTATCCGGCCCTTCTCAGAAACGTTTGCCGACCGCCCCGGCTTATGAATTACGAGTGTTCAAAAAAGGAAGTAATTTCTATTTTTTTTATTCGGATTCTGTTTATCATATTTAAACCAAGTCACATTCCTTATGAAAACTGTGTTGCACACCCTCTTTCATTCGATATATACCTCTGGTCCGATGAACAAAGGTAGACGAACGACAAAAAGTTGCTTCTGTATATTTCAAACTGGTAGAATGAAGGTAGGTTGACAAGCTTGTTTGTTTGCAGGTGTTAAAGGAAAGTGAAAGAATGGTAGAATCCAAATTATAGATGATGTAAAAGATAGAGAGATATAGTTATAGGGAGAGTTGTAAACATTTAAGTCTTTTAAGAAGATCCACATAAACTTCTAGCTTCGATCAATAACAAAGTTTGATATTTTAATGTTAATAAGCGCAGAGTGTTATTCTTTGGAGTGGAACGATGGTGCACTGTATTTAAGGAAGAGCACTCCATGAGGTGGACGAGATTTAGATTTAAGGCAACTGTAGATACAGCACAGTTCTAAATCACAGTGCAAATATTGCAAAGACTATTCAAGTGATTTCTGTTATGGGGAGGACAGTGACAACAGAGCTAAGAAGGTAAATGTCTCTACAAAACCTTGATCAGAACAAATGCAGACTATTGTTTGTACATTTGTTCATATGGTGTCCATTGTGATTAGGACAAAATCGATAGCTTTTGGTGATTAATGGTTATGGAAGTTACAATAATTGCAAAGTTTTATTGCATTTTCCCCCTTTGAAATGTAAATTACAGAGTTTAGTTTTTAAGAAGAAAAGCGAAGTATGATAAAGAATTTTTTAATGTAATCGGATTTAACAGGAATGATATAAGAAGAAGCCACCATCTCGCAGGTTAAAGGTAAATAAGGGATTTGAAGGCCTGTGCATTGTATTCCTTGGGAAATGTATTGAGCATTTAATGACATATACAACGCTGTTAGAAGATGCCAAAGAGGCTGCGTTTCCACGAAATTTGATAATGTCAATATTAATAATATTATTATTTAAAAATCCTACCGCCTATAATTCCAAACACAATGACAGTAATCCTTTATCAATAAATAACTTTTTGAAGACTATTTGGTAGCTAGTCTCCATTCTTCAGCTTTAGCAATTTGAGTTTATACTATTGATAACACAAAGCTTTAGTATAGAGAATAATGATGTTTAAAGATGATTAACACTAGCTTTTGACCTTAAACCCTATAAGCATTAAACGAGTGTTCGTGTTTAGGATCAGAAGGTTTAGGACGTTTGATAGATTTTGAGAGTTTTAGGAAGAGAACCCCTACTTTTACATCACATATGCAAACGCGAAAATCAGCTGAAGAAAGAAAACGTTCCTCTAGATGGCGATTAGAATTGAATCTATGATGGTGTTCCTTCTGGTATCTTACTGCAACAGAAGCAAACATTGTTTCCATAGGACTCTGAGAGCACACTGTTATGTATTGCTCGAAATCAATAACAGAAATGAATCAGCTGGTATACATTTCTGCTGTTATTAAAGAACTTGGCTATGGAACAAAAAAAGATGAATAAACCAATAAAGGACCCACAAAGTGGAAATCAAATATGAAAAAAAGTATTTCATTTGAAATATCACCACTTTACACATCTGAAATAAGAAAAGAACAAAATGCCGTTTATGTTAAAGATGCCAAGCTATTTTAAACCTGGTTTTAACTCCATTTCCCAGGTTTAAAATAGCTTGGCATCTTTAACATATATTATACCCAAGGTAAAAAACTTCCTACAAAATGCCGTTTGTTAAGCGATAAAACCTTGAAATACACCTGCCAGTTTATCACCATAATAGTAATAGAAGAGAATAGAATAAGTTTATGGTCATTCATGTATACATATATAGGGTATTTTCAAATATATAATTCAGATTAAGTACAAATATATAAACATATATAAAATATAATATGAATGCTGCATTATTTTGCAATTTCACTAATGTATTTACAATGCTATATTTACAATATATAAAAAAAATATTTTTTATAATAAGGAAATATTTTTAGAATAAGTATGTTGATTTCTAAAATGTTTACACAATTACAATAATCATCTTTAGTGACATTCCAACTTGAAATTTTTACAAAATTCAGCACATTGTGCTGCATATGTGATTTTTTTTTCTACATTGCATTTGAATTAAAATTTTGATCATAATAATTTTTCCATCTATATTTACAACACGTGTTCTTCTAATATTAACAATGAAGATTGCACAGAATTTTTGAATAATGGATAATGATAATATGATAATGTCTTAGATAAATTACATACATATATTGAGTACAGAATGCTAGGAAAATGTCTTATTTAAATTATATAAATAATGATATTAACAATGTGTTTTACATCTTTTTTCACATTCATCTTTACAATGATTCATTTAAATTTACAATGATTCATTTTTTATTAAATTTTTTATAATATTTACTTATTTCTTTGGGTGGCTTCTTCCTCGAATCTTTGCAGAGCTTATTTGAATAATATTATCAGAATTTTCATTATTGTTATACACCTTACTGACTGTTTTTGTTTAGGAAAAAACACAAAAAAGAAGAAATGGTCGTATTAAAGGGAAAAAACAATATTTTAATGAAATTTTGCTAATAGTTTTATTTTAATAAAAACACAAAAACTGAATTCAACTTATTTTTGGTCAAAATTTAAAAAGAAATAAAAATTTTAAACTTGTATTACTATCCACGATTTTGAGTCTGCTTGAAATAATTATAACTAGTTGCTAAAGCCTTCAAGCACCGTTCACTATAAAGAGAAAATCTGTTACTGTTTTCTAAAATATTTCATCTAGGCATGCTTCGGATCTGATCTCTCATACCGAATGTTTGAGTCTCCATGATCTTTCAATAATATAACGCAAAATTGAATTTTTTTTATATAGCAAACGGAAATCAGTGAAGAATCTTCCCTTAACTCTGTTCAGGAAATTAGTTCAAGCAAATGGTAAAACACATGTCAAGATTTGCTAAACTCGAACTCTAGAAAATATACTCTAGAAATTATTATTATTTTTTTTAATAAAAATAATAATAATACCAACAAAGTTAATATACCATTAACACTAATATACACATCACAAATCACCAGCATCCAATGCCAACATCCCATACATAAACAGTAGCAACGACATAAATAGTGAAGCCTAAATCCCACTCTCTTCACAAAAGCTAACCCAAGCTTCGAAGTAGGTGGGATTAACTCGCCTCACTCAACCACACGTAATCCTTATAACCAAAGAAGCAGATTATGTAATAAAACAGTTAGTAAAGTACACAACAATGAAGAAGATACTGAAGATACTGATTATTATGAGATAATATCATTAATATAATACTCTTATGTAATATAAAAAATGTAATAATAATAATAATAATTATTATTATTATTGTTGTTGTTGTTGTTGTTGTTGTTGTTATTATCTGCATGTTGTACTGAATCCTTGTAATGCACAGAAAATTTATGTATATATACATAAATATCCTGTATGATAGTAAACCTTGTCACTGTCAAAAAATTACTATTATTATTATTATTATATTAGTCATTCATTATACAGGAAATTCTGTACAATCTTCATTGTTAATATTAGAAGAACATGTGTTGTAAATACATAATATAGAGGCAGAAAGTATTATTAAAATTTTTAATTGCAATCCAATGTAGAAAATTAACTATATATGCAGCACTTAGTACTGAATTTTGTAAAAATAATAGGTTGGAATGTCACTCAAGATGGTCATTGTATACGTGTAAATATTTTAGAAATCAATAAAAATAAATAAATAAATAAAAATAATAAAAAATAAATAAATAATAATAATAATATTATTATTATTATTATTATTATTAGGAACAACGAGATCGCGGCACTTGTCAGTCGCCTCTCTTCACCAGATGGCATGTGTAATTAGGGAGTCTTTAGTCAGCTATCTCTGATTGGCCTCCGGTGGAAATTGCACTTTCCTATCAATTTCCAAAAGTTAGATAGGGCTATAACGGCCTCGCCTACTCCCTATGCGGGAACAAAAAGGCGTTAACTGATTTTATTATTATTATTATTATTATTACATGACACACCGCCAAGGAGTCTGGACTCATCGTGGAGGGCCCACTACTCCCCTACGCAATTCACCGTCTCCTCTACTTAATCCTTCTTCTACTAGCACACACACACACACACACACACACACACGCACGCACGCGCACACACACACACACACACACACACACACACACACACACACACACACACACACACACACACACACACACACACACACACACACACACACACACACACACACACACACACACACACACACACACACTATTACCATTAACACACAATGCCATCTACTGCCCACGACCACCACCAATAATTTTTGGTGTATGTAAGTTGCGTGTGTCCTGTTGCCGATTTGCATGTATGCGAGATGAAAAAAAAACGAATTTTCGGGAGAAACAGCTCTTCCATTCCCGGTATCAGATCAGCTTACTCATCTTCAATTGAAAAAAAAAAAGGTATAAAGATTCTTCTCGTCACAACGAGAATCAAGTTCACTTCTTTTCCAATCGAAGGATACAATGTCCAAATTTAGAAAAAAAAAATTTCGAACTAATACTAATAATTCCGCAACGTCTTGGATATACCAAAAATCGCATCGAAGTTTAATAAAAGTATATTGCAACTTTTACCATCAACTCGGATTTGTTTTAAAAAAATATGTAACTAGTGATCGATTCTTTGAATAATGTAACGTTTTTCGGAAATGGCAATAAATAAAAATGCAACTTAAATTAATATAATTCATTATGGTACATAATAACACTAGAGCTTTAACATGACAATAAGAAGCTGGCGTTAGTTTCTGATATGAATATCAGCACGGATGCTAAAAGCAGGTTCAGCTGAAATTGTTGTCTTTGACTGGCTGCATAATTGGTTCTAGCACAGAAAAGTATTGAGACTCATATTACACAAATTATACCTAAATTATGATAGCAAGAACATCAGTATCTCTGGTGGTAGTCAAGAATTTGGATAAGTTGGTAAGATCTCACGTATAGAAGAGGGTTCACAGATAATATACGAGGGTAATCTGAAAAGTTCTCTGCATAACAATCAAAAAACGAATTTACAATTTCAAAATTATTTTTATTTTTCAATATAATCTTTCTTAAGACTAATGCATTCATTCCAGCGATGCTCCAGCGCCATTATCCCATACCTGTAGTGGTTCTCAGTAAGATCTGCAAAATACTCCTCTACAGCTGCAATCACCTCTTGATTCGAAGAAAAACGTTGACCAGCGAGGAAGAGTTTTAGTTTTGGGAAGAGACAGAAGTCAGAGGGAGCCAAAAATGAGAAATAGGATGGTTGTTCCAATAATTCATAGTGCAGATCCCTTAATTTTCCCAGTTGCCAAAACACCGTTGTGGGCAGGTGCATTGTCCTGACGAAAGATGATTTTTTTTTCTCTGCAAACCGCGTCTTTTCTCACGAATTTTTTCATCTAGTCTTGTTAAAAGATTGTAATAATATTCCCCCGTTATTGTTTTTCCCTTTTCAAGATAATTAATAAACAAAACGCTTTAGCATCCCAAAATACCGATGCCATGATCTTTCCTGCTGATGGACCCGAATTTGTCTTCTTGGGCGCTGAACAACGGGCTTCTGTCCACTGTTTTGACTGCTGTTTGGATTCCGGTGTGTACTGGTGAATACAAGTCTCATCGATAGTAATAAATCGACGCACAAAATCAGTTTTATTTTTGTTAAAATGCTCCAAGCACTGTTCAGAGATTTTCCATGTTCTTGATCTGCTGTGAGCAAACGCGGCAGTGCCGCACCCATCTTGCACAAAGCTTTTTTCATTTGAAATTCTTCATGCAAAATATATCCTACACGTTCTTTTGAAATGCTTATAGTGTCTGCAATTTCACGCACTTTGATTCGCCGGTGATCCAATACCGTAACGTGCACTTGATCAATGATTTCAGGTGTTGTTACACGTTTTGGACGTCCTTCACGTGGATTATCTTCAAGGTCAGTACGGCCACTTTTAAACTAGGCAGCCCATTTCTTAATTGTCGAAAACGAAGGAAAGGAGTGCCCATAAACTTTTATGAACTTCGAATGAATTTCTTTTGGCGTTAAACCTTGTTTTACAAAGAATTTTTTAACCGCACGATACTCAATTTTATCCATTTCAAGGGATACAGACAACATGTTTTATTCAGACAGCTGTATAAAGCAAACTGCTTGATAGAATGACTTGCAATTTCACATGGATGTTTACGACAGTTGTACCAACTTAGAAAAAAAATATTGCCGATTGTGTTGCCATCTATGGTCGAGGCCGAGCATAGATGGCAGCTCTCGTATACTTTCTAATGCACACTAGGTTTGCGATAGGAAAGTCATGTTTTAATAACCTTGCTGACATTTTTGAAATAATATTATTCATCATTTAGATAAAAAGAATGCGACGCTTATAGCCGCCACAAGGAGAATGTTAGGACGCTCATAGCCACCTGTGGCAATTCATTCCACTCATTAACCACTCTCCAAGTAAAAAAACCTTGTGCTAAACACCCTTACTAACACACTCTTAGACAACTTCCAATTATAATCCCACGTTTTCCCCTATCCCTACTTCTTATGCATTTCTTTTGTGTCGATCTTATAGAATCCCTTTAGTAACTTACTCGTATAAGTTTCTCCAAGGCCTCACAGCTAAACTCTAACTCACCCACGTTCAATCCATTTTAACATGGAGCATCCACAGATCTGTCACCAGAATGGCAACTTCTCTAAATCCTCTCCACCATTTCCTGATCCTCAAGAAACGGAGGTTATCAATGTATTCTTCAACATCCAAGTAATATTGACAACCTTAAAATATGTCAGCTGAATTTCAAATCTCTTCCTACCATCACTCCCAGATTCCTAGCCTCATCAATTTCCTGTAATCTATTATCATCCATATGATAATAGATTACAGACATTACTATGAATATTTTCATCCCAAAGTGCATTACCTTACATTTTGTAATATTAAATTAACAATCATTGTCCATTTCTCACACTTTCAATTTATTTATTTATTTAAATCATCCTGTAGGATATCTACATCACTTTTATCAACTATAGCCCTCTCCAGTTTTGCATCATCAGCGAACAACTAAATATCCCACGTTAAATGTTCCGATTTATCAGTAATGTACAAATTAAAGAGTAGTAGTAGTAGTCCTAGTACAGAACTCTGGGACACTCCACTGGTCACCCACGTTCGCACTGATTCCACTCTAACATATACCACCCTCTGATGGCTACCTATCAACCACCGCTCTATCCTTGCACCAGTCT
The DNA here is from genome assembly GCF_054136105.1 of Typopeltis vanoorti. Classification (NCBI taxonomy): domain Eukaryota; kingdom Metazoa; phylum Arthropoda; class Arachnida; order Uropygi; family Thelyphonidae; genus Typopeltis; species Typopeltis vanoorti. Next base: position 81,550,560 of record NC_143558.1, read on the forward strand.
CATATCCATTCCCATTTGCTCCAACTTATGTAATATGTTTCCATGTGGTAATCTATCAAATGCCTTTATGCAAAGTCCAGCAGTATCATGGTGTATCTATTTCCTTTACCCAATTCCAGCCATCTTGTTACAAAATGAGAATAAATCTTAGGGAAGATCAGTTCAAATAGAGAGTATCAGAATTAGAAAAAACAGTTGAGAAATAATAGCAATAATCGGAGATCGGGTTTATATTGTGTGTCTGGCGTAATTTAGACGAAGAAGAAACAGAACGCTAACAAGAACAGCAAAGTGGTGAATAAGAAGATTTTCTCCACTAAAGACGATATTGAAGAGAATATTGAAAATAACTTAACCTCCGTAAAATAAAATTATTAGAGAGACAATAAGGGAATTATAGAACGTTGAGTGGCGTTTAGAAGAACACAGGAAGAATTTAAAAAAAAAAAAAGTAGAGCAGCAAAATGGAAAATACAAACCACGGAATCAGGTAAGTTGTGGGTAATAATGGAAATCTGGTAAGTAAAGGTGATTGCAGAAAGAAAAATGTTATTTGTATGGTGACTATCATAACACATGCTATTGATCAGTGGGTTATAACATCAATGTTTCCTGGAGTAAAAAAATTAAAAACAAAATGCAAGCAAGTTCAAAATAGAAAAGAAATGCAAAAGAAGTGGTAATTCTCGTAGGTACTAATGACTTAACTAGCAATAAATTCAGTACCAGAGAGGATACGAAAATTTTGTTGGAAGAAGAAGCTAGAGTGAAGAGATAGAAACTAAAAACCGTTGGTATATTACCTAGATTATGAGGGAAATGGATTACGAAGAAAGGCTCAGATGGCAAACAATGCATAGGCTGTGTAGAAGGAATGAATGCGAGGTTTTGGAAGTGTGGAGTAAGTTTCAGGAAAGGTTCTATTTGTATAAGACGGTCAGCCTGCACTTGAATGCTTTGGCATCAGGAATCTTGAAAAAGTATTAATTGATATGAGAACTAACATAGAGAGTCAGAGGGACCGAATTTTTTTGGGAAGAATCATGAGAATTCTGAGCGACAATGTTAGATAGATGTGTTAATTTTGCCACTGTATAAAGATTTAATAAGACCCCCCTCACTTGGACTATTGTGTGCAGGTTTGGTTTCCGTTGTGATTCTGATACAGTAGAGCAGAGTTTCTCAAACTGCGTTCTGCGGAACACTGGTGTTCCGTGGAAAGTGAATATGTGTTCCATGAAAAATTATCAAAATTAACATGAGCCTGGAATGGTTTTAAATGCTGCGACAAGTTCAATCATGTTGTAAATCAGGGGCTCCTCACTCTGCATGTGGATTGTGCTATTAAGGCCAACGCGCGCTGGCCTTGACTCAGCCGCTGGTTAACAGCCGCCTGTGGTTGTCGACACCTCCGAGAGCAAGTGAAGTACAGAGGTTTCTGTTCTAGGGAAAGTGCGGTCACAAGCGAGGTCAATGCGATGCGATGCGGCCCGGCATGCCTGTGGTGTGCGCCGTCGCATTTTTGCAATGCGAAACAGCCTGCTTCGGTGATAGTGTGCGCTTAGCTTTACATTGAATATGAGACTGATGCTATTGAATTCTAACCAAGGTGTTCTGTTAAAATTTCAGGATTTGTGAAGTGTTCTGTCGTTATAAAAGTTTGGGGAATGCTGCAGTAGAGAGAGTGTGTGCAAAGGAGAATGTCACAAATATCAAGATTCTGGAATAAATGGAATTTTTCCTTTTATGGAGCGTGGACAAAGGACACGAGGACATCCATGGAAGTTGAGAATGAATTCTTTCAAGAAGGGAGTTTTATGGCTAGATTTTTCTCTCATAGAGTGGTGCGTGATTGGAATGGATTGCCGTTGGATGTTGTGTGTGCAAGTAGCGTGAATGAATTCAAGAATAGGCATGACAGCTGGTGCAAATAATATGGTCAATGCGGACTTTGATAACTTCCTGACTCCCTCGAGATCTCTCTAAGAGAGAACGATTCTGTGTTCGTTCGGTTCGAACCTATCAAGCATGTGTAAATATGTCTGCATAAGGAACTAGAAAAGAACAGAGATCCAAGTTGTCGAACTGTCATGCAAACCACAGAACCACAGACAAGAGTATACAAAAGAGCATGCAAGCAACTTATTATATCTGTACAAAAATACTAGGGGTATCAGAAACAAAGGAGAAGAGTTTGTTGCCTTGGTTCATATATTGGGATCTCATATCGTATGTATTAGTGAGACCTGGCTATCAGAAGCAGGCATACTATCTGTTATCGTATGCAAAAGATACAGTATTTTTAGGAAGGATAGACAGGCTAGGAGAGGAGGGGGCATGCTGCTAATGATATCAGATGACTTGTTAGATGTGAGACGTATGAAGCAATACTAGTGAAAGTTTTTTATATGGCAGTAAGTTGGAAGCCATCTCGTGTAAGGTGAGGTCTTGTTACAGAGAAGATGGATCGGTTGCTTATGACGAAGAAAATGCATCACCAAACGAATACGAGGTGCGAAAAGAGTAATCATAATGGTGGACTTTGATTATCCAAACATTGATTGGATACCTGTGAAATTGCATGCGAAGAATAAAACTAAATTTATTGAACTGTTGCGAGACAACTTCTTCAAGCAGCATGTGACAGATGGAACTCGTTGTCAAAGATTGTTAAATATGATTATAGTATCAGAAGGTGTTTCAGTTAAAGAAGTAACTATTCAGCCTCTGGTTGGTGACAGTCATCATGCGGTACTCACTTGGGAAGTGACTAACTTTATGAATGTTCCATCATGGAGTGTTTGAATTGCTCCCTGCTGGTAAGCAGTGTAAGACATGGCAGAATATGGTACAACTCATTCTCAAATTGAATGAGTTAAAAAATATATTTTTTTTTTGCATTATATGTCAGGTACAAAACTGTATTCATTGTGTAAGCTGGTGACAGTAATGCCTAATGCTGCTCTGAGAGCAAGTTAAGAACCAGGCTTAACGTCACTTGCGGTGATTGGAGGCATACTGAATACATGTGCTCTTTTTTCTTCTCAGGGTTAGTATATATTGATTGGAAAGAAGTCATCGAACATCATAGTGTAACGTGAGGAACAAGCAACCCATGGTGCCCACCTTAATAAGATGTAGGACCTCCTTTCAGTGCGATGACTGCAGCATTCCTGCAGGGCAAGGGGGTATCGGTTAACTTTTTTTTTTTTTCAAATTGGTGTATGTAACGTTACTTTTAAACTGTTAATGGGGAAGTGATACCCCATTATCAAATAATCAGCAATGAGTTTCGCTATTATGTTCTATGGCATCACTCCTAATGCCACAGAACATGATAGCAACAACTAACAGTGATCCAACCTGCATACAGTTATGAATTTAACGTTTTTATTCAGGTTTCTCATTGTAGGTATCAGCTGTAAAGTTATCATATCGCCTAATATGTGGAATTAGCTGTTTCTAGTTGTTGTGTAAAACTTTTTTCTACTAGTACCCTGAAGCTTTCCATAGAACTGCTAAACCACAATTTTCAACAAAGATTATAATTTCTTGGTATCGTTAATTTATAGTATAACCAAGTGAAAACTTTCAACGTTTATCTCTAATCTAGAGTGTTTTAATAGAAAGTTGTCAAAACTTTTGAGAATATGTAGATGGCTAATACATGACTTCTATATTACTTCAACCTTAGTATCTTCTGTCTTCTGGGTCTGGCTCCCATTAATGCTGTTTTGCGCGGATGTGAGAAGTATGCTGAAGTGATATTGTGGTCACTTCGGGCGACATTAGCGACTCTACTTGGTGGTAAAGTGGGCCTGCCACTAGGTAGAGCCACCACTGAGGGTACTGCTCGGTAGTCCTGTCATTGAGTAAAATCACGGCTAAGTTATGAATTAAATGATCATTCGAGTGACTAGTTGAGATTAGAATGATTTAGGTTTTCGTCCAAATTTCCTTTACTTTTATAATGGGAAGTCTGCTGAAGTGGTCTTGTTACTGCTTCAGTGGATAGTTTCCACTGGGATATGAGCTGCTTTGTTTGATGGTAGAGTGGACCTCTCACTGGGTAGAGCCACCACTGTGGGCTGTGCTCGGTGGCGTGGTAGTCATGTCACTGAGTAGAACCACCCTGAGTAATGAGTTAAGTGATCCTTCGGGTTACTTGTTGAGGGATTTGAGGAATATCGCCAGAATTTTTGGAGCATTCCCTTTGCTTATATACTGGGCCTGCTCGTTTCCTTGGGAGTAGAGAGGCCTGTTTGGTGTCAGATTTTTGCCTATCACGGAGTGAAGCTCCTGCAGAGTTTCTATCCTGATGCCATTCAGGTCATGAGTGACAAGTTCAGTAGTGATCTCTTAATGTCGATCAGTGAGATTTAGAGTGATCTTGTGGATCATTCAGAATTTTTGGAGATGTATCTCTACACTTGAACATTCCTCAATAAAGGTCGAAACCGTTCTTGTAGTAGACTTTCCCATAATGCATTGCATTATACAATCTGACAGGGTGTGTTCTTTGTATTATTGGATACTAAGGTAATCGATTTGAAGTCATTAGTCTCTCTATACGAGTAGCCCAGTCGCGAAGATATTTCACGCGACAACATTTCTTGCATACACTTGGATAAAGGATTAAACTAAGAATATAACTTCTTGGTATCTTTAATTTATAATTAATTATGGTGATCCATCCTTCCGAATGAAAGAGGATGCAAAACATGTAAGTTGTGGGAAGTGGGGGGGCTAGAGCAGCTGATTGTGAGTGATCAAGAGGTATTATGAGGAATGGAACAAGCTTGATATCAATCACCCGATAGGGCTTGATGGTATATCATGTCTCTTGAGGAAATGCACCAATGACTTAACAACAGCTTTAACTTGCTTTTTTAACAGGAGTCTTAGATTGGCCTAAGTTCCAAAGTAGTGGAATTTAGGCCACTAAAGGGGATAATTAATGGCCAATCTGCTTGTCTGGAGTTATGTCCAAGGTTTTAGAGAGGATAGTGAGGACCAGGAACAGACTGGGTGAACAGCAGCAGAATTTTCTTTAATTGACTATATGGATTAGGTCAGTGGTTCCCAAAGTGGGCGATACCCCCCCCTTGGGGGGAGATGGAACGGTCCAGGGAGCTAATGGCCTCATGAGCAAAAGGGGATTGAATTGAAGTAAGGGGGTAGTGAAAGCATAAAGGACCAAAATTAAGTACTGAAAAAAATTATCATCAAAAATTTTGATGATATAACTGTTGCATAGCGTAAGTAAAAGTCGCAATGGTTGCTTTATTTTCCAAGGAAACGTGTACAAAATGCAAGTTACAGCCGATCGGCTTCGAAGTCCGACAACAGGTCTTAAGAAGCAAAGTGTTGGTGGGCGCGCACTTTCAAGATCTTGATTTTACAAGTCCAGTACGCATCGGCAGGAACATGTGCATGTTATGACTTGTTTACTGCATAATACTATAAATAAGTGAGACGTATGAAATCAGTTTTAGATTGTTTCCGAATTGTGTGACAAACAGTTCGTTTGTCACACAATATAACGTGGTGCATATTAGGTCAGTGGTGCATATAACGTGGTGCATATTCTGTACCTTACACGGATTACACACACAAAGCAAATTATTGTTGTTCCAATAAAACAACAGGTTTCAAGTGAGTATTTTTATGCATGAGAAGTTGCATTCTAGCAAGTTTGTAGATTGAACTTTTTTTTTTACAGATAATATCATGGCGAGAGCCTGTGTAGCTCAGTAGAAGTGGCGTTTGCAAACTACATCGCTTGACAACACGAAGAAAGATTTGGGATTCAAATCTAGTGCTGACTAGAGGAACATTTTCTAAACCTTTTTTCGACCATTTCCCGAGATAGCCAACCTCTGGCAAGGGAAAGCGGGTTTTTCCTCAAGGAAACTCTGGTATTTCATCCCATAAACTTAAGAAAATCGGCTGTCAAACTCAGAATGTTTTCAGGCATTCAAAATATTGTGTTACGTTTAGGGACCACGAGATCGCGGCACCTGCTAGCCGCCTTCTTCACTTCGTACCGATTAATTAGCGATAGCCTTGGGCCAGCTAGCTCTGATTGCCTACCAGTGGAGATTGAACTGCCCACTCAGTTTTAAAGAGTTAGATATCGCTAAAACGGCCTCGCCTACTCCCTATATGGGAACAAAAAGGAGTTAGCTGATTTTTTTTTATCATGGCTGAACCCAAAAAAGAAATGTAGACAATATAATATCGAATATTTGAAATATGGTTTTATTCAGTCGCCTGCAAACAAAACATTACCAATGTGCCTGATTTGCCAAATCGTTTTTTTCAAATGAATCTATGAAGCCTTCAAGACTAGAAGAACATTTGACAAAAGTTCATGCTGATAAAAAATGATGAGGATTTATCGTATTTTCAATCACTTAAAGAGAAATTTTTGAAGCAAAAAACATTGGCAGCTATGTTTTCATCAGCATCCAGACTAGTTCATCATGGGTTGGGTGTCTCTTACAACATTTCCTTACTGATTGCTAAATCGGAAAAATCGCATAATGTTGGTGAATAACTAATCCTTACACACTGCTAGTGAGTTCATATGCACTGTACTGCACAAGCCAGCCTCTGATATTATCAAGAAAATTCCTTTGAGCAATTTATTTATTAATTTATTCGTATGGAGTTTCCTCCGTTTTTCTTCCCCGTCCCTATTAGGGCAAGTTGCAACCCCCTCATGGGGGGATAAGTAATTATGGCTGTAGATCCATGTATGTTCACGTGGCCGGTTTGCCTGCTTGCGGGATGAAAAACGCCAGATAAACTAGCGGAAAAACCGTACTGCCCGTGCCCAAGACCGGCTAACTTGGCTATGGCTGAGGAAGATCCTTAAATTCCTCACGTCTTCGACGGAAATCGAATCTGGGACACTCCTTCCCCAGTCATATGGTTGCGAAGCGCACAGCCACTAGGATAACAGCCACATAATGAGCAATAATACAGGGCAACGAAGAATTGATGAAATGGACCAGGATGTTGAAGACTCATTATGTGAGTATTTAAAAATAACCAGTCTCTCTATACATCTTGACGAATCTACTTTACCAGGAAATGAAGCCTTACTTTTAGCATATGTATGATACATAAAAGAAGAACAAATTTGACAAAAATTATTATTTGCTAAAAATTTCCTAACTGACACTAAAGGAGAATCGATATTTCATGCACTGGAAGAGTTTTTCAAGAAAAAGAAACCCCATGAATAATATCTGTTCAGTTGCTACCGATGGAGTCCAGCGATTGGAGGGCGCTATCGCAGTTTTATTGCATATTTCAGAGGCGGTGCCGAAGGTATTCACTGTACACTATGTGATTCATCGTCAAAATCTAATTGCCAAATACCTGCGTGATCGCCCACACACACAGGTCGTTACATTATTTAATTACAGCTATCAACAAATTCAAAAGTCATTCATTGAATTAATTGTTTGGACAACTTTGTGTTGAAAATGATGAAGAATTCAGTCGCTTGCTGCTCCATACAGAAGTTCTTTGGCTATCAAAAGGTGCCTGTTTGAATCGATTTTATAAACTCTTTGACTCAGTGCTACAATTTTAGAAAACAGAGATGATTCTTTACGAATTAGCTTGATTAATTTCAAAAGTGACATAAATTATTTGACCGACTTGTTTAACAAATTTAACGAAACAAATCTCCAGCTCCAAGGAGATGAGCTGAATTTGATAAAAAGAATATCTGTTATTTCTTCGTTTGTGTCAAAACTTGTTCTGTACAAATGAAACTTAGGACGAGGAGAATTCAGCCAGTTTCCAAATGTATCAACAGTGGAAAAATGTGACGTGCTCAGCTATTGTAAGCATTTTGAGGCTTTTCGTTGTGATTTTTACCCAACGATTTATAGATATTCTTGTAAGGAAAATACCTGACTGGATTTTGGACCCGTTTTCAAGTACAAACACAGAAGAATCTTTACAATTACAAGAAGAACTGGTAGAAGTAACAACAAATGAGGAATTGAAATTAAAATTCAAAAACGGTACCAAGAGTTCTTGTTGCAGAAGAAGATTCCCATACTTTATTCTGGATTGTGGGCTGTAGTAAAAAAGTTTTAAATCGCATTTCCATCATCATATTTAGTGGAATGTGGGTTTATTTCGGTCACAAATCTTTTAACTAAAAACAGAAACTGACTGCAAATAGCTGATCGCGGTGATTTAAGAATGCTGCTGACAAATATAGAGCCAAATATCAAAAAATTCATAGTAGAACACTAGGCTCATCCTTCTCATTAGGTTTGTTTTTAATATTACTGATCGTTATCTACTATTTTGTGGGCACCTTTGACATATAAACTTAAATTTCACAATTTATGTTTATTTTCTTAATTTTAAAAGTGTTATTAAATTTTCAGCTCCAACTTGTCCTATGTTTACGTGCAATTTATGTTTCTTTTGCTGATTTCAATAAATAGTTTAAAAATTTCAGTTCCAAGGTGTCTTATTTTCAAACTTCAAAAATCTCTACTAGATGCATAATAAAACTGAAATTTGTTTCTCTATCTATCTGTTTGTTCGCTTAAAACTAAGCGAACAAACAGATAGATAGACAGATAGAGATTTTCTTTTATATGTAGCAGGCAGGGGTGGTCAGGTCTTAGCAGAATAAATTTTGTGAATAAGTTTTTTTTTCTGAAAATGGGTCGGTAAAACCAAATAAATTTGGAAACCACTGTGTTAAGTAAAGAAAGTTCATGTTTTAGTAACTGCTTTCTTATTATATCAAATGCATGACAAATGGTGACAAGTGCATTGGATAAAGGGATTTTTCAAGGGATTTTTACATAATGTCATGACTCATCAACTGCTAATGACTAATGCATTGGATTGGATATTGGTAGCACAGCATAGCACTCTCTGATAGTTATCAGCAACTTGCGTAGAGGGAAAACGATATTCAAGAAGAGGAAAGTTCCTAGAGTATGCCTATGAATCTGTTTTAGAGACGTTATTGCTGTTGTTGTGTCGGAAAAAGTGATGAGTTATCCTTTTTCCCACCCAACATTAACGTTACCTCAGAAGGAAGAGATAAGGACATGCTTATGCCTCCTGATGGGAAGTGTACAGTATAATGTCCCAAGAAAATGTAAATATCAAGATGTGTAAATTCCAAACATTGTTAAGATAGCCCATAAGTTTATTAAGATAACAATTGTGAATAAATTAAAGTAGAAAGTTATGTAATATTAACAAGTAAATATGTATAAGCTAAGTACAAGCTTTAAGACATGTGAAGACAGTTCGTAGCCACGGCGTCCAACCGGCTGCCGCCGTATGCGTGACGACACCGCCGAGTGAGGGAGCTGTTTCGGAGTATAAAAGTTTCGGCGGGAGTTCGAATCGCTCTCTTATCTCCGATCGCTTGTGTCTCGTCTCCGAGTTTCGTCGGCACCAAGTTTCCCGCAGGAGAGCTATGTAGAGCTTGCCGCCACGTGTAGCAAGAATCTCCCCTTGCTATGCACGTTACATGGGTCAAAGCTGCAACTACAATGTGTTCAAACACATAAGGAAAAAGAGCCGCTGATGAAATCCACGTCAGCGTGCAGATCTGTGCTTGAGTGTTTTTGGTTGGTTCGTGTAGAACAAAGGAACAAAGCCCGCCATCCGAGGAGGTACAGTGAACAGATCAGAATACCTAGTCAAAGCAAGAACGGTGAGCAAAGATTTTCTTATATTAATGTAGGATTAAAGTATCCGTGGATTAAAGAAACAGAATTTAAGAACACACACGCCATTTACGTGTTGTGCCATAAGAACAGTCTGCAATTTGGACACTTGTGTCTACTGTTAAGAAGAAAACATATTAGGCTCCAGCCGAGCAGGAGGCCGAGCTCCGAACTGTTTAAGTGATTTAAGAAAAGTAATGTCATATGATCAGAAAGTGATTAAGTGTTAACAGATATTTTGGGGGAGAGAATTAAGTAGAAATAAGTACTATTGTCCTAGAGAGTTACATGTCAGATTTATTGAATTGTCTAGTGTTTATATGTAGTGTTTCATGTATGATATTATCAGGTAACTTAATTGTGAGAGTCTGAGGATAGATATATGTACAGAAGTGAGGAGTTTATGTCTAGTAAGAGATCATAGTGCAGAAGTTTTAAATGTGTTTAATTAAGTGAAGGGAACCCAGACTCCTTTAAGGTTGAGAATTTAAATAACATGTGTACATGTCTTTGTGAAATAATGAATGTATTTCTTTTTATATAATCAATTGAGTTTGTCATATCTTCTGAGTATTTGAATTACCGTTTGGAAAATTTCGTACCATGCATTTAAAGGGGAAACCAATAGTGATATGAGAATAGGGACTACGACTGCATATACCTTGATCCCTACAATTTTCTTTAAATATTTTAGATAGTGCATCAGAATTTGGTTGCTGGCTGGCGCAGTCTTTAATCTATACAAATTTGTCGGCAACCGAATATCTGAGAATAAGAGATACAAAAAATTTAATGTTAAAAGTTAAGATTTTTACTGGGTATAGCCTTTGCTACTGCGCTGTGTTCATGACCGACCTTTACCTCCATATATTAGCATAGGTTCAGTGATGATGATCCACATCATAGTGTGGGCTCAACAGGATCCTATTTATCATACAAAGTGTTCCTGTTGATTGAGTTATGTAATATGAAGAGTTAGTGTAATGAGAAGTTATAGTACTATTGCCTATAAATTGGTATTTCTTTGTATTTCTCAGTTAGGTGCTTCTTTCAAGTCAAGCGTGTTTATTTTGTGTCGAGTATTTTTGCATTTGACATAATGGTTTGTATTTGGTATCAGATTGTATGATTAGGCATCGTTGCAGCTAAGCCTAATCTCGTTATTGTGACAGTTAAATCTTCTTTGTAGCTACGTATGTAAATCCTTGTGTTAGATATTTTTGGTTATTCATATAATGACGTGTTTGATGAAACATTTTGAGAATGATATGTTATAGTGATCGCGTTCTTGTTGTTAAGCCTATTACTGCCATTCTCTGAGCATATATACTGGATGTTAAATGAAATCTATTGATTATAAGTGTATAATACTGAGATAATTATTTCAAGCAACGTATGTAAATTTTGTTAGGTATTGTTTAATGTTGGTTAATATGAGTATTTTATTTTAAACTTAGTTCAGAACTCAATATGATAACAAGATCACAGATAATTTGTTTGAAAGGGCACAATCACACACCTAATATATTATCTGTTTTTAATAAATTACTTGCTAGTGAAAGTTTGGTGGATGTAACATTACTGTGTGAAGGAATGACCCTTAAGGCTCACAAAATAGTACTATCTGCAAGCAGCACTTTTCTATACAGCTTATTTTTAGAGAACCCAAGTAGTCATCCTGTTGTGACATTAAATGACATGAAGTTCAACGACTTAAGGTTGATGATCCAATATATGTACCATGGTGAAATTAATATTTCATGGGATATGCTTCCATCATTGTTAAAATCTGCAGAGTTCCTAAAAATGAAAGATTTTTTGGAAGTTGCTAATAAGTACAATGATTCTGTGGAAGGCATACAGCAGAGCGCTTTAGATTATGATCGTCACGAAGCAGGGAAACCGATCATTGTTCACTTGGTTGCTGAGGGTCAACTGTCAGGTGAAAGTGTGCATATGGGTGTATTGTCTTGTTCAGTGTCTGATGCTACAGTTGATTCTCACCTAACAGTCACAACCTTGGGTTGTGATGACAACAGTCCTTTCATCAATTCAGGTGAATGTGTGCATAACGGTGTATTGTCTGTTTCTGATGCTGCAATCACGGTTTTTAGCGGTGATGATCGTCCTTTCATCAATTCAGGTGAATGTGTGCATGGCAGTGTGTTGTCGGTTTCTGATGCTACGGTTGATTCTCACCTGCCAGTCACAAACTTGGGTATGTCATCTGAGTCAGCTATTTCTTCTGTGGTTGCTGGTGATGTCAATCCAGATTACTTAACATCTTGTGTTTCTATAGTATCCCCTCTTGAATCTGATGTCAAAGTAGAAACGAAAGACTGTGCAGTCCATTCCACATCTAATATATCAAATGTTTTGCCTGTATTAAGTGACTCGTATGATCGCAGAAGTTTTACTGTAATATATGATGATACATCTGGTTTGACTAATATCCCAAGTTTAAGTGATCATCAAGACTTCGCAGTTAGCTACCATCAGTCACATAGGGAACATACATGTTTTATACAGCCATATCCCAATGTATCGGATAGAAGCATGTGGAGTAGACTGTGTTGTGCAAGTTCTCCTGAAACAAATGAACAGACATTTTTAAATGACTGTAATATATTTTATAATTTTGATCTGACCAAATTGTATAATCTATCTTTTAGAATTCCAATATGTTCTAATATTTTTTATGGAATAGAAAATATGGGGGGATTAAGAATGACAAAGTATGAGAATGACAGAAGTGAATATGTGCATGGAATAAATAGTGCAGAAATAGATACACACATATTGCTGAGTGATATACTAAAGAATGTGAGACAGGTTCAGGAACAAAAACAAGCATCAGTGGGAGTAAACGATGTCAAGTTAAGAAGAAGCAAAAAAGATGTTGTGCTGTATGGGAATTCTATAATTAAGGGTGTGAAGGATGGTAGAGTAATTAAAGCGTGTTACCCAGGGTCAAAGATTAAGGATATAACTAGGGCTGTGAAATTGCAGAAAGATAGAGTGAGTGAGATTATTGCAGTTATAGGGACGAATGATCTACGTAGCGAAAGATTTTCTGTAAGACGGGATTTGAAGAATTTAATGATTGCAATGAATGCAAAGAGTGAGAGTGGAAAGATCATGAGTGTGCTACCACGATTTGATTGTTATGAAATGAACAGAAGAGCAATTATAGTAAATGGAATGGTGTCCAGATTGTGTAAAAGGTTTTGCAAAGAAATGAAACTGAATATTCATTTTATGAATGTCTGGGATGAGTTTGATAAAAGGAAGGAGTATTTTAAGAGAGATGGTTTGCACTTAAATGGATTAGGAGCTTGGCATTTAGAACATTTATTGATAAAGGACAGAGTAAAGGGTCATAAACAGGGAAATGGGATTTGCTAGGGAGGCAGGTGATAGAGTTAGCTGTAAATAGTACTAAGGTCATTAATCGTTGTGAAACTGGGATTAATTGTTCGCAGAATGTTAACAGTAGACAGAGTGGGGTAATTCGCACACAGGGATATTATGGGAGGAAGGGTGTATTGCAGTTTATGTATACCAATGCTCGAAGTATTAGGAATAAGTGAAGAATTTTTGTCATTACTGAGTACAACATGGCCAAAAATTATAGGAATTAGCGAAACTTGGTTAACCAAAAATGATATAGTTATTGGGATTGAATGTAAGGGGTACAGTATTTTCAGGCAGGACAGAGATGACAGAATGGGGGGAGGGGTTTTATTAATGATAGATGAAATATTAAAGCCAAAAAAGATAGAAGTACCTCACTGTGACAGGTATGTAGAGGGCAGTTCATTAGAGGCTGTTAGGTGTGAGATAGAGATTAACAAGGCGAAATATGTAATTGGTTGTTACTATAATCCAAGGGGAATAAGGGAGAATGTACATAGCATGTATTGGCAAATTAGCACGATGAGTAAAGGTCAAGTAATTATTATGGGGGATTTTAACTTTGGGGACATAGATTGGGGGAAGGAATGGTCACAAGGAACAACGGAAATGGAGTTTATACATTTGTTAAGAGATAATTACTTGAGACAGCATGTGATGGAAGGGACAAGAGATTCTAGAGTGTTAGATCTGGTCATAACATCGGAGAACATATCAATAAGTAATTTAGTTACAATGTCTCCACTTGGGGAAAGCGATCATGTGGTCTTGACCTTGGAGATTGAAAGACGTACTGAATATTCTAATAAGAATGGGTATATGTGGAATTACAAGGCTGGTGATTATGGCAAGCTGAGAAGTCAGCTTTCAGCTGTATTATGGCATGAGAAATTCAAGGGGAGAGATGTTGATGGTGCGTGGGAGATTCTCAAGGAGTATTTGAAGAAAGCTGTATCAGACTGTATTCCCAGAGTCAGAAGGAGAAATCAAGTAGGAGTAAAATGGATGACTAATACTATTAAACAAGAGTTGCAGATAAAGAAAAGGTTGTGGAAGACATATAAAGAAAAAGGTGATGAGCGTTCCAATGAGCAATATAAGGTACAGGCAAAGAGAGTAACCTGTATGGTAAGGAAAGCCAAAGCTAATTATGAGAGGAAACTAGCTGATGAATCCAAAAGAAACCCTAAAGAGTTCTTTCGCTATGTGGCTAGTAAAAGGAAGAATAACCAGGGAAAGATTACTTTAAAAAGTGTTGATGGTAAGGAAATTACTGAAGCTAATCAAATAGTTGAGTTGCTTAGTGATCATTTCGCAAAAGTGTACCATCTTCGTAGTGATAGTGCAGTGTCAGATGTGCCATTGACAGATGAGAGTATAGAGATAGATGAAATTGAGGTGCTTAATATATTAAAGAACCTTAATGCTAACACTGCCATTGGGTTAGATGGCATATCGGCCCATGTGTTACGAGAATGTGCAAGAGAATTAGCAACTCCTCTAACCAGGATGTTTAATTTAAGCCTCAGTTCTGGTAAAGTGCCAATAGAGTGGAAAGAGGGGAAAATAGTTCCATTGCACAAGGGAGACTCTAAGACTGATGTTGCAAATTATAGACCAATCAATATATCTGGAGTGGTGGTTAAGATTTTGGAGAAATTAGTTAAAATTAGAATTCAGGACTGGGTGGACAGCAATATGATACATTATAAGGGGCAACATGGTTTTGTGAAAGGTAGGTCTTGCCTAAGTAATTTGCTTACGTTCTATAATAAAGTAACAGTGGAGTTGGATAAAGGAAATCCTTACTCAGTGATACTGCTTGACTTTGCAAAGGCTTTTGACAGGATTCCACATGGAACTCTGTTACATAAATTAGAGCAAATGTTTTTGGATCCGAAGATGGTGATTTGGATTAAAGGATGGCTGGCGGACAGATATCAAAGAGTGGTTTACGGAGGAGCTGAGTCCAGGAAAAGGCAAGTGACTAGTGGTGTACCTCAGGGCTCAGTTCTTGGTCCTCTATTGTTTAATTTGTACATCAATGATATTGGAAATACCTTGAATGGAAATATCCACTTGTTTGCTGATGATGCAAAATTGGGAAGAGCGATAATCAATTCAAATGATGTGGATATTTTACAGGATGACTTAAATAGGCTGACGCTATGGACTGAGGTAAATGGCTGTCAGTTCAACGTGGCTAAGTGTAAGGTGATGCACTTCGGGAGGAAGAAATCGCATGCTGTTTACTATATTAACGGAACTGAACTGCAGGAAGTTGATGAGATAAGAGACTTGGGAGTTATTGTGGACAGAGAACTTAAGTTTAAAGGGCATATTGCTAAGATTGCCAAAACATCACATCAAATTACATGGTTGTTGAGGAACACACTAACAAGCAGGGATAGGGAAGTTATTATTCCACTCTATAAGGCATTAATAAGGCCACATTTGGACTATTGTGCACAGATCTGGTCGCCAGGATTTCTTGGTGATGCGGAAGTGGTAGAGAGGATTCAGAGGCGGGTTACAAAGATTGTTGCAGGTCTGTGGGATGCTCCCTATGTGGATAGATTGATGATCTGTGGGCTCCAAAAACTAGCTGATAGACGTAGGAGAGGAGATATGATAGAGGTATTTAAATTGTTAAAGGGATTTTACAGGATTGATACTGATGATATTCTTAAGACCAATGCAGGATGTGAGAGAACGAGGGGTCATCCCTGGAGATTGTGTAAGAGTGTGGTTAACAAGGGTGTTAGGACTAGATTTTTTACTTGGAGGGTTGTGAATGGGTGGAATGCTTTGCCAGAACTGGTTGTGAATGCTTCAACTGTGAAGGAATTTAAGGAGAGGTATGACAGGTATTGTGTAAATAATGGTTAGTGTGTCAATGTCGGGTCTCCCGCGATGAGTCTTTTGACTCCATGGAGACACCGTTAAAATAATAATAATAATAAAGTAAAAGCCAAAAGGACGATTAAAAGCCAAATTAAAGACAAAACTACAAAAAAGGGATATAACACTGTTTAATATATATGTAAATTTAACTTGCAAGGGCATAAATGGTGATGTACAGTTGTATGTAGAGTAATGTACAGTGCGTAATGCAATGTTGGCAGTAGGGCTGTGAGGAGTAAAACAAATGTTGTATGCTTGCGAGTGAACTTGTATAGACTGCGTATTTAAACGGATGTGTTGAGATGCCTGTTCAATGCGGCACAGTAAAACCTTTTAAAAACTGAGAAGCAAAGATGAGACACAGAGTATAATATTGGTTTTAATATCTCAGAGTAGATGAAATATCTGGTAGTGATGGTGGCTTGGGGTTTGAAATATCTGGTAAATTTTGCTAAAATTGTGAGGAGCACACCAAAGTAGGGCAATGATACAGGAAGCACTGACATGTACAAGTGAGAAGTAAGGTTTGAGATAGATGCAATCAAACAAGGTGTTTGATTGCATCTACGTCTATAACATACCAATTGTTCACCAGACAGTTCTTAATTGGCTCAGATTTGATGGAAGAGGACTGTGCACCAGGATTTGTTTTTCTAACATGTCCGTGCATTCTTAATAGGGTTCAGATTTGGGCTTTGTGATGACCAGGTAAGGTCATGGAAGTCGCTGACATGCTCTCTGAACTACTGCGAACAATTCTTGAGCGATGGATAGTAGCACTGTTGCCCATAAAATAACCGTCACCTAAAAAAAAAAAAAAATTTTTTTTTTTTAACCGTCACCTGGATAAAAAAAAAAAATCAACAATGCGGAATCGACTTGATCGGAATGATGTTCACATATTCTTAGGAGGACATCAGACCTTCCAGCAATATCAGGGGTGCGTGCCATACCAACAGAACATGCGCTACATCATAACACCACTTCCAGAGCTTGTGTTGTGTTTTCAAAGCAAGCTGGGTTCATTAATACATGGCAGGACTCTGTAAATTCTCTGCCTACCGTCGGTACAGAAGAAAGTGTACCCGGACTCACCGGAGCACATGACATTGGTTATGTTAACTGTGTTTAGTCAAGATGTTCTTGACACGAGTGTAGACGAACTTTTCGGTAGTACAGACGAACTATACTGATCCTCTCCATTTCCCTGTGCATAGTTCGGTGAGATATGAGTTGGGTATGGCTTTCATCAAATGATTCGTTCAATAGCTGTACATAGGAAGTTTTCTTTATCTGTACAAGCCTTTTCATACGACGGTGATCTAGTTCCTGACAGACTATCATAGGACCACAGTTATCCGTTACCCCTCTCAGATATGCAATTGATGATTTTTTTATTTTTTCACTGATTGAACACCAGAGATATCCCACCTTTTGAGAAACTAGTCAACTCTGTTGTTTTCAGAATCGTGGCTACAGCTGTACGCGTACCCACAATAAGCCCTTTATCGAACTACCAAAGATCTTTTTTTTTTCCCAATTGTGATCAGCACTATTGATGTTTAGTGACTAGAAGCATTCTTAAATATGCCTAGAACATATGATGCACGTGACCAAGTATTTTGCATATACGCTCCGTATGTGACGTATATGTACAACTGCATAAAGGTTTTTAATTCATTATTATTATTATTATTCGTGAAAAACCTCCAAGGAGTCAGAAGACTCATCGCGGGAGGACACCCACTATGCAACTGTCTCTACCAGTACACCGAACCTCTACTACAAATCATCTTCATCAATGCCATCTATAGCCCACCACCACCACAAATAGTATTTTTTGTCTGTAAATTGCGTGTGTTCTGAAGGGCCGATTTGTCTGTATGCAGGATGAAAAACCAGAGTTTCCGGGAGAAAAAAACCCTACTACCTCCGTATGTGATCGGCTAACTCACCTTCGATTGAAAAAGTCCACATAAAGATTCCTTCGGTCATGACGAGAATCGAACTTAGGCCTATTCCAATCGAAGGGTGCATTGTACCGTCGTTCTTCCAATTGCGCTACGGAAGCGCTTAAATGGGTACAAGATTTTGAGCAGACAACCTCATATAGATCTCTATATAAAGATTTGGTTGCCAACAAGATGATGAGTTGAACACGGTTCAGAGACGATTGACTAAACTGGATTTGGGTTTTGAAATGTTGAATATGAGGACAGATTGAGAGAATGCCAATTGCAAAATCTAGTAGATAGAAGGAGGAGTGAGGAGGGACATACTAGACAGATGAGTTGGTAATGTATAATTATCAGATTAATGTTGATAAAAATTTTAATAGAATGGCTGGAGACATGGGAAGAACAAGAGGCGGTCGCGGGTAGCTATATAAGAAGGGTGGGAGCAAGTTGGTGAGAGTGGTATATTGGGTTGTAAATTTGTGAGAAATGTGGCGAAGCCAAGTAAGGGTTAAGGAGGAAATCAAGATATTTAAAGGTAAGATTTCTCCGTTTTGTGACTACTGGATCTCTTTTGGCTGGTAAATCATCGATATGATCTACAGGATTTCACATTCAGGTTCTAGGACCAGCCTTTTAAACTTTAAGTTTTGATAATTGATAGACATAGACATGGAAAAACTGATAGACAAGAAAATGTTTGAGGACGGTTATCGGGAATTTATCCGCTTGGGTGAGGTACTTAGTAGTAGGTAGCCGAGAAAAGTAAAACTCTATGACACGTTTCCCCTCAAAATTGTCACAAATGACAGTTTCGATAACGTGACGGCAATAGACATCGGAAAGCGAAGCTCGGATCAGTCACTTGATCCTAAGGATGCACAAATACCACACAACAATGGCCACCATATACAGGATACAGCTGACGCAGAGGAAGAATTCCAAACCGTTAAAACTAAAAAAAAATGAAAATTTTCGTTACTTGATAATTATCCAAAACAGTAGAAACAGAGACTGATATTAATACAAACACTAAAGAAAGAATACCTCCAGTCATCCTAAGGGATAAAAATCATTGGACATCAGTTGTTACTTCACTCCGAACTCTAGAAATATCATTTACGAAAGCCACTAATACAGAAGAAAGAATTCGCATCCAGCCAAAAACTTCCACCGATTACAGACAAGTAACTAAATTTCTGGATAATAACAACCTTCCCTACCACACATTTGCACTCAATAGTGAAAAGAATCTTAAAGTTGTACTCAGAGGGATAACAGAGTCCATCTCCACAGATGAAGTACAAGATAATCTCCAAAACAAAGGCTTCAGTCCTACAAGAGTCAGCCGAATGCAGAGAGCTGATAAAACTCCATATCCACTAATATTGGTAGAGATCAGTGAAGACCAGAAACACATCTATGTACGATCTTCAGACTATTTATAATTTAGTCATAAAGAGTGATTCGCTAAAACATAAACACAACGACGTAATATCAACGCTACGAAAAGTTTGGCTACTCACAACGCTGCTGCAAAGCAGATTACCAATGTTTTCAATGTGGTGGCAAACACGCAACCAATGAATGCCAAAAACCCCGCACACAACCATCAAAGTGTGCAAATTGCGGAGGACCACACCCCGCAAACTATAGGGCTGCATAGCATTTCCTCAAAACCAAAAGACTCAACTCCAAGCCAACAAACCTATACAAGAACGCACATCCTCCCATCAAACCACAATCTCCACAACGGACGGAAAGACGTATGCTGAAGTTACAAGACCAACTTACCTAAAAGACCCAAAACCAAAACAGTCATAGCAAACCAAGAAACCTAACCTACAGAACAAAACAAGCCACATAGGATTATGCTTGCTGAACTCCGGCAAACCAACCCAATTGAAGAAGCTAAGGATATCATCTTATGATGATATCCTTAGCTTCTTGAAAACCTAAATCATTACAGATTGTCAGCTGGAACGCAAATGGACTATCCAACAAAATGCAGGAACTACAGGAGTTTACAGCAGAAAAACCCAAGCAGATATCATCCTTATAAATGAATCGCACCTTCGTTCAAGTGACAAGGTCAGAATCCACAATTATAGCACTTACCATATAGACAGATCCTATGCAAGAGGAGGAGACATCGTCATCTTTGTCAAAAGAAATATTAAGCATAATACAATAGCCGAACCCCAAACAGAACATCGAAACCACACGAATAGAAATACATATGGGAACACAAGCAGTATCAGGATATTCGCAGCCTACAACCCCCCCCCCTCCCCCCAAATAAAAAAACTCCTAGATTCAGATCTGGATGAAATACTAAACGCAGTTAAAGCAGTAATCATAGTTAGTGACTTTAATGCCAAACATTCCACATGGAACAGGAAACTCAAATATCAACGGTAGACTACTGAATTCATATACCACTACAAGAAACATGACAGTAATAGGACCCAAAGAACCCCCCCCCACACACACACACTACGGAGCAACCGTCCGTCCAGATGTAGTTGATATAGCAATACTAAAAAACATTGTGCACAGCTATCAAATACAATCAGTTAACGACTTAAGTTCTGATCGCAACCCCATCATTTTGCAATTAGGAACCATACAAGATTTAACGAAAAACACCACCAGCACCACCACCTTTATAAATTGGAAACAACTTCCCTCAGCTCTCAAGAAAAACCTTGGACGAGTGCCACATATAACAACCACCGAAGATATAGGAAATGCAGTGAAAACTTTGAAAAACAGCTACTAACAGCAATATCACAGGTAACAAATATAACCAAGTGTGCACCACCAAAGAAACTCCCAGAGGACATAAAACGTCTTATACGTGAGAAAAACAGATTAATAGGACACTACCACAGAACAGTGGATCACGCAGATAAGCAGGCAGTTAACAGAGCAAAAAAAAAAAAAAAAAAAAGGTTCGGTGTGCTCTAAAGGACCACCGAAACCAACTTTGGAATAACAAAATACATCACCTAAACACAGAGGATTATCATTGTGGAGGATGATTAGTTTACTTCGTTCGCAGAGTTATACACTTCCTCCAATTCAAGGTGAATATAGAGTCGCCTACAATGATGAAGAAAAAGCAGAAGCATTTGCAAGCAGTTTAGAAAGACAATGCAGCCCCAATTATACCAATATAGATATAAAAGTCATAAGAAAAATCCACACACAAGTACGTAAAATTACTCATAACGCCTCATTCCAATCCAACAACAAACCCGTGTTACCAACAGAAATATATGAGATCATAAGAAAGCTAAACAATAAAAAGGCTTCTGGTCCGGATGGAATAACGAACAAAGCATTCAAATTATTCTCCCGAGAAGGGGTTATGCATCTGGTAGTCATCACTAATGCCATCCTTCGGCTAAATTATTTTCCAGAGCGATGGAAGCTTTCGGATGTCTTCCTAATTCCAAAAGCTGGGAACAATACACAATTTCCTCAGAATTATAGATCGATCAGCCTTCTTTCATGTGTAGGCAAGATAGCCGAACGCGCTATACTCACACGGATTCAAGAGGCAACAGATAATAACCACGTCATACAAGATGAGCAATTCTGCTTTAGGAAATATTACTCCACAACGCTCCAAATTTATAGAATCGTTGAATACATCACACAAGGATTAGAATGGCACCACCATTCTCCTGGCACAGTCTTCCTGGACATAACACAGGCATTTGGCAGAGTGTGCAAAAAGGTTCTAATTTTTAAACTACACGAAGTTGGAATCCCATTACCACTAGTTCTACTTATCAAGTCATATCATATCTGAATAACAGAAATTTTAAAATAAAACTCAATGGAATCAGATCCACAGAGAGGAGAGTCACGGCTGGCGTCACTCATGGCTCTCTGCTGTCCTCCCTACTCTTCTCCATATACATAGCAGATCTTCCCAAGTTGTCCCCATCCATCACCGCTCTTTATGCCGATGATACAGTTATCATAGCCAGATCCCTCCGTCCACATCTAGCCTCTAGCAAGCTACAGAGAGCACTTCACGAATTAGAGAATTGGTACAAAAAATGGGGTATTGCAATCAACCCAGGAAAAAGTTCTGCAGTACTTTTCACCAGACGTAAAACAGAACCGAACACAAGCATACAAATGTTTGGAAAATTCATCCCTTGGCACAACTCTACCAAGTATCTAGGAGTTCATCTGGATAAGCACCAAAATTTCAAGACACACATAATTAGTGTCTCCACCAAAGCAAGTCAGACTATTACACAGCTATATCCACTTTTGAATAGGAACTTCCTAAAAGTAAACAACAAAATTCTCCTCTACAAATCAGTGATAAGACCTCAGATAACTTATGCCTCACCAACTAGGGGACACATCTAAACAGAACATCCCCAGATTGCAAACGATACAGAACAAATGCTTTAGAATGGCATTTAATGACCCTTAATTCATCAGAAACGTGCAATTATACCAAGAAGCCAACCTTCCAGATATCAAGACCTACATGACAGGCATTGCAGAAAAATTACCCACAATCACAGATAATCACCAAAATCAACTGATTCGACAGGCAGCGGACTATAAACCCTCAGATCGTTTCAAATATAAGAAACCGAAATCCGCCATCGCTAGAGAATGCCGATACAGCTTACAATGCTCACAATGAGTGGGTAAATTACCCACAATAATTCCCTCACAGTCAAGCTAAATTCAGATGAAGGAATGAAGAGTCAAGGACTCGGTCCATCTCCCAATGGAGTTCCAAGTTCCAAGTGGTGAGAGTAGGTTGTTTTGAGTGGAGAGTAATTGGAATGCATTGGTTGAAAGTGGGGTGAGTGCAATTAGTGAATGCTTTTAAGCAATGGTTTGGCGAGCTGTGTGACTTTCCGCGATGAGCTCTCGACTCTGTGGAGGTCTCTGATGATGATCATAATAATGCATGTGCCTTCATAAAATATGTAAGCTGTATTGCTTCATGGTGATTTATTTAACATTGTGTTTATAACGCTGAGTACTTTAGAGATCCGCTTCAAAATTAAATTGAAATTTATTTGTTTATCGAAGTAGCTTTTTTAGTAATGTATCTTTGTTGTTAACTTCACTAGTTTCTGAATGTACACATCAGCTGGAATAAATTAATATATTTTGTATAAATTCATGTGGTAACTTTACTGCTGTGCGAAGTCACTGAGAGGTATGGCCTTCATTTTAGGAGATTGCAACTGATGATTATTACATAATTTTGCATCAGTAATTCTACTCTACCATATTTTATGTTTATACGTATTGTGTGACAAAAGGCATGTTGGGGGAAGAAGTTATAAATGTTGTATGTTCACAAATGGAAAATATCATGCAGGAGTTATGCAGTTTTTTATGGTTTGACATGTATGTTTACTTCAGTGCACACACACACACACGTAACCATCCGTGGGTTTTTTAATGTTACGCAGAATAGTTTTATTAATTTTTTTTGTCTTTTTTTTTTACTATGTATTTCGTGTGCGAACTACAGAAAATGTAAGAGCACACATATAAATGATTAAAAGCATACATTAAAAGAAATAGACATTAAAAGAATAGGGAATAGCATACATTAAAAGACAAAAATGTCACGTGCATAAAATATGCAAAAACATAAAATGCAAATTTCACTCATCCAGTGATTAATATACTTTAAAGCTGTTTCATTACACTGCATTAAATCTTCTCGGGTACATATATTATTAACGTCTATTAGGTAGCATTGCAGAAGATGTTTCATGGTTTGTGTTTCACCACATGAGCAGCTGTCATTGTTTGTGTAGCCCATCTAGCCATATTCTGCTTTGATCTGCCCATTCCAGAATGAAGTCTATTCAATATCTTCCATCGTTGTCAGTCTAGATATAAGCTGGAAGTAAGAGATTCGTTTAGTTTAGAGCCTCTAGAGATTGACCTTGTAGCTTTTATGGAATCATCCAACGGTTCCAATGAGTGAATAAAACTTTTTCCTTGATATTAGCCTCCTACATACTGCCCAGAAACTTACCATAAAACACCTTATGGTAACTTGTTTTGGTAAAATACTTATAAGCTCTGTATTATTAAAATCTTGGTATTTCTAGCCTGGCTCCCACTGATGAGACCTCAATAAAGGTTGAAACCGGTCTGGGTAGTGGCCCTTTGCCTTTAATACAAAACATTATACATCTCCTCCAGGAGATGTGCTTTACATTAAGGATAAATATTAAGATTAGTGATCAGAGCTTATTCTACTTTTACCAAGAGCTGCCTTGGTCTTGCACTACTTTGAGGGTCAGTTAGACTTCCAATACATGCAGGCGCAAACTTGACTTGTTTGTTTGCTTACTTGGGAAATGGAGTAAAACCAGGTTTAAAATAGCTTGGTATTTTTAACATTTATTATACCCAAGGTAAAATACTTTCTACATATATATATATATACTAAATAAAATAATAAAAATCCTTTATTGTGTTGGTCTACCTGACATAAGTTTTTTTTTTAAATTTATGATGATGTTGGTTAAAAAAAATGCAATCTTATATCATTAAGCTTTAAGAGCTGAAGGGATGTTTGCTTGCTTCCTTAGCAAGAGATTATTTGCAGTCACATTATTCACATACCTGTGGAGTTGTTTCAAAGTGTGCCACCTGACAGAAATCTGTACTGCTTTTTTTTTTTTTTTCACCAGTTAGTTTTAAAATCTTGTAAGTAGAAGATTATGTTTAAAAACAGTGAATTTCTAGAATTTCTGAGGAATAATTACCTTAAGTGGCATGTGATGGAAGTGATGTGGTTGTGATGGGGTTATCAGCTGTAGCACTAGTTGTTACAGCTAGTGTTACAGCTGATAACTCCTTGTAATCATAATGAAATGAGAAGAAAAGTTATATTCAAAAAGGGATATATGTGAAACTGTAATAAAGGTGATTATGGAAAATTGGTAGGATACATAATCATGTTCAGTTGTATCAAGAATTGGGTGAATAAACAAGACAGAAGAGAAATGGATGAACAGCAAGAACAGGCAGGTGTTAGTTATGGTGTGAGAGAGATAGGATAGGTGGTAATGACCAGGTGCATGAGGAAATGCACTCTAGAAATGTGATGGGCACTGTAAGGAAATAAAAAGCACAGTCTGAGATTGATACATTGGTGTACAAGCTGGGTGGGAGGGGGGGATATTAATAATACATTGATTGGATAGATGAAAAATTGGGTTTCTGAACTATTCCAGTAAGTGGTATATTGGGAACAGTGTACCAAAAAAGAAAGGTAACTAGTGGTATTTGATAGGGTTGAATTTTTGGGCCACTGCTGTTTGACACATTTGTTAATGATAATCTCAGAGTGCAAAAGAAAATATGATTGTGCATGTGAGAGCAAAAGAAAGAATTGCGATCAGGACTCCGGAACATTAATTACAAAGAGAGGGAGATTAAGCAAATGTAAGTTAGTTTAGTTGATAGGTTGAAAATAGAAGAAATGATGGGCCTTTAACTTGGTGAAGGAATTTTAAAGAATTAATACAGGAGGGATTATACCTAGATTGGAGGATGAAAAGGAAGAATGAGCAGCAGTCCCTGGAAGTTGTGAAGTGTAGATTTTTTTATGCAGAAAGTGTGAACAAGTCCTGCTATAGAGATTAGTAATGCCTGTATTACTTGACAAACTCTGTAATTATAAAAAAAAAATCGATAAAAGGTTTTATTGTAATGACACTGAGGGTTCCTTGTTAGCCACTCTCCTTTGGACCTTTTTCAGTGTTTGCATATTTCTCATATTCAAGAGCTCATTCCTATGCATAGTAATCAAGATGTGACATGCTCAGTGCCTTATGCAGTATGCTATCATCTCATCTGATATCTTTTGATGTCCTAATTATCTCTGTAGTTATTGGAATAACTTTTACAGAGTGCCTTCAGAATGGACTGAAATATATTATACTGGTTAGAATGCCTTGGTGTGCATAAAGATGCACTTTAACTAGTAAAATACATCTCATTCCATCCACTCATTTCTGGTACTGCATAATCCTGTGTTTGGCAACATTCAACTGATAACCATATTCATCTCTCCAGAACATCAGTTTTCTGAATGATCTTGAAATGGCATCACATCAGAGTTCAGTTGTGTGAAATCAGAGCCAAAACAAGTAAGGCCAACTTTGTCCATTTGTCTGTTTTGTAGAACGAAAACAATCCCAAGTTTGCAAGTAAAATTCTGCTACCTCTATATAAGACCTAACCTGACTCATCTTTGGAAAAAGTTCTTAAGAAACTAAAAAAAGTACCAGAACAGAACTTGTGGTAGTCTACTTTGAGACATCAACCTCCATACCCCCCCCCCCCCCCCCACACACACACACACATGCACCACTTGCTCATCGCTATCAGTCATTATTTCTGTATCCAAGCTACCAGTTTGATTATGATAATCACCCCCCCCCCAAAAAAAAATTATTTGCCATGCAGTACTCAATTAATTACTATTATTATTACGGCAGCTCCAAGGAGTCCATAGATTCATCGAGGTAGGCTATAACGTCATGTCAAGAACAACTATTCGACATTCACACAGTATCTATTATACTTCGCCTTGAACTCATTTACAGTCATGGCACCCACAACAGACTCTGACAGCTTATTCCACTAATTCGCCACTCTCCAAGTAAAAAAAACCTAACTCTAACACCCTTGCTAACCACACTCTTGCCCAGCTTCCATGTATGGCCCCTAGTCCTTCCACCACCAGTCCTATTCTCAAAAATATCTTCTGAATTAATCTTATAGAAACCCTTCAGTAATTTGAATGTCTCAATCATATTACCCCCTTTTCCGCCTATCAACCAATTTCTGCAAACCACAAATCTTCAACTTGTTCTCATAAGGTTCATTCCATAGACCTGCTATCATCTTGGTCACTCATCTCTGGATCCTCTCCATCTTTTCCCCATCCAGAAGAAACCCTGGTACCCATATCTGGGCACAGTAGGCTAGATGGGGTCTTATTGTTCCTCGATACAGAGGAAGAATAACCTGTTTGTCTCTGCTTGTTAAAGTATTTTTCAGCAACCAAGTGATTTGATGAGCTGATTTAGCCACTTTTGTGATGTGGCCCCTAAACTTCAACTCCCTGTCCACCAACACTCCCAAATCCCTGGCCTCATCAATCTCCTGGAATACAGTTCCACCAATGTGATATACTGCTACTAATCTTTTCACCCCAAAATGCATAACCTTACATTTTGCCACATTAAATTGACATCCATTCTCCTTAGCCCAGTCCTCCAAACTATCCAAATCATCTTGCAACATTTTTACATCATGTGCATTCACTATTGCTCTACCCAACTTTGCATCATCATCAGCAAACAAATGAACAGTTCCTCTCAGATCCTTTCCTATATCATTAATGAACAAATTGAACAGTAGTGGTCCAAGAACAGAACCCTGCGGCATACCACTAGTCACAGGCAGTCTTTTTGACTCTACTCTTGAATAAACCACTCTCTGATATCTCTCCATCAACCACCCTCCTATCCATCTCACCAACCCTATATCCATCTCCATATGCTGCAGTTTATTGATTAGAATTCCATGTGGTATCCTGTCAAAGGCCTTAGCAAGGTCCAGTAGAATCACTGTAAACCCATTACCCTTCTCCAGTTCAGCCGTCATTATGTTATTAAACATGAGCAAGTTACTGAGGCATGATCTACCCTTCACAAAACCATGCTGTCCCCCATAGAGTATCCCATTTTCATCTATCCAATCCTGTATTTTCCTCTTGACTATTTTCTCCAAGACCTTGACAACAATTCCTGATATGCTGATTGGTCGGTAATTTACAACAATAGTCTTGGAACCTTTATGCAGTGGAACTATTTTCCCCTCTTTCCATACCCTTGGGACTAACCCAGACCTGAGACTTAAACAAATTAGTCAAGGGCACTGACAATTCTTTAGCCACTTCACGTATGACACGAGCTGGTATACCATCCAATCCCACAGATGTATTGACATTGAGGTTTTGTAATAGACTATTCACCTCCGCTTCATTCACCACAATTCCTGTATAAACTGTTGGTTCTTTCATTCCTGCAATATCACCACCTGGATGATATACTCATGCAAAGTGCTCGCTCAGTAATTCCACTATATCAACTGATTCAGTTACCTCCCTACCATTGTCTTTCTTTAAAATCATTCTGCTGTATACATTTTTTCTTTTTTATTTGCAACATATCGAAAAAACTGTTCGGGATTCTCTTTAGCCTGCATGGCTAATGTTCTTTCATAATCCGCTTTTGCTTTTCTTAACATACACTTCCGGCCTGCGCTTTATACCATTCATGTGCCTGCCAGTCACCTTTCTCCTTAAATTCCCTCCACAGTTGTTTCTTTTTTTGCAGCTGAAGCTTAATGGTGTTATTCATCCATTTAACTCCTACTTGATTTATTATTCGGATTCTAGGTACATACAGTTAGCCATTGCTTCATGCAAACACTTGTTAACCGCCTCCCAAGCACTGTTAACTTCTAGCCCTTGCAGTTTTACATTCCATGGCACTGTACCCATCAATCTCCTAAGCTGGTCATACTTACCATCCCGATAATTCCACATGTACCCTGTCTTAATTGTAAATTCCACACCTTTAGCCACCTCCCAAGTCAAGACCCTATGATCACTCTCACCAATTGGTGACAACGTGGTCATATTCGTTACATCCAAATTGTCAGATGCAATTACTTGGTCGAGCACTCTCTGACCCCTAGTATTTTCCATTACATGTTGTCGCAGATAGTTATCCCTTAATAACCGCATAAAATCCAATTCCTTCCTTCCATGTGTCCTCTCCTCCTTCCAGTCAGTGTTACCATAGTTGAAATCTCCCATAATAATTACCCTCCCTCCACTCATTTCTTCTATTTGCTTATGCATACTATCTCCACCATCTATTCCATCACCTGGTCTATAGCAGCACCCAA
Source organism: Typopeltis vanoorti (assembly GCF_054136105.1). Lineage (NCBI taxonomy): Eukaryota > Metazoa > Arthropoda > Arachnida > Uropygi > Thelyphonidae > Typopeltis > Typopeltis vanoorti. Next base: position 81,579,574 of record NC_143558.1, read on the forward strand.
TTATATATATTGTTCTGCTAGCCTCAATCTCACACTTAATAGCCTCAAATGTGCTCTTTTCTCTATCTTGCAGTTCAACTTCTATTCTTCTTGGCTGCAGCTCATCAGAGGAGTGTTACTATCATCAGTAACACTCCTCCTCTTCCCATTTTATTCTCCCTGTCACTCCTGAACACACTATACCCCTCACATTCAATCCCACTAGCTATATCATCTTCTGTCAGCCATGTTTCACTAATGCCAATAACTTGTGGCCTGGAAGTGCCAACCAAGGCCAAAAATTCTTCCTGATTAAGTTGGATAAAGTTCATTAAAGCTCTCTCTCGATGAAAATGAAAATATAGTGAATTACACGATATCTGACCACCTAACATCCAACAGTCTAGTTTTTCACCACTTTCCAACCTAACATACAAAAATCAGTTGTTCCAGTCAGCTGTTTGTGGAAATTTTATCATTATCAAAAGATTGAACATGTATCCAACACCAGAAAAGTCTGAAAATCAATTGTTTCAGTGTCTGTTATTTCTAATTAGACGAACAAAATTAAAGATGCCAACAATTTATATTCTTGTTTAATCCTTTATCCAGGTGTAAGCAAACAAGTTTTGCACATGAAGTATCTTCACAACTAGGCTACTTGTGTATAAAGGCTAGTGACTTCACATTAATTGCCTTAGTGTTATTATTATTATTGTTATGAGCAACTCCAAGGACTCATCGAGGGAGGCCCTAAACATGTCAAGAACTATTCAGCATTCACACAATATCTGTCATACTTTGGTTTGAATTCATTCACTGTTGTGGCAAACAGACTCTGGCAATCTGTTCCATTTATTCACCACTCTAAAAGCAAAACACCTAGTCCTGATACCCTTGCTAACTACATTCTTGCTCATTTTCCAAGGATGTTCTCTAGTTCTCCTACCACTAGACCTGTTCTGAAAAATCTCCTCTGTATTAATCTTGTAAAAACTCCAGTAATTTGTATGTCTCGATCATATCACCCCATTTCTGCTTGCTAACCAATTTCTGTAAGACACTAATCTTCAACCTGTCCTCATAAGGTTCATTCCATAGACCTGCTACCATCTTGGTCACTCTCCTCTGGATCCTCTCCACCACCTCATCCCCAAGTAACTCAGGTGATCAGATTTGCATGCAGTAGTCAAGATGGGGTCTTACCAAGGCTCTATAAGGAAATGTAATAACCTACTTTTCAGGGGGTATGCTTCAGTAACCAAGTAATCTGATGAGCTGCTTTAGCCACTTTTGTAATATACCTTCTAAACTGTAACTTCCTACCACCCCAGATCCATGGCTTCATCAATTTCCTGGAGTACAGTTCCATCAATGCAGTACTCACACAGCTGGTAATTTTTCCAGAATGCATAACCTTACACTTTGCCACATTAAACTGACATCCATTCTCCTTTATTCATACTGCCAGTCTGTCTAACTCATCCTGCAAACTTTTAACATCATCTGTAGTAACTATTGCTCTACCCAATTATGCATCATCTGCAAACAACTGAATACTTTTTCTCAGATCCTTTCCTATATTGTTAATGAACAAGTTAAATAGTAGTCGCCCAAGAACAGGGTCCTGTGTTATGCCACTAGTCACATGCTTTCTATTGGCCTCCACTCCTGAATAAACTACTTTGATATCTCTCTATCAACCACCCTCTTATCTGGTTGATCAACTTTATATACATCCCTGTGTGCTGCAATTTACTAATTAGAATTCCATGTGGTATCCTGTCGAAAGCTTTTGCAAAATCGAGTGGTGTTACTGTAAACCTATTACCATTATCCAACTCGGCTGTCATTGTATTATAAAACATGAGCAGGTTACTGAGGCACAATCTTCCCTTCACAAAACCATTTTGTCCCTCATATAGTATCTCATTTCTGTCTGTCCATTCCTGTATTTTGCTCTTGACCAACTTCTCCAGTACCTTTACTACAACTCTTGGTATGTTGACTGGTCAGTAATTTGCTAAATCAGTTTGGAGCCTCCTTTATGCAATGGAACTATTTTCCCCCTCTTTCCACCTCCTCAGCACTAACCCAGACCCAAGACTTAGATTAAACGACGTGGTCAAGGCACTGCCAATTCCATAGCACCTTCCCATGAAACTTGTGCAGGTATACCATCTAATCCCATAGCTGTATTTACATCATGGTTCTGTAATATGCTTTGCATTTCCAGCTCATTTACCTCAGTTTCCACATAAGCCTTTACCTCTCTTGTTACTGCAGTGTCTTCTCCATGTGGATGATATATTCTTGCAAAGTGTTCACTTAATAATTCTACTATTTCTCTTGATTCAATTAGCTCTCTACAATTAGCATTCATTAAAATCATTCTGCCATAAACATTCTTCCTTTTACTTGCAACATGCCAAAAGAACTTTTGGGATTATTTTTGGCCTGCACTGTTAATTTCCTTTTTTATTCTGCTTTTGCCTTTCTGAACAAACTGGTTACCCTTCTGGCCTGTGCTTTGTACTGCTCATGTGTCTGCTGGTCACCTTTCTCCTTTAATTCCTTCCACAATTTTTTCTTTTTTTGTAGCTCCAGCTTAATGATTGTATTCATCATTAAGCTTTACTCCCATGTGATTTTATTATTCTGATTCTAGGTATGCAAATCTAACATTACATCCCTCTAAAAACTCCTTTACCACTTCCCATGCATGATTGGCACTCAGCCTTGTAGTTTCACATGTCATGACGCTGATCCAAGCAATTTCCTAAGCTAGTCATATTTATCAACCTTGTAATTCCACATATATCTCTACACCTCATCCTAACTGAAAATTTCATACATTTAGCCACCTCCCAGGTCAAGACTGCATGATCACTCTCACCAGTTGGTGGCATTGTGGTCATGTTGGTTATTATGGTAATTATTCCTTAGTAACTGCATAAATTTCATTTTCTTCCTCCTATGTGGCCTCTTCTCCTTCCAATCCAATCTCCTTCCAATGTTCCCATAGCTGAAGTCCTCCATAATAATTACCTGCCCTCCACTTATCGGGCTTATTGGTCTATAGAAGCATCCAACTCTATATTTTGCTCTGCTGGCCACTATCTCATGCTAGATGGCCTCATATGTGCTATTTTCAGTGGCCTGCAGTTGCACTTCTACTCTTTGGTTGCAGTTCATCGGCTATCATCAATAATAATTCTCCCCTATCCTTTTCTCTCTATCCTCCCTGAACACACTATATCCTTCACATTCAATCCCACTAACTATGATCATCTGTCAGCCATGTCTCACTAATGCCAATAATCTTTTGGCCAGGATGAACAATGCCAAAAAACTCCTTCCCATTGTTCCAAATGCTCCTGGCATGAGTGTACATAAAGTGCAAAAAGCCCATTAGGTTCACTGCTGTCCTGATGCTTTATACTAATGCAATGTATCCCATAATGCAAAACACACATCCTTCTGAGTACTGTGAAGTCGCATTATACACATTAATGTGAACTCACTATTAACCTGCATATATAAGTAGCCTAGTTGTGAAGATACTTCATGTACAAACTTGTTTCCTTACACTTGGATAAAGGATTAAACAAGAATATAATTTCTTGGCAGCTTTAATTTAATTTATGACCAATTGAAGAAACTGTCAACAGTTATATGAACATTGAACCCTTACCCTGACATCTGATTATTTCAGTCAGCTGAATTCTTCTCCTTCCTCTAGACCAGATGCAATGTACTTTGCTATATACTAGAAATGATTAAGAAGTTTTTAATTAACTGATGAATCTGTCATGCATTGCAGTTACTAAAATAAATTTATTACAGTGTGACTCTGGTTCAGTAGTTCAAGGTTAAGTATATAAAAGAAGAGCAGAATTTTTATTTTATTATTATTTTTTTGTTGTATGTATATTTTACAATTCCTTATTTGTTACTCACCTATACTTCTCATACTTTTATTTTATGCTTTTCTAAGCTTATTTGACTGAGATTGAGATAAGCATTATTGAGAGAGAAAAAAAAGCATGTTAGCTGATGTTGACATACTTGTTGGAAATCATACTCTAGTTGATCCAGAAGTTTATCAGTTATGGCTAGAAGGAAATACTGGTAAGTTATCTATTTATTTGTCATTTTATTTTCTGTTCTGTCAATAAACGTAAATTAGAAATATAGATGATTCTGGATACTTCTGTAACTTATTGCTTTTAGTGACATAACTATCATTCATCTTAAGATGTTACTCACAAATTTTTTTTATTCGCTGTGGTGATTATTGAAATTTGTAAATTTTCAGTGGGGGTTGTAGTATGTAGGTTTCTGCTTTCAGTAAAGGATTTATGACTGAGAATGTTTCCTAAAGCAAGCCATATTTTAGTACATTACCAACTACAAGCTGCTAAACAGGAACTTGTCATTCACTCTGTTACCGAATTAAAACAGATGATCTCTTCCACTTAGTACTGATTTGCTAGATATTATCTCAAAACAATCGATGCGTTACTTAAAAAAAAAATTGTCCAGTTGTAAGTTTTATTATATTATTATTATTATTAATACATGATACCTCCAGGGAGTCAAAAGACTCATCGAGAGAGGGCACCTGCTCTACAACTTTGTCTCCACCATTCAATCCGCCAACTGACCGCAACTACACCAATGCCATCTACCACCGACCACCACTAGTATTTCCACAGACAATCACAAACATCCATGCCCACAGCGGGATTCAAACCTGGAGCCTTTTGGCTGGAGAGCGGATATGCTAACCACTCAGGCAGCCAGGCAGATTTTTTTTTGGGGGGGGGGGGAATAAATATCTCAGGAAACCTTTATCTGAAACTCGAGTTCTGGCTAAAGGATGCAACTTTTGCTATTGGAACAAAATGTATTTGTATTACTGACTTCATGTGCTGTCTCTTTTTTTATCATTGAAGCAATAATGCTAACAAGACATTTGTCCCTTAATAATTCCAAAAATTCCATCCCTTACTACTACATGTAGTTTCCTCTTCCCAATTTATACTGCTGTAGTTAAAATCTCCCATAACAATCATTCTTTTTGTACTTGTCAAGCTCAGCTGCATAAACATCTCCTGCTCTTCACCCTCTATACTACCTGGTTTATAGCAACACCCACTGCCTATCTCCACTTCACACCATATGCTCTCAACAGGGCTGGCCTTCTCTATAAAGGGGCTCAAGTGCAAGAAACATTTTGGGGCCCTAAAATATTTTTCAAAGGTAAAAATTAAAGGATTCAAAATAAATGTATTGTAAATCCTCTTACCTGCAAATGATTTTGGCACAGGAAAACAAAAAAAAAAACACATTCGAAATATAACAGGTTAACATAACGTTTACTAAACACAAAACAAAAGTATTAAATAATTAAAATAAATAAATATTTAACACAAACAAAAGTATCCTGGCTCACCAACTAGCGCACAATAATTATTTACAATTAATTATTATTTAAAGTAATAAAAAAATAATTTAAGCACATAAAAAAATAAATAGGTTTACTATTTAGGGCCTAGTTTACTAATATGTATATTGTGTATTTATTTAAATATGCGATTTTTTTTTTTTTTTTTTTGCTATGTCATTAATCATTTCCGAAAAATTACAATTTTTGGCAATTTCCTTTTCGATGCTTAATATAGCAAGTGCATTTAAGCGTTCTTCGCACATACTTGAACAAAGATAATTCTCTATCAATTTTAATTTGCTAAAAGAACACTCTGCACTTGCTATAGTAACTGGTAACGTAAAGAAAATTTTCAATACAGTTAGCACATTTGGAAATAGTTATTTACATCTTTACTATAATATTTTACAAAATCCCTTGAGTAGTTTTCTAGTTCATTTTTTTCTAATGTTTTTATATCAGTGATTAATTTAAAATAAGAAATAACATTGGTATATTTTTAAATCTCTCATCTATTTGTACAATAACAGTATCAATCACAACGTTGAAAAAGTGATATCTAAATTCCTCTATTGGATTTAGTAAAACTTCATCTTCTGCTAGTTCGGAAAATAATCTTTTTTCTTTTTCGAATTCTTTTTTCAGGGAAGTCTTTGGAAATATTCAAGTTTCGTGCTATCATTTTTGTGTCGTCTAAAAATGTGTTAAATTTTGATCTTAAGTTTTGGATTTCGTTTTTAATTTTATTCACTAAATTAAAAGTAGAGTCAAGAATAATTGTTTTTGCTTGAAATAGTTTGTTGATACTATTAATTTTTGACAATATTGTAAATCACACCAATAAGCTTAAAATAAATGGCATTTCTTGTAATGAATCTAGTAGACTTTTAGCTTCGGATACTGCTGTGTTATCGTTAATTGCACCAATAAATTCTTCTAAGGCATTATAAATTTGTTCAAACTGTGTATACACTGCTTTGACTGCGTCTACTTTGGCTTCCCATTGAGTATCACATAATGGTTTAAGCGTAAGTTTAAATGCTTTTGTATAATTTCCCACCTTTTTGTAGATGCAGAAAATACTCAGTATGAATGTTGCAATATTCCAAAAAAATTTTTACAATATATATACTACTGGAAGCAGCATCACAAATTAAAAGAATGTGATAAGCAAGGTACATAAACTGCATGAGGGTTTTAAACTAATTATTCTAGATTGTACGCCTTTATATGTTCCCTTCATATTGCTACCGTTATTGTATGCTTACCCTCTACAATTCGTAATATCTAAATCAAGCTCACCTATTCTTTTTAAAAGCAAATTTGCTAGTCCTTCACCAGTCACATCAATTACTTCAATAAATCCTATAAATGACTCATTATAATTAATTTTTTGTCTACAAATTTACATATCTAATAATTATTGAAGTTTGTTCCTTCTGAGAAATATCAGGAGTACAATCCATTTGGATACTGTAATATATAACTGCTTTTATATCATCTTTAATTTTATTAAGTACTTCATTACCTAATGCAGCAATAATTTCCTCTTGAAATCTATGCGTCAAATGATGCACAATTCTTTTTTTTTCGTATTTTTAATTCTGTTTACATGATCCATTAGCACAGGATCATATTTACTTAATAATTCTATTAAACTTAAAAAATTTCAATTATTCGGCATTCCTATTGTTTCATGGGATCCTCGAAATGACAGATTATTACTTGCTAAAAATAGAATTACATCTACAATTCTTTGGAATAGTAATTTTAGACGTTCCATTTCTTTATTTATGTTAATTTGATTTGTTCTGTCAACAGTTGAACATAAATTAAGCCTTTTTAATAATTCTTGCCAAGCAATAAAAGAATTAAAGTGACCAACAGAAAGCTCATGATCTCGAATTACAGATGACAGTTTTCTCCATTTATTAAAACTATATATAAATCCTGTTGATTGATCTTTTCCTCTTCTTTTGAAAATAATACACAACAAAAGCAAAATACTGAGTCTTGAGCTTTTCAGTAAACTAACCAGCTGTGCAGCTGAGTTTCACCATTTGGCATTTTTTTTAAATAGTACGATGTAGAAAATTATCTATTATTATTATTACTATTATTATTGTTCCGGACAACTCCAAGGAGTCGACAGACTCATCGAGGGAGGCCCTAACATCATGTCAAGAACAACTATTCGACATTCACACAGTATCTATCATACCTTGCCTTGAACTCATTCACGGTCGTAGCACCCACAACAGACTCTGGAAGCTTATTCCACTCATTCACTACTCTCCAAGTAAAAAACCTAGCTCTAACACCCTTGTCAACCATGCTCTTGCCCAGCTTCCATTCATGGCCCCTAGTCCTCCCACCACCAGTCATATTTTCAAAAATATCTTCTGGATCAATCTTATAGAAACTCTTCATTAATTTGAATGTCTCAATCATATCACGCCTCCTTCGCCTATCGACCAATTTCTACAACCCACAAATCTTCAACCTATTCTCATAAGGTTCATTCCACAGACATGCTATCATCCTGGTCACTCGTCTCTGGTTCCTCTCCACTTCCTCCCCATCACGAAGAAACCCTGGTGCCCATAACTGGGCACAGTAGTCCAGATGGGGTCTTATCAAGGCTCGATACAGAGGAACAATAACTTGTTTGTCTCTGCATGTTAAAGTATTTTTTCAGAAGCCAAGTGATTTGGTGAGCTGTTTTAGTCACTTTTGCAATGTGCCCCCTAAACTTCAATTCCCTATCCACCAACACTCCCAAATCCCTGGCCTCATCAATTTCCTGGAGTACGGTTCCACCAATGCGATATACTGCTGCTATTCTCTTCATCCCAAAGTGCATAACCTTACACTTTGGCACATTAAATTGACATCCATTTTTCCTAGCCCAGTCCTCCAAACTATCCAAATCATCCTGTAAAATTTTGACATCCTATGCACTCATAATTGCTCTACCCAACTGCATCATCAGCAAACAAGTGAACACTTCCTCTCAAATCCTTTCCTATATCATTGATGAACAAATTGAAATGCAGTGGTCCAATAACAGAGCCCTGTGGCACTCCACTAGTCACAAGACGTCTTTTAGACTCCATTCCTGAATAAACTACTCTCTGGTATCTCTCCTTCAACCACCCTCCTATCCATCTCACCAACCCTATATCTATCCCCATCTGCTCCAGTTTACTGATTAGGGTTCTATGTGGCATCCTATCAAAAGCCTTGGCAAGGTCCAGTAGTATTACTGTAATCCCATTACCATTATCCAGTTCAGCCGTCACTGTGTTTCATATAAAACGTGAGCAAGTTACTGAGGCATGATATACCCTTCACAAAACCATGTTGTCCCCCATACAATATCCCATTTTCATCTGTCCAATCCTGTATTCTTTTCTTGACTAATTTCTCTAAGACCTTGACAGTGATTCCTGATATGTTAATCGGTTGGTAATTTACAACAGCAGTCTTGGAACCACCTTTATGCAGTGGAACTATTTTCCCCTCTTTCCACCCCCTCGGGACTAACCCAGACCCGAGACTCAAATTAAACAAAATGGTCAACGGTACTGACAATTCTTTAGCTGCTTCTCGTACAACACGAGCTGGTATACCATCCAATCCCACAGATGTATTGACATTGAGGTTATGCAATAGACTACTCACCTCCACTTCATTCACCACAATTCCCGTATAATCTACTGGTACATTCATTTCTGCAATGTCACCACCTGGATGATATATTCTTGCAAAGTGCTCACTCAGTAACTCAACTATATCAACTGATTCAGTTACCTCCCTACCATAGGCATTCTTTAAAATTATTCTGCCATGTACATTTTTTCCTTTTACTTGCTACATATCTAAAAAACTGTTTAGGATTCTCTTTAGCCTGCATGGCCAATGTTCTTTCGTAATCCTTTTTTGCTTTTCTTACCACACTTGTTACCCTTCTGGCCTGCGCTTTATACTGTTTGTGTGCCTGCCGGTCACCTTTCTCCTTAAATTCCCTCCATAGTTGTTTCTTTTTTTGCAGCTCAAGCTTAATGGTGTTATTCATCCATTTAACCCCTACTTGATTTATTATTCGGACTCTAGGTATACAGTCAGCCATTGCTTCATGCAAACACTTCTTAACTACCTCCCATGCACTATCGACTTCTAGTCCTTGCAGTTGTACATGCCATGGCACTGAACCAATCAAACTCCTAAGCTTGTCATACTTTCCAGCCCGATAATTCCACATGTACCCTGTCTTAATTGAAAATTCTATACCTTTAGCCACCTCCCAAGTCAAGCCCCTATGATCACTTTCACCGATTGGTGGCAGTGTGGTCATATTTGTTACAGCCAAATCCTCAGATGTAATTACTATGTCAAGCACTCTCTGACCCCTAGTATTTTCCATTACATGCTGTCGCAGATAGTTATTCCTTAATAACCGCATAAAACCCAATTCCTTCCTCCCGTGTGTCCTCTCCTCACTCCAATCAATGCGACCATAGTTGAAATCTCCCATAATAATCATCTTCCTTCCACTCATTTCTTCTATTTGCTTGTGCATACTGTCACCACCATCTTTTCCATCACCTGGTCTATAGCAGCACCCAATTGTATATGATCTACCTTCAACATTCTTAACGAATGCATCTTGATGATGTTGTTTAGGTCCAGTTTTAACACAAAATAATCTAAATTTATCAGTTATAATATTTGGCCACAAACCTGGATCATTTATATTCACTTGATCACCATGGTTATTATTGTTTTCATCGTTATTTGCTGTATCCAAAATGTTTGTATAATCGGACGCATCTTTTTCAACGAATCCCACAGTTTCTACATTTTCATTGAAAATTTGTATAACTTGTTTGGAGTTTCCTTCTTCAGTTGAAGTTTGAATCGCAACTGCTGAAGTCGTAGCAATTTCGTTGTCAGATTTATTTTGTAGCCATGAAAACAGATCTACTTGTGACTTTTTGAGATTTTGCTTTTCTTTTTTCTTTTCTGCTGATTTCCTTTTTTTGACACCCAGAGGGATACTTTCTTGGTATGGACGTTATGGGTTAGGCTTTGCCTGTCGAATAAGTAAATAATATTAAATATTTTTATCCCATGAATTAACAAAAAGTTAAATATGTACATACTTTTTACAATATTACAAAATTTTAGAAACACTCAAGGAATGTGTTTATTTTTTTCATTTGTTTACTGCAGTGTATCAGTTTCACTCTTATCTATTACTGTTAACTGAGTTGAAATTAATGTAGTTGAGATCTAATCATGTGCAGACAACACTTCATAATCCTGAATATTGATAATACGTTTCACATAGCTTTATAAATAACTTACCGTATTTACTGGAATATAGCTGGTCCTCGCGTATAACTCGCACCCTTGATTTTACTTTGCGAAAATAAAAAATTGAAAAGTTTTGCATAACCTCGCATAGAAAAAAAAAGTTTAATCACGTTCACTTCGTGGCAATAGATCCCGTGGCAAACCACGTGCCCTCCATACTAGCCAATACATCTGCAAACGCAAATAAAAACAGGTCGTTTTATTGTATCACTGAATAAGGTACAAACATTTGCAGTCTGTGTAATATATTTCTCAACAAATAGTGCAATTAGAGACAGCTGGGATAAAAATGGCTAACTAATGAATCGCATGTCCCTTCCCCCAAAAACTATGCTATTTAGCCGCAAGCAAAACTGGCAAACACTAAAAACTAGATGTGTGGGAGTCTGTCCCCCCCAGCTCAAATGCAGAGCAACAATAAAAATCAACAAAAAGTGTTAAAATTCATAAACGTGTTAAAGCTGGGAAATATATAGGGAATATTGTTTTGGCACTTTCAGATATTGAATTTGGTTGAAGAGAATTAGCATTTCAATTCAAAAATTGTCTGCTGACTTTTATCTTTGACTCGCGTGATCTTTTGTTAATTCCGCACCAATCATATGCACGTATCTTTACTAGCCTAGTACCATGGCTGTCTGTTCATTAGTCGTTCGTGAAGGATTGTTCATTAAGTATCTCAAGTCTTGTAAATTACTGCTAATTTTTGCTTGAAATAATGGGAAAGCAGATGGTGCTATTTGGGTAGGATGCACACAAGAAACTGCTCTCTAGGCAGGAAATAGCAATTGCAATATATGCGGAGATTTTACGGGAAAAACTGAAAACTTTAGTTTCCGAAAATCAATGTAAAGGAAATTTGCTTTTATATCTAATAAGTTAAACATATTAATTGACAATAAATACTTCCAATCCATATTTTAATGACTTATGATTTAATAAAATCCAAATACAAATACACTTTAGAAAATGGATATGTTCTTTGCGAAACATGAAAAGATATATCAAATGATAGTAAAGATATATCACGCCATGTCTGGATACCTGACGAATAATGCAACAACTGAACTGGACAAAACTTGTACATCAGTATATCATGGAGATATATCGATGGCTTGGAAATAGGATGTTTGTTTCTAATTTTCTTATTACTTATTATTATGAAACAGTTGGTAGAGTTTAATTGATTATTGCATTTTTATTTGGTATAGCTGTAATTAAGAAAATTATATATTATATTAAGTTAAAATATGTGTCAGAGAAGATGTTTGAAATGTATTTTTTAATTTAATTATTTTTTAAGATGAGCCCTGGGTTGCTTGCCGGAAAAAAGTCATTGGCGTGCCACGTTTGGAAGGCATGTTAAGGGTTGCCCACCCCTGCTCTAGACTAACCATATATAAAGATTATAATAAATATTTTTTCAACGATTTCGATAACGAGCCAAATGATATAAATGTGTAACAGATTAGAAAAAAATGAATGATGAATCAGGCATTTTAGGGTAAAAACGAAATCATGTTTGTTAATTTTTATACACTGTATAAACTCATCAAAAGGGTTAAGCAAAAACTCTAATATAATAGAGAAACACAGAGATATTATTATTACCAGGGCCCCTAAAATCCTGTTGATGAAATCCCTTTAGTAAAATTAGAAGAAGAAAAATAAATAAATAAAAAATACGTTTCCGCAAATGTGTACTGACTGTGCCCACTCGATCATGGGGCCCGGGTGCCTTGCACCCATCGCATCCCCGAGATGGCCAGCCCTGGCTCTCAAAACCAACAGTACCATTGCTGGCCATATCCTACAGTCTGAGAGGACATAACTCATCACTTATTTCACCATTTGCTTTTCTTATCCTGCTGAAAAATGTTATAATGGAATGACAACACTTTAATCTCTGCTGGTCAGCATCCTTCTCAGTATTGCAGCACTCCTCTGGGTGTTACCTTTACCTTTCCCCCCTCCCCTTATAAATTTCATTTCTGCTGCTATTATAATATGCTAATCCCGTACTTTGTCAAAATTTTACTTCTATAGAGTAGTGTTAACATAGGATAATGTATTATAAATTTTAATGTAATCTATACCAGGTTAGGTTTAAGATTATATCACAGAATTTATTGTTAGACTGTGATAGAGTGGAAATTTATGAATTCCTATCTTATCACAGTCTAACATGCTTTTCCAAACAAAAGAATGAGATAAATACAATAAATTGCCTCTAAGTGTAGAATAAGTATTATGTATATATAAATCAAGTGTGTTCTATTATGAAAAGGTTAAATAAGTATGTATTTTGTGCCATTCACGAATGTGGTTAATTTGATATTGAAGGTATAAAACAGTAACAGAGCAATATGAAAGTTCATATATAAAAGAGTTATGGAATGTAAGCACATATTCAACAGTTGGGGGGGGGGGTCAAGTCCAAAGGTTACGGAGTTGTAACGTGAGAGAGCGGCTCGCCCAAGTAAACAGGGTGACGTCAGCGTACGTGCAATAAGCAGGGCAGAGAATGGACGCCATGACGTAATAGCAAGTGTGAGTTGGCCGGACATCGAAAGGGGCGAGAATCAGCGAGAAGAATAGGGGAAATATAAGGGTCATGCGACCCTGTAACAAGCCCTTTATTTGTTCCTGGATTTTCCTGGTGTGTTCATCTTTCGTGGCGGCGTGGGGTGCGAGTGCCTCGATGTCAGACGGTCCCAATGGGCAGTCGCGGGTCTTGGTGGCCGTATTCGCCGCAAAAAGAAGCAAGTCCGGCAGTCCACAGAAGGCCTGTTCCTGTGAACCTACGAAGCACTAAAGAATCCAAAAGGGAAGATAAGTAAACTTTGTTTGTGTTATACTGAATAGGAATGAAAAAGAACATAATGTGTCACGTTAATATGTTATGGAAAAAGAACATTAATGATCTGGGATAGGATTGTATTGCTAGGATTTTAGAAGAATATTGATTTTACCTTACTATCTGTCGTTGTGTTAAGTTCGCCTTTATATTGAATGAGGTTAAGGATATGTTAGAGTAAAGAATTGGCATAATATAAAGAGATTGTGAAAGATATGAATGTTATCTTGTGTAGTCTGACAGAGCTACGGAATTTTAGATTGATTGTGATAATAGTACATGACTAATGCATTAGCGAAGGTTAATATAATTCTTACTTTAGGAAGCTACTGTATAATATTTTATAAGTGTAATAGTAGTGTTTGAATTTTATATACCTTGTCTGAAACTCCCTTAAGATGGGATTTAATTTAGTGTTATTATGTGTATCAACTTTGAGTACAATAAACCTTGCTTTTGATTCTAACAAAGACTTTCTGTGATTTCTGGAATCTGATGCACCGCTTATAAAATATTAATGCGAACCTATGCAGGATATTAAAAGGGATATTTGAAAAGAGTAAATTTTGGTCACGTCTGCAGTGTTGATAGGTATCATTAAGTACTGTCCAGAGATTACCTCTTGGTTGTTAATGTTTAATAATCTAATAGCGCTAAGTGGCGCAGCGAAACAAATAAATTTCTTGATGTTTTACTAGAGGAAAATCTTAGACACTCTGATACTCTGGTACTGCCTCTATCTCGAGGAAATTCCATTGTCCCTCAGAGGTACCACGTGCTACCCGATAGTGTATTATGGAGATAAAGCAACAAAGGTTAAAATAGTTGTGGACAAGAATAGGATACAACATAAATGGTGGTAGGATATTGATAGAATAAGGTTAATATAGAAGAAGGTTTAGGTTAGAAAAGATAGAATAAAATATACAACCGTTGTACAATAAAAGGTTAAAATAGTTGTGAACAACTATTTTAACAAAGAATTGGAATTGGACACAACATTATTACACCTGTTATTTTTAGGTATTTTGTAATTTTCATATTAATGTTCTTTTGATATGAAATTATTCATCCTAATTAACAGAATTAACTTGTTCCAAAATTTGGTTATTTATCGTTGTTTTACTTTTAATTGGATCTTGACTTTTAAAAGGCATTGTTTTTGTTGGATGTTTTTCACTTGGTTCTACTATACATTAAAGATACCAAGAAATTATATACTTGTTTTAATCCTTTATCCAAGTGTAAGCAAACAAAATCTGCACCCAAAGTATTTTCAGGACTGGGGCAACTCGTATAAAGCTAATGACTTCACATCACTTGCCTTTGTATCCCATAATGCAAAGCACATTTCCTTGCAGACATGTATAATGCTATGCATTATTGGAAGGGTCACTACCCAGACCGGTTTCCCCCTGTTTAAGTGCTGGGATTACCTCTCCAAAAACTCGTGAGATCCCCCAACAATGAGCAACCTGAAGGATCAAAACTCAGTGT
Organism: Typopeltis vanoorti; assembly: GCF_054136105.1. Classification (NCBI taxonomy): domain Eukaryota; kingdom Metazoa; phylum Arthropoda; class Arachnida; order Uropygi; family Thelyphonidae; genus Typopeltis; species Typopeltis vanoorti. The sequence goes on from NC_143558.1 coordinate 81,594,738, forward strand.
TGTTCCCCTCAGTAACAGGCTCACCCTGTCATTGAGAAGAACTCTCAGCATTTGGCTCTACCCAGTGGCAGGCCCACCCCACCACCACCAAGCAGAACCGTTTATATTTCATCTGAGGAGTAACAGCAATAGCCATGCCTCAGTTAACTTCATTGACTACAGCATTGCCATCCATCACCCAAGCTTCCAACCAGTTTTGACCTTTATTGAGGTCTTGTCAGTGGGAGCCAGACCCAGAGGTGATACTGAAGTAATATTTTCCTATAAGAGTTGGCAAAAGGTGTCGACCTTATTATTAAATTACTCTGGATTAGAGAAAGTTGTTGGAAGTATTTTCACATGGTTATGCTATACAATAAAGATATCAAGAAATTATATACTTGATTTAATCCTCTATCCAAGTTTAAGCAAACAAAGTGTGTGCCTGAAGTATTTTCAGGACTGGGACAACTTGTATAAGGAAGCTTTGACTTCACATCATATCTTTAATGTATAGTATAACCAAGGTAAAAAAGCCTCTGGGTTTGGCTCCCACTGGAGAGATCTCAATAAAGTGGGAGCCAGACCCAGAAACTGGTATGGGTAGTGATCCTTCCCATAATGCATAACATTATACATGTCTGCAAGGAGATGTGCTTTGCATTATGGGATACTAAGGCAGTGATGTGAAGTCTTAGCTTCCTTATACGAGTTGCCCCAATCCTGAAAATACACCAGGTGCAAACTTTGTTTGCTTACACTTGGATAAAAGATTAAACCAAGTATATAATTTCTTGATATCTTTAATGTATGGCATTGTTTTTGATTTTTCTTGATTATCATTTCAAAATCTTCATCATCACCATCAATTTCCTGATATATTTACCCTCAAGGGGTGTACAGGATATGATAGTACTACTTGAAAAATTACATCATTACTAACTTCCTATCTACAATGTTCCTCAAAATCAATCTGTTACCTGTCAAGACAGGTAACAGATTGATTGAAGACTTCAACATTATGAGATGTTATATTTCTATTTTCTAAGGCACTTCTTATTGTATCAATTCACCTATATCTTGGACTTCCTCTGGGTCTTTTTTCTCCCAACCTGGCAGAGAACACTTTTTTTGCTAATCTTTCCCCTCCCATTCTGTTTAAGTGACCGTACCACCTGACATTAGCTCTGCTAATGCATTCCTGGATGCTGTCATTATCAAGTTCTTTCCTAATATCCTCATTTTAAATATGATATTGCCATTGATGCCATCTGTTCATGTCCCTAATCTTTCTCAGGACTCTCATATCTGCGGTCTCTAGTCTTTGGTCAAGTGTTTTACTTCTTACCCAGCTCTCAGATCCATAAGTTAAATTGGCTTGAATACCATCTTGTATACAGCTAACTTAGTGTTTTAGCTAATTTCTCTCTTATTCCATATAAATTTATTCAGTTGACTTCCTACCATACGAGCTTTGTTGATTTTATTGTAGCTGAAATATTTTCCTTGTTCTATAGATTCTCTAATTCACAATACAGTTGATATTTTCAGTTTTTCTGCCTATTTTCATTATCTTTGTCTTTTTAATGCTGACCTTCATACCATATCTATTACAACAGTTATTCACTTTAGTCAAGGAATCTTGCAGACTTGTAGTGGATTTATTTAAAAGTAAAACATCATCCGCATAAAGCAAAGAGCTGATTAACGTCTCCAATTTTGATATCAGGTTTAATACCACTTTCCTTCATAATGAAATCCATACAGATAATGAATAACAGAGGGGATAAAGTACATCCATGTCTGACACCAGATTAACATTAAACCACCTTCCTGTACTTCCTTCAATTCTAACTGCTGACTTACAACTCAAATAAAGACTAAGTATTGCGTGATATAATGCCCCATTGACACCATATAACTGTAGCATTTTGAATAGCTTCTCTCTTGGCAACTTGTCATATGCCTTTTACAGATCTATAAAACTAAAATACAGATCTTTGTTATATTCCCATGATTTCTCAACTATCTGTCATAACGTGAAAATCTGATCCTGACAGCCTCTATTTGGCTGGAATCCAGCATGTTCTTCACCAAGCTTCTCTTCCACAATCCTTTTCAGCCGTCTCTCAAGTATACTTGAATATATCTTACCAGGAACACTCAGTAGAGAAATTGTGTCTTGCACTTGCAACTTAACCGAGTGTCTTGCACTCGGTTAAGTTCCTAAGGGGTGGAAGAAGGGCAAGATTATGCCACAGCATAAAGGAGGTGATCGAACTCAAACATCAAACTATAGGCCTATCTGTGTGTCAAGTGTTGTGGTTGAGTTGTGAAGAAGCTTGTGAGAACTAGGATCCAGAGTTGGGTTGACAACAATAGTATTATCTTTGATGGACAACATGGATTTGCTAAGGGGAGGTCATGTTTTAGTAATCTACATACTTATTACAATAAAGTGACTGCTTCCTTGATATTAGATTAGTGCATTGGATCGGAGACTGCTATCTGATAGGTATGAACAAGTTGTGTATAGGGGGGGGAGCGATATCCAGGAAAAGGAAAGTCACTAGTGGAGTGCCTCAGGGGTCTGTTTTGGGGCCATTACTGTTTAACAATTATATTAACGATATAGGTGAAGATTTGGATGGAGATATTCAGTTGTTTGCAGATGAACCATGAAGAGTAGTGAAGATGTTGTGGCCTTACAAGAATAAATTGAGTGGTTGGGCACGGGAATGGTGGATGTAAGTTCAGTGTTGCAAAATGTAAGATTTTAAAATTTGTAAAACAAAGATAGGATGCAGAATTTATGCTTGGTGAGGATATATTGTTGGAGGTGGAAGAAATAAGAGATCTGGGGGTGATAGTGGATAAGCATCTGAAATTTAGGGGACACATAGCCAAAATTGTGAAGACAACACAAAGGCTTCTGGGAATGATGGGGAAGGACACTGACATGTAGAAGTAGGGAGATTCTTGTTCTGTTGTATAAGGCTTTAATTAGGCCACACAAGGACTATTGTGCTCAGATTTGGTCACCTGGTTTTCAGATGGATGAAGAGATGTTGGAAAGGGTCTAAAGGCGATTGACTACAGTAGTTTCTGACCTTTGGAATGTCGAGTATGAGGAAAGATTGAGAAGATGTAATTTGCAGAGTCTGGTGGAAAGGAGGAAGAAGGGAGATATGATAGAGACCTACAAGTTGGTAAGTGGTTGTTATAGGATCAATGCTGGAGAAGTTCTACAGAAAATAGTGGGGGATCGGGGGAGAACCAGAGGTCTATCTGGTTCTCCCCCTGATACACCCTCTTTATACAGTATAAAGAAACTGTATAAAGTTTCTTTATACTGTATACTGTTCCCTGGAAACTGTATAAAGAAGGTGTGAGTAGGGGAGCGAGAGGGCAGGTTTTTTTCGTGCAGAGTTGTAAATGATTGGAATGCTTTGCCTGAGAGTGTGGTGTCTGCAAGGAGTTTGAATGTGTCTTTGGTGAGTCTTTGACTCCATGAGGTCTTGGAGTAATAATAATAATATATGAGTACTCCAATCATCTGGAATTCATCTCTCTGTCCAGGCGTTCTGAACTATGCAGTGCAGCCATTGTAAGACTTTTATACCTCCATTATTTTATTTAGTGTATGATGTACAGGTCTTGGAATAATATATACAAATCACATAAAACAGCATTAAAACAATTGTAAAAATCATATTAAAAGGGGTAACTAGGCTGAAATGATTAAACATCAAAATTAAGAATCAGGAGTCAGAGCTTAATCCTTAAATCCCGGATCCACTCCACGGATTCTGGGATCAGTTTAAAAAAGTCATCTTTAGAACCCGAGAATGAGTAGATAGGGCACTCAAGCACAATGTGATTGATAGTTTGGATCTATCTTCCGCATTCACAGTTTGGAGTATCGGACCAGTTCCATTTATGCAGGAGTTGCTTACATGTCCTGTTCTGATCCGATTTAAAGTGATCCATACATGTCTAGGGAGATTGAAGCCCTCCAGATGAGATTTCGGATTTGAAATAGGTATTTGAAGATTGCAGGTACATTGAAACCAATACTCTCCCCATGACTCGCATACATCGAAGTTCTGGTCATTTATTTGTATTGCACTCCTCCAGGCAGGGTGCCTGGATTTCAGTCTTTGTGAAGTATGGAAGGAAATGTCTTGGTGGAGGATAGGCAAGGAACTGTTTCCAAATATTTTTGTCCATAGTTTGCTTAATGCTTGAGTCTTGCAGAGCAAAGGAGGGGCTATATTACTAAGAGTTTTGAGCCAGTAGCCAGGAGTAGATCTTAAAGCTCCAGAGATTATCCTCATAGTTTGATTCAGCTGGACATCGACTAAAGAAGCGTGTGCGCTGTTCAGCCACACAGGAGCACAATGCTTTGCTGTAGAATAGACCAAAGATAGTGTGGTAGTACGCAGTGTGTTGGCATCAGCACCCCAAGAAGTACTAGCAAGTTCATGTGTTATATTATTACAAGTTTTTAATTTTTCAGCAATATTTTCTAGATGATATTTAAATGTCAAACTTCTGTCTAGGGTAACTCCTAGGTATTTTGGATGATTGTTAAATTTCACTTGTTTATTTCTGAAGTAAACTTTTGGGATATAGTTGGCCTGGATATTACTTAAATGAAAGGATGCTACTTCAGTTTTGTTCAGGTTAGGTTGTAATCGCTATCTTCCAAAGTATTCCTCCATACTTGGGCATTTCTAGTCGAATATTATCTACTCCTGCTTCTTTTACGCATTTCAGGTTTTTGATGGCCTTTTCTACTATCAAGTATGGATATGTATTCCTGACTGCATGCCTGTTCAGTGTTTTTTACCACTGTGCTATCATCACTGCTTGTTTCATTTAGCAATTTTTCTAAGTAATTACTCCATACTGTAAGGATATCCTTTTCTCCTGTTTTATGTCATCTTTATCATTTCCAATTCCTTCTACAGCACTCTTTCCTCCATTTCTGAGCTTCTTTAACAACCTTCATTTTATCTTGCCACCTTGTTGATATTTATTTTCTATGTTCTTACCAAAGTCCTTCCATAACTTTTGTTTAGTTAGTTTTACACAGTTTTTAGCTTTCTTACATTGTATTTCTCTAAGAGCACAAGCTGACTTGCTTGCCAGGAACTTTTGATATGCTTTCTTCTTTTCTTTCACTGTCTCTTGAATTTCTTGTGTCCACCATGGAGTTCTGATTTTTCTATTCTTGCAGACAACCTCACCACATGCCTCTCTGGCTGAATCAATCAATGTTTTCTTCAGGGCTTGCAGCTGAATCTCCAAGGTTTGGTTCCTGTTCTCAAACTCACATTTTTTCTTCAATCATGTTTGTGTATTTTAGTCTACAATTCACATCAGAGAGCTGCTCAACTTTTATTTGCTTTAAAACTTTCTTACATGTTATTCTTTGCAATATGAAATTCACTTTTATCCTGCTCAAGATTAAATGGTGATAACTTCCAATTACAAATCCTCTGTACACTCTGGTGTCCTGCACCAAGGAGAAAACATACTATCAACAATAACATAGTCAATGAGACTTTTCTTATTCCTTTCCTCTTCTCTCCATGTGAATTTGTGCACATTTTTATGTTGGAACATTGTGTTAGTAATAAAAGATGAAAATAATGAAAAGAGCTTTGCTCTTTTTTCCAAATTTTCCCAAAATATTTTTGTATGTCTGAAAATCATTTCCTGCTCTGCTATTTAGATTTCCAACAAGGACCAACTTTTCCTTTTTCATTGTGCCAGTTGCTTTCTCTAAAGCCTCAAAAAATTCCTCCACTTCTACCTTAGTAGAACCTTCTGTGGGACCATAGGCACAAATAAGTCTCATTGTCCAGTTCCCCATTCTCATATTTGCCCACATCTCTCTACTTGAGATTGCTTGCCCTTCAAGAAGATTAGCCTCATATTTAGTGTTGAATACTGTGGCTACTCCTTCTTTTCCTTGATTGTCATTGCCTGAATATAACATTTTGTATTTATTGCTCAGAAAGATCTCACCAGTTTTTGTCTTTTTTGTTTTGGTCACTCCTATTATGTTGATCTGGTACTTATCTAATTCCTCAGCTAGCTCCATTTCTTTGCCATTCAGGCTTCTTATGTTGATAGTACCGATCTTTAACTCTGGTGATGTTGAGTTGGGGTGTGCTTTCAGATTTGTTCCAGTAGCTGACTTTTTGCTGTTTGCCCTGGTTCCCTGGTGAAAACAATGGAGGTCTTGTTTAACCGGGTGACGCCTTGGCCAGCATTAAATTCTGTCATGTTGTACCATAATTTTTTATTTTGGTTTAAGCCAATAAGAATGCAGTTTGGTCAGCTAAATCCCAAATTGCCAGCTCATCCTCGTTCATTCAGTATCCAAGTAGATACCTAACAGGGAGCACCACAAGAATGTGAGAATTGGACATTAGGACAGGAGCCCTGATCGGTTCTCTGCATTCCTTTAAAGGCTATGTGGAGGTCTTCTCTCAGTTATATAGCTTTGACCCTTAAGCAAAATCTTGGGTTGTTTAATTTAAGTTTAGGATAGTTACTGAAGATTGTTATCAGAATCTGTAATTATCACTTGCTTATACTTATAAATTAAAGATTCAAGAAATTATATACTTGGTTTAATTCTTTATCCAAGTGTGAGCAAACAAAGTTTGCACCTGAAGTATTTTCATGACTGAGGAAACTTGTGGTAAAGGTGGTATTGACTTCACATCACTTGCTTTAGTATCCCATAATGCAAAGTACATTTCCTTGCAAACATGTGTAATGCTGTTCATTATGGGAAGGGTCACTAACCAGGCCAGTTTTGACATTTCATTACCTTCATATTTTTTTTCTCTTTTCTATTCCATTTTATTATTATTTAAATTAAGTAATCTGACTTTCAAATCCACTAGCCTTCAGTAAACCCTTGCATTTTAAGAGAAACTCTGGTAGAGCACTGTTTCAAAGAATTTGAAGTGTTCTATATTTCCAGAATGTCTTTCATATATTTTGTAAATCAGGATTAGTGATCAGAATGGATTTCTCTTCTACAGCAGATCTCCTTGTCTGTCTGTGGAACATAGGCCTTAGGAAAGAATTGGAGAAACTAAAATGGTTACCCTTGATATTTTTGCATTTGATTGTGCCTGGCATCAAGTTATTCTCAAGAAGCTACCATCTTAAGGTCTTTCCCTGTATATCATTAGTAGTAGTATTGCACAGGCACCTCCATGAAGTCCTAAGACTCCTCATAACAGACTTAAACTATCAACACAATGATAGTTGTATATATTGTACCTCTCCTTGAAACCATTAACAGACAAAGCACTTACAACCGTCTCAGGCAACCAATTCCATTCATTCACCACTCTCTCTCTCTCTCTCCAAGCAAAATATCTAGTTCTCATGCCTTTGCTAATGACATTCTTACTCAGCTTCTAGGTACGACCTCTTGTTCTGCTCCCTCTAGCCAAGTGCTGAAATTTTTCTCCTGCACCATTCCTATAAAATCCTTTAAGTAATATAAATATTTCTATCATATCCTTTCTCTTTTGCCTATCAACCAACTTTCAAATCTGCAAACTCTCAATCTCTTCTCATAAGAGTATTCCACAGACCTCTATTTTGGTCACTCACCTCTGGATGTTTCTACACCACTTCCTCATCTCCAAGAAATCCAGGTGATCAAATCTGAGCACAGTAATTCAGATGTGGCTTTATAAAGAGGAATGATAACTTCCTTATCTCTGTTAGTGTGTTCTTCAATAACCAAGTAACCTTGTGAGCTACCTTGGCTACTTTAGCAATATGCCTTCTAAACTTCAATTCTTATTCTACTACTACCCCCCCCCCCCAAATTCCTGACTTCATCAATTTCCTGGAGAACAATTCCATTAATGTGGTATGGAGTTTGTAATCTTTGTATCCCAAACACTATTTTTCCACCCAGAATTGATATCCATTATGTTTTGCCCATATTGTCAGTCTATTTATATCATCCTGCAAGCTCTCTATATCACCTTGATTGACTATTACCCTGTCCTGCTTTGCATTATCAGCAAACAACTGAATATATCCCTTTTAAATTATTTTTTTTATCATTGATGTACAAATTAAACAACAGTGGTCCAAGCAGAGAGCCCTGCCACACACACACACACACACACACACACACACACACACACACACACACACACACACACACACTAGTTACCTGCCTTCTCTTGGATTCTGCTCCTTCGTATACTACTTTTTTGGTATCTGCTCATCAGCTCCCTTTTATCCAGATAACCAGTTTCACATCCATCCCCATTTGTTACAGTTTGCTTAATAGAGTTCCATGTGGTATCCTGTCAAGTGACTTTTGCAAAATCTAGCAGTATGATCATGTAGCCATTCCTTTTATCCAACTCTGCTGTCACCTTATTATAAAAATTTAATATTACTAAGGCATAACCTACCCTTCACAAAGCTATGCTGCCTATCATAGAGTATTATATTCTTATCCACCCATTCCTGAATTCTCTTTTTGACCAACTTTTCCAGTACTTTTACTACAACTGCTGATGTAATGATTGATCTATTATTAAAATAACTTTGATGGCTTACACATAACAAAAAATATAGTATTTCATTCAAAAACTTTAATATATATTTCATACAATGATATGTGGACATCATCAGGGAAAGAGACACTGTCAGATATGTAGTATAGTCTTGATGTTCTACATTCTAATCAGTGCAGAATGGCAGGCTGTCCAAAATAGGAAAGATGAAATGAGCAGGATACTTGGTGGACACCTGGTAAGGAAAGAGGTGGTAATGTATCCTTTTTTGATGGTGGGAAGGAAGACAGTTTCCAAGCTGGTTTGAAAGAGGCATATAGATTGAATTTGTGAAGAATCCTTTGTATTTGTTCTAAGGTTCCTTTAAGGTAAGGCACTGAAATTCTTTTCATATTGAATTGTAGTCTGGTAGAAGGATAATAAGCCAACCATGATGCGGCGATCCCTGCCACATTACGAGGATGGTAAATTTATTCACCATCCTCGTACAAGAGTGCTTTGCTATGGAAACCAGAACCACAGAAATATCTGACCAAAATGTAATATTAAATGAATTCAAACTGTTGAGAATGACATCCCTAGTGAAAGCTCTTATGGAGAAACTAGGGGATTGAGGAGTACAACAGAAAATTCAGACAAGACACAAAAACCAAAAGAGACATATAGACTATGTTGAATTTTTTCTTGACAGTTATTCATAAGACTATTACACTTTTTTATAAAATCTTTATCAAGTAGCTTTATTTTTATCCTCCTACATGTTTTGCCAATCTGTTTCTATTGGCATCCTCAGGGAATACAAATCAGTAAGCACAAAATGAAGGTTACAGTCTAGGTTATAACCGATGGTTCTAAATCATACAAAAAATTGGTATTGTGCGTGACAATGTGCGTGTCTCATTAACGTGATTTATTCGTGATGACTCATGACGTAATTGTTATGAAAGTTCATTTCTTTGATATTTAATGATCTGATAAAAGTTTTCCAAATTTCTGGTAAAATTAGACCTTGATTCTTGTTTAGGTTTTCAGTTTAATGGGCGACTGTAGCTGCTTCTTTAAAGGTTCTTGAATGGTAGTTATCTTCTATGTATGGCATAAGGCTCTTATCCCACTCAATGTGATGGTTAGTAGAGGCAAAGTGGCATGAAAGGCCTGAAATGTCTTGTCTGTTATTTCTGACATATCCTATGTGTTCTTTCTTTCTCGTTTCGAAGCTTCTAGATGTCTGACCTACGTAACTAATACCACATGAGCAAGGAATATTATATACTCCAGAGTATTTGTAGAATGGGTGAGGATCTTTCGGTGATCTTAAAAATTTCCGAATAGTATTGATTGGTTTGAATGCCACCCTGATCTTGTATGGTTTTAAAAGGTTAGCTAATTTTTTGGAAAGGTTGTTGACAAAAGGAATTGTAATTGTACTGATGTATTGGACGTCATCACGTTGTCGATGTGGTATATCAGTAAATAGAATCTTGTTATAATAAAGAAACAATCCAATAATAGTATCAACCTATCTGTATACAGAAAACCTACAAATTATTTCACCACATGCCTCTCTGGCTGAATCAAAGTTTTTTTTAGGGTTTGACACTGAATCTCCAAGGTTTGGTTCTTGTTTTCAAACTCAGTTTTTCTTGAATAATGTTTGTATATTTGTCTCTAGTTCACATTCGATAACTGTTCAACTTTGATTTTTTCAAAACTTTCTTTAAAATTGAACTTTCAGTAAAATTGAACTTCATTATTTCAATATGAAGTTCAATTTTTATCCTGCTCGCAACTAAATAGTTATAACTTCCTATTTCAAATCCTCTGTATACTTTTGTCCTGAACTAGTAGGAAAACATCACTGTCAACAATAACATAATTTTTTATCTTTATTTTTTTCTTATTTTTCCAATGAAACTTTTCTTATTCCATGCATTTTCTCTCCTTGTGAATTTGTGCACATTTTTATGTTGGTATATGGTGTTAGTAATAACTAGTCCACGTCCTGAGCAGAAACTAATGGGTACTTACCATTATTATTATTAACTTTGCTCTTTTCTCCCAAGTTTCTCAAAACATTTTTATGTCTGGTAATATGTTGTTTATTTTTTAACGGTATATATTAGAACACAGAAAAATGAGTAAATAATTAATTTATTAACTTATTGCTGATATTTCGCTGATGTTATAACCAGCATCTTCAGAGCACAAAAACACAGTTTGTCACAGTATGTGAGACTATAACAACATAGTGTAATCAACAGACTAGTTAAACAAAATTGTAGCAGCAACACAAAGACTAGAGTCCTGATTTTGGCGTCCTCTATCTGAAAAAAAAATTGCAGCTATCACATAAGACTAGAGTCCTAAACAGAGAAAAAAACTGGTACTAGTTTTTTCTTAAGATGACTGTCTCCCAGATTTTAGGCAAATTTATACAGCCATATTTGTTGAGATTTGGAGTGTGTTTCAGGGCTTCTGTTGCCTCTAAAAACAATCTTTCTGACTTGTAAGAGCTTCTGTGGTACTTTTGTGTTCTTCCAGTTGATCCTGTGTGCAGGGGTATCCAGAGCATGGTCTGCTAGGCCCGACTTGCCATAGTGATAATGCCAGATGTATCTTTTGTGTTCGCCGATGCGGATGTTCACAGTTCTTCCTGTTTGACTGTAGTAGGCTTGATTACATGAGCAGGGTACTTCGTAGGCTCCTGGATGTGATAAAGGGGGAATGCTGTCCTTGGGGGAGTGGATAAGGGTTGCTAATTTGCTACATGTCTGAATGTGGTGCGTACTTTCATGTTTATTAAGAATTCTTGAAACCTTTTCGGATGTGCCTTTAATGTATGGGATGGTGACTGTTTTGTTGTAGTTCTCTGTGGTGGATAGTGGGAGGGGGGTTTCTTAGGAGCATTTAGTATTTTGTTTATCTTATGGGGGATTATAGCCATTGGCCAAGAAGGTGTGGCATAAGTGAGCCAGTTCAGCAGCAAGAGCATTGTCATTGAAACAGATTGCTCTCGCTCTGTGGGTTAGCGTTTTTAAAATCCCATATTGTTGAGAAGGGTGATGGTGTGATTGTTTGTGTAAATATCTCCCTGTATGTGTGGGTTTTCTAAAAACTGAAAATGATAAGGAACCATCTGGAAGACGTGTGATAAGTGTATCCAGGAAGGGCAGACAGTTATTAGCTTCCAGTTCCATTGTAAAGTGGATTTTTGGATGTTGGCTATTTAAATGTGCTAAGAATGTTTCCAATGTTTCTGGGCCATGTGGCCAAATAGCAAGCACATCGTCAACATAGCATAGCCAAAGTGTTAGTTTGAGAGTGGTTGTATGATTGCTAGTTTTTCCAGGTGTTCTATGTAAAAGTTGGCTAGGGGAAAGGGGGGGGGAAGCCCATGGCTGTCCCATCTATTTGTTTGCATATTTTCCATTTCCATGTGAAATATCCTGCATGTATTGTGAATTTGAATAGTTCAAATATATTGGGGGGGGGGGGAGTGTGACTTCAATAGATTGAGGGTTTCTATTAGTGGTACATTTGTGAACAGTGAGGTGATATCAAAGCTTACTATTAAGTCTGACTTGGCCTTTTTAGGGTATGGTGTTGTAAGATGCTTTTTAGGTGGGCTGAATTTTTGACAAAGGAGGGAGAATTGTTTGTGATAATGGCTGGTAGCTTAGCTAAATTTTTGTATGTGGGACTATTTATACTGTTCACAATTGGGCGTAAGGGTGTACCTTGTTTGTGAATTTTTGGTGCTCCATAAATCCATAGGTGTTTTAACATGGAAGGGCTTGAGTTTGTTTAGTGTGTCTTTGGACCAGGAAGTGACTTTTTTCAATAATTTATGTGCCTTATTCTTTTGTGTGTTAGTGGGATTGCGATCTATAATTTTGTATGTTGACCGATTTTGTAACAGTGTGTGCATTTTGTTTTCATATTCTGTCGTGTCCATCACCACAGTTGCATTCCTTTGTCTGCTTTTGTTATGATAATCTGGCTATTATTCTGTAGCTCTTTTACAGCAATGATTTCCTTATGAGGGATATTATTTTTGGGAGGCTTAGACTTGATTAGGATGTTGGCCACATTTAAACGTATGTTGTTGGCTATTGTTTTATAGATATGGAGTGAATTTCATGGAAAAAAGGACTTGCTTAATAGACACATTTGAATGGTTTTGGAGTTGGATGTTTAAAGAAAGTGTTGTTTAGTGAAAGTTTATAAGTTCAAAACCAGCTAAATTAGAGATATTAGGGGGGATGCAATGAAGCTTGTGTTTGGCTACCCCAAGAATGAGTGTGTACAGAAATGATTATACAATGCCAAATGCGATTTCACATTTCAGACTCATGGATTGGTAATGATATTACACAAGGGTAATTGTGGATCCAAGGGATGTTGAAATGCATTCACATGAATGCCAGAAGTATCAGAAATAAGGGAGAGAAGTTTTTGGCACTGTTCAGCTTGACTTGGCCAAAATTATAGACATCATGGGGACTTGGTTGTCAGAAAATGACAGAAAAATAGTTACACATATAGAATATAAAGAGTATTTTATTTTCAGTTAGGATAGAGGGAACAGATCAGGAGGTTTTTTTTTTTTTATGTTGAGCCCATACACAAGAGGCTGGTAGATCAACCTATAGTACATTAGTACCGTGTATGGGTTGGGAAAGAAGGTACTTGTCGCGTTGGATTTGAATGATTGTATATTGTATTCCTTAGCGAACACATCAAGGGGAAGACTGTTCCATAATATAGCAGTTGCAGGGATGGAGGAGGAAGAGGAGAAGAAACTTGTTCTGTGGGTTTCAAGGTACACTGTGTAGGGATGTTGAGCAGCAGCTGCACGTGTTCCACTGAGCTTTGTACTAAGTAGGGAAATTATTGATGCTATTTCAGATGAACATTTTTGAATGGAAATATTTGTAGAAACCTATTGTCTGTGCAAAAGCGGGGGGAATGAGTTGGTAAGAGAGGGGTCATTAATAAGTCTGATTGCTCTCCTCTGGATTGAGTCGAGCATTTTGAGGGAGCTTTCAGGGGCTCCACCCCATATGTGGGAGCAGTATTCAATGGTTGGGCAGATTTATGATTTGTATAAGGTTAACAGCTGTTCAGGGAAGAAGTAACATCTTGAGCGAAAGAGAAATCCTAGTTTTTTAGAAGCTGAGGAGAGGCTTGATGTCAGGGTAACTCCAAGAAAAAAAATCTCAGATTGTCTGGAAATTTGGGTGTTGTCAAAAATAATACTGGGCGAGAATGGTTCTTTTTTATGAGAAATGAGACAGTACTGAGTTTTATTTGCATTGAACTTGACTAGGTTATCTGAACCCTCATTGGAGTGTGGCTTGGAGGTCTGAATTCAGAGCAGTGGTGGTTGCTGTTCTGTAGGTTGAGGTGAGTTGTGTGGAGTAAGGTTTATCAAAAGAAAGGGAGGAGTGCAAGGTGCTGTCATCTGCAAAACTGTGTATTGGGTTGGAGGTAAGCTGAAGTAGGTCATTGACATATAGTAGAAAGAGGGTTGGTGAGAGGTCAGAACCTTGAGGAACCCTGGCATTATTTGAATGGTGAGAGGATAAGGAGCCATCCATTACCACACATAGTGTGCGTTCAGACAGAAAGCTGGCAATCCAACTACAGAAGTCTTGAGATAGACCAAACGATGGCAACTTGCTTAGTAAGCCCTTGTGCCTGACCCGGTCAAACGCCTTGGAGATATCATGCCAACCACTTGAAATTCATCAAACTTCTCTATGGCATTTGTCCAGAGATGGGTGACATATGTGAGCAGATCCCCTGTTGATCGGCAGTGATGGAATCCATACTGGCAGTCGTTTATTAGACGGGTAGCTTTAAGGTAGTGTAGGAGTTGGGAATTGATGATTTTTTACATTACTTTAAACAGGACTGAGGCGAGCGAGATTGGGAGGTAGTTGGACAGCAGTGACTTGTCGCCCTTCTTGGGAATGAGTTGAATATAGGCCAATTTCCAGGCTGTGGGATAGATACCAGTGGAGTAAGACAGTATATATATAAGCAACATAGGACAGGAGACAGTTCTGGTGCGCAAACCTTCAGGACAATTGGAGGAATGCCATCAGGGCCAGGAGAATTTTTTTTGTGTCTAATTTGGACAATGTTTTACTGATCTTTTTCTGGCAAAAGGATATAAGGGCATTGTATGTTGGGTGACTGGAATGGTTGGGGGTACATTTGCCATTGTCAATTATGCATGCAAACAGAAGCAAAGTGTGAGGCCAAGAGATTGGCCTTTTCTGTAGGTGATGATGATGCAATAGAACCATCTGGGTATGATAGAGTTGGGAATAGTGTTGGGCAGAAGTTACGATCAGTTGCTTTGGCGAGGGACAAAGGCTCTGCTGCCATTTGGACAAGCTGTTAATATCCTGATTTTGCTCTTTCAAACTCTGTTTTGGAAGCATTGATTGTTTATTTGCATTTATTTTGGGTTTGGGTATAAGCTCTAAAAGAGGATGTGGTTCTTGATTTGATCCAGTATGGTATGTTTGGTTTTTCTTTTGTACAGTCTTGGCGCATCTTTTGGAAAACCAAGGTTTAGTTAGGGAATGGCAGGTCAAAGTACTGTGGGGAATGTACGATTCCATGCCAGTGAGGATTACTTTGGTTATGAGTTCGGTGCATGTGTTTTGGGTTGGAAGGTTGGAAGCAATAGTCTAACCATGGGAATGAGGCATAGAAGTTGTGGAGGCTGTCCCACTTAACACTCTTATGCCAAATTATTCTTGTATGGGGAGTGGCTATCTAAGCATTGTTGCATGGGGGGAGGAGATGAGCATTAGGTTGTGGTCAGAATTGCCTAGTGGGCCCTTAGATTTTTTTTGGGGAAATGGTTCATGTGAGGTTGTCTGGTGTGAGATAGAGGCCAATAGGACAAAATATATTGTTGGTTACTGCTATAGACCGGGGGGGGGGGGGGGGTACACAGAATGATATATATATGCCAGACATAGGCAGATTAGCACAATGAGTGCATGACGGACATTTATTATGGGGACATAGATACATAGGAAAGGGGACATGTAAGATAGGATCAGGGATTTGAGAGTGCTGGATCTAGTAATAGCATCAGAAGATATATCCATAACCAAGGTAGACAAGCTGTCTCTAGTCAGGAATAGACCATGCAGTCTTGTTCTGGGAAGTTGCTAAACATGTGGTATACACCTACTGAGAGACATTTTCTTCTTGCTATATGCTCTCTCTCTCTCCCTTCCAATCTATGTCTCCGTAGTTGAAGCCCCCCCCCCCCCCAATAATTACTCGAACTGTACTCGTACTAATTTGCTGATTCATGTCTTGCAGATCATCCTTGGAACCTCCTGGCCTACAGCAGCAGCAACCAACTGTATATTTTGTTTTATTGGCCTTAATCTTGCACCAGACTGCCTTAAATGAGCAGCCGCCATCCTGCCTATCTCCTATTCTTTTTTGGCTGCATCTGCAATGTGGTCACTGCAATCAGAAGAGCTGTCCATCTGCAATGGATAGCTCTTCTGATCCTAAGACCAGGTCCAATACTCTCCTACCACTAGTTCCCTTCATCACATGTTGCCTTAAATAATTATCTCTTAGTAGATGTATAAATTCTATTTCCTTCCTGCCATGTGATCTTTCTTCCTTCCAGTCTATATATCCATAGTTGAAGTCCCCCATAATAATCAATTGACCTGTACTCATACTAATTTGGCAATGCATGTCTTCCAGATCATCCGTGGAACTCCCTGGCCTGTAACAACAACCAACTGTATATTTTGTCATACTGGCCTTAATCTCACACCAGATTGCTTCAAATGAATAGCCACCACCCTCTCATCTATCTCCTATCCTTTATCAGCTGTAATTCATCTGCTATCATCACAGTAT
Organism: Typopeltis vanoorti; assembly: GCF_054136105.1. Classification (NCBI taxonomy): domain Eukaryota; kingdom Metazoa; phylum Arthropoda; class Arachnida; order Uropygi; family Thelyphonidae; genus Typopeltis; species Typopeltis vanoorti. The sequence goes on from NC_143558.1 coordinate 81,611,210, forward strand.
TCCTCTTCCCATCCTATCTTCTCTATCTTCTTTGAAAATATTAAATCCTTCGCATTCTATCCCAGTAACTATATCATCTACTGTTAGCCAAGTCTCACTAATGCGTATAACTTTTGGCAAGGTTGCTGTAACCAATTCTCAAAACTCTTGTTTTGGGCATTTGTTAGTGCCTCTTGTTCCTGATACTTCTGGCATTAGTATATAGAAACTGCCCTTTAGGCAGTTTCTATATACTAATATAACTCATGAAGTGAGTGTGAGGATGACCAAGTGAGAAATCTAGTCTCTCAAGCAAAAATATTGAATAGGGTAGTCCAATTAGAAAGTAAAGATGGGTTGGACTACCCTATTCAATATTTTTGCTTGAGAGACTAGATTTCTCACTTGGTCATCCTCACACTCATTTCATGGTTACCTTCACCATACTTACTTGCTTCCAACCTAATTGCTTAAGTTTCCATCAATTTGCACTTCAGCATGCTTGGTGAACAAAGCTCTCTCTAGATGCCTAACACCAAAACCATGTTGAAAGTTTATTTTTCACTTGGTTAGAGTATAATAAATTTAGTTTAATCTTTTATCCAAGTGTGAGCAAACAAAGTTTGCGCCTGAAAGTATCTTCAGGACTGGGGTAAGGTGGAACAACACCAGGGCAACTCCTTGCATAGGTGGAGCAAGCTACCAACACTCCTATCTCTGTATCTCCCATAATCCAAAACACATCTCCTTGCAGATGTCTAATGTTATGCATTAAGGGAAGGGCCACAACCCAGACTAGTTTTGACCTTTATTGAGGTCTCTTCAGTGGGAGCCAGGCCCAAGTGGAGATACCAGGCAGAAGCATTAGCAGGTCATCTCTACCTATAGGAGTTGCCAAATGGTGTAATTTAATAAATAACTTTTAATAAATTACTCTGGATTTAGAGAAAGATGTTGAAAGTTTATTTTTCACTTGGTTAGAGTATAATAAATTTAGTTTAATCCTTTATCCAAGTGTGAGCAAACAAAGTTTGCGCCTGAAAGTATCTTCATGACTGGGGTAAGGTGGTACAACACCAGGTCACTCCTTGCAAAGGTGGAGCAAGATACCAACACTCCTATCTCAGTATCTCCCATAATGCAAAACACATCTCCTTGCGGATATGTCTAATGTTATGCATTAAGGGAAGGGCCACAACCCAGACTAGTTTCGACTCACTGAAGAGACCTACCCCAGTCCGGAAGATACTTTCAGGCACAAACTTTGTTTGCTCACACTTGGATAAAGGATTAAACTAAATTTATTATACTCTAACCAAGTGAAAAATAAACTTTCAACATCTTTCTCTAAATCCAGAGTAATTTATTAAAAAAAGGGTGGCACACCATTTGGCAACTCCTATAGGTAGAGATGACCTGCTAATGCTTCTGCCTGGTATCTCAACTTGGGCCTGGCTCCCACTGAAGAGACCTCAATAAAGGTCGAAACTAGTCTGGGTAGTGGTCCTTCCCTTAATGCATAACATTAGACATATCCGCAAGGAGATGTGTTTTGTATTATGGGAGATACTGAGATAGGAGTGTTGGTAGCTTGCTCCACCTTTGCAAGGAGTGCCCTGGTGTTGTACCAACTTACCCCAGTCCTGAAGATACTTTCAGGTGCAAACTTTGCTTGCTCACACTTGGATAAAGGATTAAACTAAATTTATTATAACACCAAAACCATTTAGATGCAGTCCATCCACATTGTACAGATCCTTCTTTCTGTCAAAACACAGACCACAAATCCTACATTATTCCTTCTGCACAATCTACATATAGACTCATTGGCTATCAGTGTCCTCAGTTTGCTTCTATCATAGTGTGGTAGGAGACTTACAATCTTCCCCTTCTTGCTCTTTAGTTTTTGCCTCTTCTGACAACTCCAACTGTATATTTTGTTTTATTGGCCTTAACCTTGCACCAGACTGCCTCATAGAATACTTCTCACCTTGCAAATCATTTGTGCCAACCAAAATGATCGTTTAATTCGTCTAACCTTTTTTGCATCTGAATGGTGTGGCTAATATTGTGAATTTTTGCATCCAGAAAACATGATATTGTCACACTTTCATTAACTACTCTCCTGATCATTGAATCTCCGTATATAATTTTCTCCTTAACTTGTTTTTCTTGTTTGTTTGGTCGGTCTTTATTATTCCTTCAGATTGCCTGCTTATTTCTCTTTTCAGCCATGCTAATCTCTTGTTGCTTTTTCAGTTTTTCAGTTTTGTGCTTTGTCCTATGACGGATAACATTCGATCTCCCAATTTCAATTCCTTTATTGATGTCCATTTCATTCTCCTCTATTTCCACAGCCACACGTATGACATTAATAACATCATTTTCCATTCTACTGTTAGTATTGTCCACTATACTAATATTTGCTGTGTTCTCATCATCTAACAGACAATCACTTTTTAAGCAGTTAATATACACTCTCTGTCCAATTTCAATTTCCTTCCACATATCCTTTAATTTTCTTGACAAATATATTTCATACATGCTGCACTGAATAAAATTCCTCAAATTGAAATCACTCGACAGTGTGGTCTTTGCTGCCATTGTTTGTCCATGCATTGGTGTCATACTTATAATATTGTATTTAAACAAAAAATATATGACTTTTACTTACAACCTAACTAGCTCACTCAGTCCCACACCCGTTTAAAATGAAAACTACAATAAGTTAATCTAATATTCTCAACAAAAAAAAAAAAAAAATTCCAACTGAACTCAAACAATTCTGTATTGCAGGAAAGTGCAATTTCAGCAAGTCAGTTTGACTCAGATTGAAGGATCTTTGAAGGATCACTATTTTCAAGGTTGGATAAATGGTAGATTACTGTGTGTGTGTGTGTGTGTGTGTGTGTGTGTGTGTGTGTGTGTGTGTGTGTGTGTGTGTGTGTGTGTGTGTGTGTAGATAATCATAACCACTTCTTTCTTCGTGTCAGCCAAATTTTGCAACCTAAAAACCATTTAGTTGCTCCTCAGAGGAAGCATTGCATAGACCTATAACCATCTTGATTATTTGCCTGTGGATCCTCTCTACCATTTCCTTATCCCCAAGAAACAAACAAACAAACAAAAAAAAAGATTTAGAAGTTTTGATTCTGGTCCTCTGGTGCTGCTTAATCATTAAACTAAGTTTTGAAGATGTAGTCATATCAAAGCATTATAAAGAGGGGATTATTGTATTTATTACTGCTCACTCTCTCTCTCTCTCTCTCTGTAGCAGATTTGTAGGACCATTGGAATGTTTTTTTACAGTGGATAATATGCTACGACTGGTTTTGAATTTTCAGTAGTTTGTTGTCAAGAATGTTTGTTATAGCAATATTTACTGTATTGAGATTTGTCTGCATGTGACATTTCTGTGGAGTCTCACTGCTTATCACAGGCAGCACTCTACATAACATGACATAGCATATAAGAATAATGTCCTTATCTCTAATGTTAGTCTATCATCAAAATTCAAATGATGTATAGCATTTTGTTTTTTTAATTCAGATAAAGACTAGTCTTCCTTAAGCAAAAAAAAAAAAAAAAAAGTTTTGATTGCTGGTCCTCTGGTGCCTTAACCATTAAACTAAGTTTTGAAGAACTTGATGTTTTTATATGATCAATATTGGTTGCTCAGTGTTCAGATGACAAATGATTGCTGGTATCTGCTTTGAAGAGAAGTTATTCAGCTGCATTTCTTTTGTTCACCAGTTAAAATCTCCTGTGATGAGTGTTTTGACTCCACATATTCATAATAATGTCATTAGGGATGTTTTGAAAGTTTATTTTTCACTTGATTAGAGTATAATAAATTTAGTTTAATCCTTTATCCAAATTTTGCACCTCAAGATACTTTCAGGCGCAAAGTTTGCACCTGAAAGTATCTTCAGGACTGGGGTAAGGTGGTACAACACCAGGGCACTCCTTGCAAAGGTGGAGCAAGTTACCACCACTCCTATCTCAGTATCTCCCATAATGCAAAACACATCTCCTTGCGGATATGCCTAATGTTATGCATTAAGGGAAGGGCCACAACCCAGACTAGTTTCGACCTTTATTGAGGTCTCTTCATTGGGAGCCAGGCCCAAGTGGAGATACCAGGCAGAGGCATTAGCAGGTCAGCTCTACCTATAGGAGTTGCCAAATGGTGTGCCACCCTTTTTTAATAAATTACTCTGGATTTAGAGAAAGATGTTGCAAGTTTATTTTTCACTTGGTTAGAGTACCACCTTACCCCAGTCCTGAATATAATTTCAGGCGCAAACTTTGTTTGCTCACAATTGGATAAAGGATTAAAATAAATTTATTATAATCTAACCAAGTGAAAAATAAACTTTCAACATCTTTCTCTAAATCCAGAGTAATTTATTAAAAACGGGTGGCACACCATTTGGCAACTCCTATAGGTAGAGCTGACCTGCTAATGCTTCTGCCTGGTATCTCCACTTGGGCCTGGCTCCCACTGAAGAGACCTCAATAAAGGTCGAAACTAGTCTGGGTTGTGGCCCTTTCCTTAATGCATAACATTAGACATATCTATAAGGAGATGTTTTTTGCATTATAGGAGATACTGAGATAGGAGTGTTGGTAGCTTGCTCCACCTTTGCAAGGAGTTGCGCTGGTGTTGTACCACCTTACCCCAGTCCTGAAGATACTTTCAGGCGCAAACTTTGTTTGCTCACACTTGGATAAAGGATTAAACTAAATTTATTATAGGGATGTTTTGTTTAATTTTTCTATTGCTCTTTTAGCTCAGGATGCTACTGAACGATTACTTCAAGGAAATCTCATACAAAGTGGTATTCCACTGAATCTGTTGGTCAGCGATGTCCTTAACCATTATAGAACATATCAACTACTTGAAAGGTTATTGCATTATCCCACACGTTTAGGGGAACAGTGGATATTTCAGATTACTCCTCAGACACAAAAAATGCTAATTGAGAGGTGGGTCATTAGTATTTATGCCATTTTTATTTGTCTTATAATGTTGCAGTCTTAGTGCTGAAAGCAACCCCTAATTCATTTTGAAAATATAATTGAACTTTGAATAGGCTTTAAATTTCAAAGTAAATATACAATAAATAGTTCACTGACTAGGTGCAGCTTTACCTTTCAGTCCTTGAAATTTGTGCTGTATGAGATGATATCAGTAACAAATATATATAGTAACAAAATTGTGATCAGTTTGTTAAACTGCCAATTATTATTTTTACTAACTTATACTTGAATTCTGAATATTGAAAATAAGGCAGATAAAGCAGTGTAAATGTATTTGAAAATGTACACATTGTAATTTCAATGCTCCCATCTCAAGAAACAGGGAATTGCCTATAGAAAAAAAAAAAAAAAAAAGAGCAGCTACTAGTTGCCTGCAACAGAGATCCACTTATGGAATGACAGCAATAGTTCTTAGGCTGATTAGAATAAATATTGTACTCAGACTTTCCAAAGAAGCAGCCGCTCTGTAAAAGTTATTAATTAAATAAAACACTTCTAAAACTTTTTATGTGATTTATCGTTATATCCTGATGTATTCGTCATCCTCATCAAATTTCTGACATATACCCTCAGTGTATTCCTTCAGGGGATAAATACCAGATATTCTGCATAACTATTATTCCTGTGTGTGGGGGGGAAGACTAGTGATTTAGCCAAATGGCATATATGTATATATATATATATACACTATCAACAGTTGGACGTAGACATGGGGGGGGGCTCTTTTTTTTCTTGCTGCATATGCTCTAGGTGACTGTACGAAACGGCTTGAGTTTAACAGTTTCTTTGCACTTTTTTTTTTTTTTCAGTAACTTACAGGCTTTATTCTTTCTGTGTATTAGTACGATCATGATCTATGATTTTGTGTGTAGAATGCTTTTGTAGACAGTGTGCATTTTGTTATCATATTCTGTTTGATTCATTACCACAGTAATGTTACCTTTGTCTGTTTTAGTTATAACAATATTCTTGTTATTGTATTACCCATTTAAAGTTCTTCTGTCAACAGACAGGAAGATTTGTTAACATCTGTCTCAGAGAATATATGAAATATGTTCTGCACCATCATTATGGAGGGACTAGCAGACCCATGCCTTAGACATCCCTTCACACAGGATTAACCTGGAAGAAAAGATGCTACACAAAAGTCATTACAAGTCAAACAGATTGTTTCTAGAATCATCATCAGCAGTAGCAGCAGCTTATTAAACATTGCTCACATTTCAACAAGTATGGCTGTAGCAATTTATCAAAAATCTGGGAGACAGTTATTTTTACTTATTAATACTTTAATAAGTAGAAATTAATACACATTAATACTTATTGATCTCTCTTTAACCAATGATGACAGATGGTACCAATTAGGACTCGAGTTCTTTGTGTTGTCCATTACAGTTTTGAACTGTCCCTGCCATTAACTGATTGTTGCTGTTTATACTGCCATTAACTGATTGTTGATAAACTGTTTGTACTCAGAAGAAGATGGATATAAAACCAGCAAAATATCAGCAATTGAGGAAATAAATACATTTATTTTCTTGTGTTGGGTTGTGGTTTAAAACCATGATAAAAACCTCAACATGAACTGCCAACACACATATGCCTTTTTCTACTTGTCTGTAAATTTAAAGGATGGTGTTCAATAGTTAATCCATGGTCACTTAGTCCTGACATTCCATATTTATTCTTGAAACCAAATTTAATCCATATAAGAGTTTTAATAGGCACAATGTATGAATGTATAGACACAAGGTTACCTAACCACCCAAAATAGCTATATGAATGAAATATATCAAGTAATTCATGTATTTTTTTTTCATGTTATTATAACACATCCACATGTTATTTAAATTTCATTGGATGGACACTTGCACATCCATGTATTTATTGATGTTTAAGCATGCCAAAGCCAGTATGTTGGTTAATAAGTTATATAACCACCATATTGGCCTTGGCATGCTTAAATTTGCAGATTATCAGAAAAGGTGGAATAACAATCATGGATTTGAAAAGAGATAAGAGCTGTGGTTTACAATTAATATAGATTAGACTTTCCCATTTTTGTAGGGAAATAGTCATTCTAGTTGAAATTAGGACACTGTAGTAATGCTTGGGTGCTTTTTCTGAATGAGTATTCATATATTAAAATGGCATTGATGTAAAACACAACCAGAAGAGATTCTGGCTGTCATTTTCATCAATTCAGCCAGAAGAGATTCTGCATTCAGTGTCAGCAGCTCTGTGCTGAACTAAACCAGACATTGTTTTTAAAAAATAGAGAATGTAGGATTAATGTTCTTGTGGCCGCTTCTAACCAGAATGCCATGTTTGTTTAAAATATAAGAGAGCAATTACACAGTCAGTTACCTGGTAAATACCAGGTTTACAAGGTATTTACCAGGCTCCTCTTTATTTTTGGCAGGTAACCAGGAGGAGAGTTTGACATGAAAGAAATTGGTACCAAGTTATATGTCTTTTTAGGATCTTTGAAATTTGTTCACATATCTGACAAAGTATGTAAGTATTCTGATTCTGTATGCACATTTTGTATTTATCAACAAGGTTGATAAATACAAAATTGGTGATGTTCCTTTTTTGTTTCTGCATAGCCATGTCTTTCGTGTTTTGCCTCTTGATCCTTTTCCCATAATTTTTCCTTCTAAAACTGTTAGTATCTTCTGTCTTGCTGAACCTCTCAGTACATGTCCTGCCAAACTCATCTTTCTCTGGATCATTTCCTGTAATAAAGATCTCTTTGTTCTCATTCTTTATAGGACATCTGTATTTGTCACATGTTCTGTTAAGATTTTCAGAGCTCTCCTATAGCACCATGTTTCAAAGGCCATTATCTGTTGTTTTACTCTCTTCTTGAATATCCAGGTCTCACTTCCATATGTGAAAACTGGCCACAATAATGTTCTTATCATTCTTTTCTTTGTCTCGATAATCACAGAACTTCTGAGCAGAACTTTATTTTACCAGACGGCATCTTTAGCTATGGCTGTTCTTATTTTTATTTCTTTATCTTGCTTTCCATCTGCAGTCAAGTAAGTGCCTAAATATTTGTATTCTGTTGTATGTTCAATTTTCATATTGTTTATGAATATATCTGGCTCGGATCTGTTTTCTTTTGAGATTTTCATAAATTTGGTCTTTTTTGCATTTATATTATTGCATTTATATTGAAAGTATTGTTAAAGGTAGCGAAAGAAAAGAGTGACAGAGTTAGAATGGTGAGTCTGTTACCGCGGTATGACAGAGAGGAGTTTAGAAGGAGGGCCATAATCGCAAATGACATTATGCGCAGGTTATGCGGACGGTGTGGTGTGGAATTTGTGGACGTGTGGAATGAGTTTGATGGGTGAAAGGACTTATACAAGATGGATGGCCTGCATTTGAATGGACTTGGTGTGCGGAGACTGGAAAAAGTGTTGCTGAATGAAGTGAAAATGGATGTGCAGAACCAGGGAAACTAGAACTACCAAGGAGGGGGGGGTGGAGTGGATATCCAGACATCAGTGAGACAGTTGAGTGTAAAAATGTATATAATGTACCTGAGCCAGCACTAAGGACAAAAAATGGGAATGGGACATTTAGAATAACGCATCAAGATAGGGGTGGGACAAAGGGATCACTGCAATTCATGTATACTAATGCCAGGAGTATTAGGAACAAGAAGGAAGAATTTTTGGCCTTGATTGGCTCTTCCTGGCCACAGGTTATTGGCATTAGTGAAACATGGCTGACGGAAGATGATATAGTTAGTGGGATAGAATGTGTAGGTTATAGTATGTTTAGGAGAGACAGAGAGAATAAAATTGGGGGAGGGGTGTTATTGATGATAGCTGATGAACTGCAGCCAAGGAGAATTGAAGTATTGCAGGATAGTGAAAGGAGCTCATTTGAGGCTATTTGGTGTGAGATTGACACTGGCAGAATAAATTATACAGTTGGGTGCTGCTATAGACCAGATGATAGAATAGATGGTGGAGATGGTATGCATAAACAAATTGATGAAATGAGTGGAAGGAGGGTAATTATTATGGGGGATTTCAACTATGGTAACATTGATTGGAAGGAGGAGAGGACACATGTGAGGAAGGAAATGGATTTTATTCAGTTATTAAGGGATAACTATCTGAAACAGCATGTAATTGAAAATACTAGGGGTGTGAGAGTGCTTGACCTGGTAATTGCATCTCAAAATTTGACTGTAATGAATATGACCATGTTGCCACCTATTGGTGAGAGTGATCATAAGGTCTTGACCTGGGAGGTGGTTAAAGGTGTGCAATTTGTGATTAAGACAGGGTATATGTGGAATTACCGTGCTGGCAAGTATGACAAGCTTAGGAGATTGCTTGGATCAGTGCCATGGCATGTACAACTGCAAGGGCTGGACGTCGATAGAGCATGGGAAATAGTCAAAGAGCATTTACAGGAGGTTATGGCTGATTGTATACTAAGGTCCGAATAGTGAAACAAGTAAGGGTTAAATGGATGAATAACACCATTAAGCTTGAGCTGCAAAAAAAGAAACAACTATGGAGGGAATTTAAAGAAAGGGGTGACCTGCAGGCACACGAACGGTATAAAGTGCAGGCCAGAAGGGTAACGAGTGTGGTAAAAACAGCAAAAGCCGATTATGAAAGGAAACTAGCTATGCAAGCAAAAGAGAATCCCAAACAGTTCTTTCAATATGCTGCAAGCAAGGAAAAAACTGTACATGGCAAAATGATTTTAAGGAATGACAATGGTAAAGAGTTTACTGAACCAGTCGATATAGTGGAGTTACTGAGCGCGCACTTTGCAAAAGTATATCATCCAGGTGGTGACGTTGAAAAAATGAAGGAACCATTAGTTTATATGGGAATTGTGATGAATGAAGTGGAGGTGAATAGTCTATTACAGAACCTTAATGTGAATACATCTGTGGGATTGGATGGTATACCGGCACAGGTCTTGCATGAAGCAGCTAAGGAATTATCAGTGCCCTTGACCATGTTGTTTAATCTGAGTCTCGGGTCTGGCTTAGTCCCGAAGGCGTGGAAAGAGGGGAAAATAGTTTCACTGCATAAAGGAGGATCCAAGACTATAGTTGCAAATTACCGACCGATCAGCATATCAGGAGTCGTTGTCAAGGTCTTGGAGAAAGTAGTCAAGGGAAAAATACAGGAATGGATTGATGAAAAGGAGATACTGTACAGAGGACAGCATGGCTTTGTGAAGGGTAGATCATGCCTCAGTAACTTGCTCAAGTTTTATAACAAGGTGACGGCTGAACTGGATAAGGGAATGGGTTTACAGTGATACTGCTGGACCTGGCAAAGGCGTTTGACAGGATACCACATGGAATTCTAATCCGTAAACTACAACATATGGGAATGGATATAGGGTTGGTGAGATGGATAGTTGGGTGGTTGATGGAGAGATATCAAAGAGTAGTTTATTCAGCAGTAGAGTCCAAAAGACGGCCTGTGACTAGTGGTGTGCCACAGGATTCTGTTCTTGGACCACTGCTGTTTAATCTGTTCATTAACGATATAGGGAAGGGTCTAAGTGGGACAGTTCATTTGTTCGCTGATGATGCAAAGTTGGGTAGGGCTATAGTGAATGCAGAAGATGTCAAAGTCTTGCAAGATGACTTAGATAGATTGGAGTTCTGGACTAAGGAGAATGGATGTCAATTTAATATGACAAAATGTAAGGTTATGCATTTCGGAGTGAAAAGATTAGCAGCAGTATACCACATTGGTGGAACTGTACTCCAAGAGATTGATGAGGCCAGGGACTTGGGAGTGTTGGTGGATAGGGAGTTGAAGTTTAGGGGCCACATCACAAAAGTGGCTAAATCAGCTCATCAAATCACTTGGTTGCTGAAAAATACTTTAACAAGCAGAGACAAACAGGTTATTCTTCCTCTGTATCGAGGAACAATAAGACCCCATCTAGCCTACTGTGCCCAGATATGGGTACCAGGGTTTCTTCTGGATGGGGAAAAGATGGAGAGGATCCAGAGATGAGTGACCAAGATGATAGCAGGTCTATGGAATGAACCTTATGAGAACAAGTTGAAGATTTGTGGTTTGCAGAAATTGGTTGATAGGTGGAAAAGGGGGTAATATGATTGAGACATTCAAATTACTGAAGGGTTTCTATAAGATTAATTCAGAAGATATTTTTGAGAATAGGACTGGTGGTGGAAGGACTAGGGGCCATACATGGAAGCTGGGCAAGAGTGTGGTTAGCAGGGGTGTTAGAGCTGGGTTCTTTACTTTTAGAGTGGTAAATGAGTGGAATAAGCTGCCAGAGTCTGTTGTGGGTGCTATGACAGTGAGCGAGTTCAAGGCAAGGTATGATAGATACTGTGAGAGTGTTGAACATTTGTGTGAACATGATGTTTAGGGCCTCCCTCGATGAGTCTAAGGACTCCCTGGAGTAGCCCGTAATAATAATAATATCTAATCCAAATTCTTTACCTTCAGTTAGTAGCTGAAGTAATTTGATTAATTTATTTAAGTTTTCTGCTATTAGCATGGTATCATCAGCATATCTAAGATTGTTGTATTTTATACCATTGATACTAATTCCTATTTCTTCTTGTGTTATCCATGGTTTTTTCTTTCTTTCTTGTTTATTTATATCATTTTTAGCAGATGTTATGATAGCTGCTTATAGTCTATTCCACTGAGAGGGTTTATTTTCGTTTTGCAGCTGTGCACACAGCAGTTCTGAAACATTTTCATTAAATTTTGATTTTACTATTGGATTTTGTACCATTTGCAGATCCCATTTTAGGGGTTGACTTCTTTTAATTTTGTTTTCAGGCGAATATTCATCTTAAAGACCAGTCTATGATCAGATCCACAGTCAGCACTTGGCATCACCTTTGAGTTCCCTATTCCATTGAAGTAACATTTACTGACCACAATATAGTCTAATTGATTTTTGTATCTTCCACCTGGACTTTCCCATGTGTATATTGCTATTGGTTTTTTAGCTCAAAATAAGTGTTAGTTATGATGAGACTGTGCTAGTTACAGAAATCAATCAGTTTTTGTCCTCTCTCATTCCGAATTCCAAGTCCAAATGGGCCCACGTGTGTAAATGTTCTCTCTGATCCAACTTTCACATTCCAGTCACCCATAGCACAAATAACTCAATCTTTCTTGCCTCCAACTTCCTTTATACACCATTCTATTTCATCATACATATCTATTTCTGCTTCCTTATTCTGTTCTGTAGGAGCATATATCTGAATGATCAGGCATATCTCTAGGTTTAGACTTCACTAGAATTGCCATTACTCTATCTGATTTTTTTATGACATGGATAATATAATGTTTTTATTAGTTTTCTTTTCTACAATGAACCCTACATTTATCCTTGATATTTCACCACCTGACGTATATACTTTATATATCTTGCCATTTGGAAGATTGGACTCAAAATTTGATGATCTTTTCCAAAAGGTTTCACTTATTCCTAGTATACTAATATGCAATCTCTCCATCTCTCTCATCACATTAGCCAATTTCCCACATTTATTCAATCCTCTTACATTCCAAGTAACAATATTCAAGCAATTTCTGCATTGAGTTTCTTTATAGCAGTCATGGACTGATGATACCACAGGGCCTGCTACATCACCGTGACACCACCATTCTGGGCATATTGAGACTACCCGAGCTTTATTTCTTTTCTGTTTAGACATGATGCTTTACATAGCGGCATTTTTACATAATGGGCCGCCAGAACCATCCAACCCCCAATATGAATGGAGGATTACAGCTGTCGTTGGTTAGCAGGTCTCATGGACCTAGCCAGGAGGCCTACAAAGTAGTGCCACCAACAGGGCCAGTCCAAGAGTATCTGATGCCCCTAGGCAAAGAAAATTTAGGCACCCCTATACATTGTCTCTATATATTTTTTCCCCAAACTATGTAGCAAAATCTGGTGCCCCGAAGCTTAGCGACCCTAGGCAATTGCCTAGGTTCGCCTAATGATAAAACCAGCCCTGGCCGCTGATCATCCCCCTCATCCACCACTGAAGGGACACCCCAATGCACCATGACAGCCCAGTGACCGGATATATATATATATATATATATATATATATATATATATATATACACATAATTGATAAAAATAGAAAAAAAAAATCCTTAGCCTACCCACAGTCAACTATGTGCTATAGGTTGCAAATAGCATTTCATGGATGGGAATAACATAAAAAAGGAAAAAATATTCTGGAATATACATACAGAATCAGAGGTCTTAGGAACAGGCATGTATGTATTAATGATATGCTAGTTTTTCATTGGGCCAAAGCCATTTTTTTGCATAGTTCCTTAGATAGTTTAAGGTTGGAGCAGATGATGTGTTCTGCCTGCTTTTTGAGTTATCCTGATACACAGAATACCTAATATCAGCTGGTGACTGATTAGGGACAGAGGTTATCACAGTTATCTAAACTCCACTGCTTCTGGAAGCATTATCAGATTGATTGATGTGTCATCAACAATTGGTTTAGGTGACTTAAGCTGAAGGGAATTGGAAGGTTGCTCATTGCTCCATGCTTGATTAGGGGGCTGATTTTACTGGGTCCTAAAACAAAAAAATCATTTCTTCCACAGATGAGTAAAACTTTTCTTTCAGTAGGGACACTGAGCCAAGACTTTTTTGCTTGATGAAGAATTTCATTCAGGAATTCAGCTCATTGAAGAATTTCACTAGTGCAAGTTGAAGATTCTTACCTGACAAGAAGTGAGATGAGCAGGTAAAGGTGACGTTCAAAATGGTATTGCTTGATTCATGTTCTCTGGATGTGGAGTAGCAAACATCATTAAGGCCATTGTAAAATAATGTTAATTATTTTATATTTTTTGTTTGCTATTAATAATTTTTATCTTCACTATCTATGTCACGTATTTTGTATTATTCTTTTCCTTTGTCCTTATCCTTTCTATGTCTACTTTGTTAAATCTTTCTGTTAAGTACTCTTTACCCTGTTCTAATTTAAGCTGATTAATCTAGTCCATGCTTGTAATCCTTTATACTTCCTACAAGTGTTAGCTGTTAGTGAAAGGCCTCTGAAATAGGCAATTCACGGTTACAGTTAACTATCTCCCACACTATGTAATTCAGGGAAAATTTATATTGTTTTTCGACTGTGCCACCCTGAATCAATTTTATATCATGAGAAGAGTTAGTTATAACACTTTAGAAAATATCAGTTTCTAAAATAATTCCTTAAATAGTCAGTCGTGGCAATTTCTCTAATTTTAGCACACAGGTTCAGTTATTTTTTGTGAGACAGTGCATAATTTTAAGCAAACAAAACGTTTATTCTACCTTAGGCAACTTTACAGTATGATACAGAATTAAACAATTTCTCTCTGATACCTAGATGAAAGCACTTTGTCATTAAAGTTTAGAAAATTCTTCAAGGCATACCATTTGTAACTCTTAACACTGAAGCATTGAGTAGTGTCCATACTACCAGAATTGACCAATCTTGAGCTCAAATTGTAACCTTGCAAATTAGACCGCTATTCACAATATTTGATTAACTTGCTCTACAAAATCTAGGCAATTACTGGCTGTTACAATCTATATCTTTGGCTAACATTCTTCTTAATATATATTCTAGCTAATTCTCAGCCTCAATTATTTCTTATAGCGACTTATACAGCTATTTTAACAAAGCTACATTCAGCGGACATACAATAATCATTACCTCAGCATTAATACAATACAATTTACTCACAAATTTGTAGAAACACATACAGTCCTACCAGCTTTGAAGATTTGTGGCGGTCCTATTGACTGCTGTTCTATATACTTTCCTTTCCTGAATGGCTTTTCTTTAGTCATCCTCTTTTGGAGTTAGTCCTCTTCCGGGAATTGTGGCATAGCTCACCGTCAGTTCTGGTTCGTGTATCTGGTCACATGTGGCACGTTCCATTACTGAAAATACATCTTCATAGAATAATCTGCCTCTTTGGTTTTCCCCATGCCTAGGGGGTCACGATCCGATGAACTGCAGCAAGACAAAAAACTCTCTCCTCCTCTCTCTCTCTCTCTCGAGGTTCTCAAGACCTCTTTTATACAATTCCGGAGTTCCTTGTTTTAAGGTCAGAGACCCCAAATCTTCTGTAAATAACTGACGTCACTGTTGTCTTGACATTCAGTTTTGGCAGCAAAATCTCCACATCTGAATGACCTTTGTTCACTATCAAGTTGCCAACATAATCTTGTCTAATCCTCTCAACTTAGGGCAGAAATACTTTTACATTCTGTCACCTTTACAACTTCACATCAGAACTTAATATTAAATCAACTTAATGTATAATTCTAACCTTTACAATATTGTATAATTTATGAACAATTCTATTTCATTCTTTAGTCAATTACTTTTACAAGTTTACAATCAGTATTTCACCATTAATATACAGTAATGTACAATTTTGTTCCATTCACATGATTTGTGACCTCTGCACAATTGATGTAGGAATTTTTTTTTTGAAAATTTTATTGCATTGAATTTTACACCATTGCTTAATAAAAATGCTAGTAATACTTGTATATGGCTGCATTAATGAAAAGCTCCTAACTGCTAAATTTAAAACATGGGTTAAAGCTCTGAATGTGGTTATATGCTATGCTGTTACTAGGGGTTAAGAAGATGGAAAGAGTTTTTGTAACTAGCTACAAGGCATCTTCAGCAGCTTTAAGAAAGTTGATATTGCAGTTATTTTGGAGGATTTGAATGCCAAGGTTGGTACTAGTTCTAGTGAATTGGAAGGAATAATTGATCATTTGAACAGTAATAATTGTCAGTGAAATTGATGACTCTTCCGGTTATGTAAGCTAGAATGAAAATAATTAACAGCTATTTGAAATATAAATATACTTACAAGCACGCTTGGATCTCACCTGATGGTATCCACAAGAATATGGTTAACCATTTTCCTAGTTAATAGTAAATGAACAAGTTCTCTGCAGAACACTAAGTTATGCAGAGATGGGATCTGACTACTACCTTGTTGAAAGCACTTTGTCATTAAAGTTTAGAAAATTCTTCAAGGCATACCATTTGTAACTCTTAACACTGAAGCATTGAGTAGTGTCCATACTACCAGAATTGACCAAGCTGAGTTGTTCAGATGTTATGAAAGTCCTAGCCTATGAGATCACGATGTTAAAAGGTGTGTGGGATGACTTCAAGAAGGCTGTGCTGAAACTAGTCAGTGTGTTTTAGGAATTTCAGCAAAGCATAAACAATTATTTGAGCAGTGAGACAGTGTAGTTAATTACTGCATGACTAGGCTGGAGTAGCATCCAAATAATGAGAATAAAGTAGAAGCAATGGAAATAGGTAAAAACCTCTACTCTAATAGCATTGTAGAGAATTATAGAGAATAATCACTATTCTATAATAAATTTAGTTTAATCCTTTATCCAAGTGTGAGCAAACAAAGTTTGCGCCTGAAAGTATCCTCAGGACTGGGGTAAGGTGGTTATCATTGGATAAATGATTAAACTAAATTTATTATATTCTAACCAAGTGAAAAATAAACTTTCAAAATCACTATTCTAGTTTGACAGCATGGCAGAATATAAGCAATAAGAGAAATAATCTCAAAAGACTATATGAAGTTATAAGTTATGTAGAAGAGAGAGAATAGAGTGAAGTCATTAAAAGATACAAACAAGAACACAGTTGAAGGGCAAGATGCCATCATGCCATGGTTGACAAATCATTTTGATAATCTTTTAAACAGTATTCAGTCTTGTGACCTGGTTGTTGTATGTGAACAGACTAGTTCCACTTTCCATTTTGATATCATTCTCACTACACCATCTGAGGTCAGATTGGCTATAAATAAATTCTTCTTCAACCTTTTGGTTCTGTCCACTGCTGGACAAAGGTCTCCCCCATTTTCCAGGCCACTTGGTTTTCTACTTCTCCCGTCCATCTCACTCCTGCAACTTGTTCCAGTTCATCCCTCAACCTTCTCGATCATCCTCTTCATCTTGCTCCATCTATTGATCTCCTCTGTTGTTTTTCTGGCCATCTCATGTCATTGCATCTGGAAGTATGGCCAGCGCATCTCCACTTAGCCTGTTTAATGTATTTTACGATATCCATGACACATGTTTGAGATCTTATCTAGGTATTTATCATCCTATCTCTTAATGTTATTTTTAGCATACTTCTCTCCATGCGATGTTGTGTTGTTCTCAGCGTTTTCTTTGGGCTTCTGTTAAGGTCCATGTTTGTTCCCCATATATTAGGACAGGAAGTATGCACTGGTCGAAAGCTTTCCTTTTTAGACTCATATTGATATCACTTCTGAATATGCCTCTCATTTTCCACATAAGCCATTCATCCAAGGTGAATTCTTCATTCAGTCTCTTTTCTTTGGCAATCCTCAAAGGATAACTGGCCCAAATATACATATGAAGTAACTTGTTCTATTTCATGGTTTTTAACTTTAACAGTTCTTTGGTTTATGTATTTATTCATCACTGGTTTTGTTTTTTCTCTATTTATTTTTAATCTAATTAACCTGGGGGCTTTGTTAATATAGAAAGAGATTATTATATAGAAGATATTATCATAATATTAATCCACCAGCTGCCATTGTTTAAATATAGGATTTTTATTTATTTTATTTAATCTCTTTTTCTAACAATTATTTTTTTAATTCCGAGTGTACCTATATATTATATTGCACAAGGGTTCACTCCAATTGGTGCAATGACCTTATTTCTTTCTTTCAGAATCCAAAAAATCACTGACTCAAGACCAAAATACAAAAAAAACACATTTAATAAAACAAAAAATATATATATATACACTTTAAACAAGAGTATATGTGTTGCACAGTGGGCGGCAGACAGGAGACAGATCTGGTGCTGGAAGGAAATGTCATCAGGAAAGTGGGAGACTTTAGATACTTAAGTTCAACAGTGGAAGAAGATGGAGGAGCTGAGAAGGAAGCGGGATGCAGGATACAAGCGAGTTGGAGGAACTGGAGGGAGTTTGCTGGAGTGTTATGCGATAAGAGGGTGCCAATCAATCTGAAAGGCAAAATCTATAGGATAGTAGTGAGGCCAGCTTTGACATATGCTATAGAAACTGTGGCCCTGAGGAAAAATAACATCAGCATGATGGAATTAGCAGAGATGAGAATGCTTAGGTGGATGTGCGGTCTGACCAGAAAGGATCGTCTGAGAAATGACTATGTCAGGGGAACAGTGAAAGTTACGAACTTAGGAGCGAAAATACAGGAGGCAAGGCTGAGATGGTTTGGTCATGTGATGAGGAGGGAGGACAAATATATGGGAAGAAGGGTCATGCAGATAGATGTGCAAGGAAGGCGGAAGTGTGGGCGGCCAAAGAAGAGATGGAGGGAGCTGGTAGAAGAGGATTTGAGGATGAAGAACTTGGATGTGGTGACAGCCCAAGACAGGAAGATGTGGAGGAGACTCATTATCAACAGTGACCCCACTTAAGTGGGAGAAGCTGCAGAAGAAGAAGAAGAAGAAACAAATTTTACAAAACTATAACTAACTACAGAATTAATTGGATCCAAGGCCTTTTTAAAAATAAACTTACACTCAAGATAGACTAAACACTTTGTTTGCACAATGACAAAATGTTCATAGTCAGTTTCTCTCTCTGTGAAGGCCCTTCTCCGAAGACATATGACTTTATTCTTCATTTTCATAGGATCCTTTTTCATCACTCATGTAGCACACATTAATGAAATTCTTCCTAACTCAATTCTGTCTTCTTTTCAGTAGAAATAATAGTTAGATCCGGCGTCCTTAAGACAGATAAAACTTCCTAATCAGAGTTTTCCCGAACATTCCTTTAGAACATACATAGCAATTTCTTCTTTTATACACTAATGCTTATTGACGGTCTTAACTCTTCCACTTTAAAAGAATTCACAGTTCTATGTTTCCCTTTTCGGAACCTACTATAAATCTTTCAATTAGCGTTTCCTCCAATATTCCTTTTAAAATGCCTATAGCAGTATTTCCCTTTTATTTATCGATACTTATTCCACTTTAAAACTTCATAGTTCCATGATTCCTTTTTCGGAATCTACTATTAATTTTTCTCCGACTGTCACACAAATAAAACTTAAGTTACTCCAAATCTAAAATGTCTACCGGCCTCTGTTCTAATTTCCTCTCCAAACGCTCTCTTGTTTTTTTTTTCCGTTACTCTGATACCAGACACTGTTCTTGTCAGCTGTCAATCACACATCAAACTTCTCGGTGAGCATGCGCACTCCTTGATAGTGGCAAGCGAGAAACTAAATATAATGGCTGACACGTTGTCTCCGTTAACATAACGAGGATGTCTCTTCAAAACACAACACTTAATATTTTAAACTACTATAAAATTGTTTAAAGTAATACAACTATTCAAATCCAGTAAGTACATAAATTTTTTAAATGCTTTGCATATCATTTTAACAAAATAATTTCAATAATGGGAACATCGCAAGTGCCGAGAATGCGTGTTATGAAACCAAAACTAATAAACATACTAACATAAACAATGCGTAAAAATATTCAGAATTTTAAATTATGATTATTTTTACAGCTTCATTTAGCTGATTTAGTCTTTCTTCCAGATCTTCGAGATTATTTGCTATTAGACAACATCATCTGCAAATTTCAGATGATGCAGCCTTTCTCCATTTATGTTTATTCCTTTTGTTTTCCAGTCAAGGCTTCTAAAAACTTCTTCAAATACAGCTGTAAATAGTTTGGGAGATATAGTATCGCCTTGCCAGATGCCTTTTTTGTATTGGAAACTTTTCACTGTTTTTATATAATTTAATTACAGAAGTTGAATTATTGTAAATATGTTTTAGTTTTTAGTGTTTCATTATTGTAAATATGTTTTAGTTTTTAGTGCTTCATTATTGTAAATATGTTTTAGTGTTTCAATATATGGTTTCTCAGTTCCCTGGGTTTCAACAGCTTTTATTATCATCATCAGGAGTGGCTCGTGCATAGGCACTGCAGAGCACCCCCAATTTTTCTCCATATATAAATATATTTATTAATTTATTTATATTTGCTTGTAATATTTAATTTTATCATCAGCAATTCGATACAATTCTCTCATATTGTATAAAAAATAATAAAAATCCATCTTGTAGCACTTTGGAGGGCGAAGGATGCTAGCAGCACTGTGTTCACCACAGTGTCATATTGTTATGCACGCAAGCATATGCACGTCATAGTGAGATGCGAGCTATTAGCATAATGCGGTACTGTCAGTCGATTCCACTGTTGTTTATATGCAGTTTGCGCCAGTAGTAGAGTGTTCGTAGTGCTTATCGTTTTTACTCTGTCTCTTTAAATATTTGGACATTACAATTAAAGGATTTAATTGTAATGTCCAAAAATTGTAAATCCATTCCTATAATTACAGTTAAAGGAATGGATTTTATTTTTAAGCAATTTTGAATTATACTAAACTACCATATATTCCGGCATACAAGTCGACCTGGTGTATAAATCGATATTGAAATTTTTTGAGTTTATTTGAGTTTTTATAGTATACAAGTCATATAAGTCGACTCGAAAAAATTCTTTTTTGTGTTGACCAGTTGACCAATAGTTCACTATTGGTCAACTGGTCAACTATTGGTCAACTATTTTAAAATTCTTTTAAAATGAGCAATGGCTCATTTTAAAAGAATGAAATATGACACGAGTTTTAAGTGCAAAGTGATTAAATTTGCAAAAGAAAATACTAGCTGTGTTGCTGCACGTCAGTTCGGAGTAAACGAAAAACTCGTTCGCGATTGGAGAAAAAATGAAACTTTAATAATGAAAATGCCAAATAATAAGTGCACATCATGGAAAGGAATTTGTAAGTGACCTATTTGGGAAAATAATGTTGCTGATTGGGTTCGAGAATATCGCCAAAATGGACTCATTATAATGAGAAATAATATTCATTTATTTGCTTTGAAGTGGGGCAAAGCAAATAAAAAGGACAGCAAAAACTTCAAAGCTACAGTGAGTTGGTGTAGCCGGTTTATGGAAAGGAAAAATTTAGTGTTTCGACTAAAAACGAAAATCGTACAGAAGCTGTACGATTTTCGTACAGCTTCTGTAATTGGATAGTAAGTTATTAAGTTTTCAAAGATTTATAATTGCTAAAAGAAAGCCAAAAAATTATTTATTGTCTCAAATCGAATATGGATGAAACTCCAGTTATGTTTGACATGATCGGGAATAGAACAGTAGAATTGAAATTAAATTTAGAATTGAAACTAAATTAAAACCTATGATAATTTTTAAAAGTAAAACAACGCCAAAGATCAAAATTCCAAGAAAAGTTTTTGTTCATGTTCATGAGAATGGTTGGATGGACGAAGCAGGAGTTAAGCTGTGGATAAAAAATATTTGGAATACACGACAAGGTGCATTAAAAAATTCAAACAGTCGTTTAGTGTGGGACATGTTCGAATTTCATTTAATGGTGAGCACAAAATCTTTATTAAGAGAGAATAATACCAATATGGCTGCGATTCCAAGTGGGTTGACTTCACTAGTGCAACCGTTGGATGTTTATATAAACAAACCATTTAAAGACAGTTTATGAAAACAGTGGAATGCGTGGATGCAAGAAGGAGAGAAAAGTTACACAAAAGGAGGACAAATGCGACATGCGTCTTTGGTAACTATGTGTGAATGGGTAGCGAAAGCACGGGATGAAATAAAACCAGATACAGTAATGAAATCTTTTAAAAAATGTGCTATATCTAACAAATTAGATGGCTCGGAAGATGATTTTGTTTTTAATGATGACAAAATTGATTCTAAATCTGATGGAGAAAACGAATACAATTTATACGACGATATACCAGAAGAAATTACAGAACCAGAGTACAATGAACTTTTCATACATTCAGACAGTGAAAATTAAATTTTAATTATGTAGTTACCTATTTTCTTTTGTGAATAAATAATTATATAACATGTAAATAATTTTTTCTGTAAATAAATTTGATATAAGTTGAAATATTTTTACTTATTTACCCTTTTTGTATATTGCTAATAAACTTAACAGAGTATGATACGTACTAGTTTTTCCTTGGAAAGCAATCAATTTTTAACCCGGCATATAAGTCAACCTAAAAAATTTAGTACTTTTTTTCAGTGCTGAAAAGTCGACTTATATGCCGGAATATATGGTATGTAATTTTATTGATAATAAACAATATTTTTTCATGTTTAATTTTTTTTTAATATTTACCATAATTTTGATATTTTATCCAAACATGTATACACTGTACTTACAGTACAGTGTATACATGTACTGTAAGTACAGTGTACTGATTATCATCATTATTATTAGTATTAATACTAAGTACTGATTATCATCATTATTATTATATGGGCACCTCCATGGAATCTGAAGACTCATTGTAGGACATCCAATCTATCCATACAATATATCATACCTTTCTTTGAACTCCAATAACTGACAGAGTACTCACAGCTGACTCTGCAACCCATTCCACTCATTCACAACTCTCCAAGCAAAATATTATTATTATTACAGGTATCTCCATGGAGTCAGTAGACTCATCGCGGGAGACCCTAACCAGCAAAACAATATCTGTCATATCTCTTCTTGAATTCATTTACAGACGAAGAGCTGCTCACAACTAAGTCAGGCAATGAATTCCACTCATTCACCACCCTCCAGGCAAAAAACCTTGTTCTGACACCTTTGTTAACCACGCTCTTCTTTAATTTCCAGGGATGACCTCTTGTTCTTCCATCACTATCACACAGCTGAAACATTTCCCCTGCATCAATCCTATAAAAACATTTCAGTAATTTAAATGTTTCTATCATATCCACTCTTCTTCTTCGCCTATCAACCAATCTCTGCAATCCACAATTTTAGAGGACAATATCTAGTCCTCATACCCCTACTGACCATACCCTTATTCATCTTCCAGGGATGACCCCTTGTTCTAGTCCTTCTAGCGAAATGCTGAAACATTTCCTCTGCATCTGTCCTATAAAATCCTTTAAGCAACTTAAATGTTTTTATCATATCCCCCTCTTTTTCACCTATCAACCAACTTCTGCAATCCACACACCTTTAATCTATCCTCATAGGGCACACATCCCACAGGCCACTCGCCATCTTGGTCACTCGTCTCTGAATCCTCTCCACCGATTCCACATCTCCAAGAAACCCAGTGGACCAGACACAGTAATCCAGATTTGGGCATATCAAGGCCTTATAAAGAGACATTACAACTTCCATATCTCTACTTGTTAATGTGTTCTTCACTAGCCAAGTAATCTTATGCGCTACTTTTTAGCAATATGTCCTCTAAACTTTAACTCTCTGTCTATCGCCACCCCTAAATTTCTAGCTTCATCTGTTTCCTGGAGTACAGTGCCATCAATAGTAGTTAATCAAGGTGATGTGCCACATTGATGGCACATCACCTTGATTAACTACTACTCTACCTAATTTTGCATTATCAGCAAATGACTGAATATTTCCTTTCAGGTTATTTCCGATATCATTTATGTGCAAATTAAACAACAATGGTCCCAGCACTGAACCTTGTGGCACACCACTAGTCGCCTGCTTTCGCCTCGATTCTGCCCCTCCATATACCACTTTTTGATATCTTCCCAGTTGCCACCCTCTTATCCATCCTCATTTGTTCTAATTTGCATAACAGTGTTCCATGTGGTATTCCATCAAATGCCTTTGCAAAATCATTGTGTAGCCATTTCCTTTATCCAACTCGGCTGTTACTCTATTATAAAAAGTTAGTAGATTACTAAGGCATGACCACCCCTTCACAAAGCCATGTTGACCCTCATACAGTATCATATTTTTATCTACCCATTCTTTACCAATTTTATTAATACTTTTACCACCACACTTGAAATTCTGATTGGTCCATAATTTGCTGTTGTAGTCTTAGAACTTCCCTTATGCAAAGGAATAATTTTGCACTCTTTCCACTCCCTTGAAACTCTACCAGAGCTGAGACTTACATTAAACAGCTTAGTCAATGGCATTGCCAGTTCCCTTGCACATTCTCACAAAACTATAGCTGATATACCATCTAATCCCACAGCTGTATTTACATTGAGATTCTGCAATATCATAAGGACCTCCGATTCATCCACCTCTGTTCCCACATTAGTGTCCGTCACATAGGTTAAAGCAGTAACTTCACTAGGAAAATATATGCTTGCGAAGTGGTCACTCAGTAAATCAACTATTTTATAATAAATTTAGTTTAATCCTTTATCCAAGTGTAAGCAAACAAAGTTTGCGCCTGAAAATATGCAGATGCAGTGCAATGGTGTTGCACTACCTTACCTCAGTCCTGAAGATATTTTCAGGTGCAAACTTTGTTTGCTTACACTTGAATAAAGGATTAAACTATGAAGCTTATTAGCTCTTTATATTTAAGTGGATTAAACTAAATTTATTATAGTCTAACCAAGTGAAAAATAAACTTTCAACTATTTTATCTGCTTCTGTCTCCTTACCATCATCACTCATTAAGGTTTAATCTTCCATAGTTATTCTTCCTCTTACTTGCCACTGTCTTTATTCTAATTAACTGTGCACTTTTGCTTTCATAATCTTTCTTACTTATTCTGTTGCGTATTATGTGTATCCACCTTTAGCATTTACTAGTCGTATTCCTATGAACACTGGAAAAATATATTTGTTAAGACTGCACCATTATTTCTATATCAGCATAAGATTTAATAATATGTCTGGTAGATCTCTCTCCCACTCTCTCTCTCTCTCTCTCTTACTAGCATAAATTCCTTCAATAAAGTTTACATAAACAGTCGTGATTTCTCAAGTACTTAAACTACGCTTTTAATGCCTTAGTTGTTTCCTGCTCACAGATCCGAGTTTATTTAGGAACAGTGCATTGTAAAACAAAAGATCAGGCGGCACTCTATTGACATATAATTAAAACACATTTATTTACATTAATACCAGAGTACAATAATTAAACGATAGGGAAGTTACTCTCTCTACTTATCTGTTAGATTTTTAGTATAAAGAAACAAGCTTTCCCCTTTTCAATACTAAATAACTATACAATATAATTACTCAATTACTTCTTCGTTTATTAAATCAAATTATTGAAACTCTAATTTACTCGCAAAGAGGTTAGCTAGCTATGCCAAGTTATCTCACAAATTATATTCCAATTAATAACAAATCAGAGGACTCTCTTATAGACACTTCTTATTACTATTAAGTTAATTCTTACCAGACCATCTAAAGTATCTCCTAGATTACAAAAAGAATGTACAACAAAAGATGGGACAAACTTACAGAGGCTCTATGTTGCACACTCATTCAAAGGTCCTGCACTAAAGTCTCTATACTTTTCCTTTCATCTCGGGCCTTAGGCTTCCGTCTGGAGAGTCTTGCTTTGGGGCATTTTGGTCGGGATATTGGTGAGCTTTGGACTGCAATTTTCCGGCACTCGAAAAGCTCAGACAAGAGTTTCAGCGTACAGGCTTGAAGATTCCTCTGTGGCTTTTGGCTTCGGTTGACCTCCCGCGGCAAAAAGACATCCGACCAACACTGCCTCAGATATTTATATCGGCTGTTCTCTCATCATTTCCATTCTTCTCCTCTGGTGTGGGTTTGCCGTAACGTCCAGTCCTCTGGATCCTACTGCCGATATTTCTGCCTCTAACTGCCGATGACTCTGGCTGCCCATTTTTCTGCCTCTATCTGCCAACTTCTCTGCCTCTAACTGCCGACCTCAATGTTTGGCTCAGTCCCTTTTTATTTCACGTTCTCCGGGACCTTGCACGAAGGGTTGTAACCCCAAAGAATTCAGCACGACTCCTTGATCTTCTGTTAAGACTGACCCGTTCTTTCTTCTCCTCCGTGCACTCCTTTAATCTTATCTTGTTGTGAAGTGGAAACTTGTCTGAACCTTGCCGATCTCTTTGACACTGACCTAGAAGGTGTTTATACGCAAAGCTTGCAAACAACTTTCTCATACACTTAAATCGTAAACAACTTTCTTGTGCCCTTATACATAGCTATTATACTAAGTTCCGGTGGCAAAGCATTGCCTTTGTTTTTTACATTCTAGAAATTTTTGTTAAAGCAGCAAGTACAGTCCATTCCCATAGGATTATTTACATTAATATTTAGCATAAAATATATAGAGACATACAAGGTTATTTTTGTAACAATCTCATGAGACTTTACCTCTGTAAAAATTGATGTAAAGCACTTTGATACTTCCAAGCTACATAGAGTTTTACACCATATTTCATACATTCAGACAGTGAAAATTAAAATTTTAAATATATAGTTAGCTACCTATTTTCTTTGTAAATAAATAATTATATAACATGTAAATACTTTTTTCTGTAAATAAATTTGATATAAGTTGAAATATTTTTACTTATTTACCCTTTTTGTATATTGCTAATAAATTTAACAGAGTATGATACGTACTAGTTTTTTTTTGGAAAGCAATCTCTTTGGGATTTCTTTTAGCTAGTTTGGCTAAATTCTTCTCATAATCTGATTTTGCCTTCCTTGCCATGCTGGTCACCTTTTTTCCTTATATACCTTCCACAGCATTTTCTTCTTCTACAGCTTGTGCTTAATGATATTACTGGTCCATCTAACTCCTATCTGATTAACCATCCTTACCTCAGGTATACAATTTAATATTGCTTCCTCTAGATTACCCTTAACTATATCCCATGTACTACTAACATCTTTACCTTTCAGTGTTTTATGCCATAGTGCAGATTTCAGCTTCTTCCTAAGCTTGTCATAATCACTTTCCTTGTAGTTTCATATATTCCTTCCTGACAGAATATTCTTCATGTTTTACAATCTCTGAAATCAAGACCACATGGTCACTTTCAGCCATCGGAGAAAGTGTGGTCACCTTCGTTATGGATTAACTCTTCTGATTCTGTCACCAGGTCCAATATTCTCCCACCCCGAGTCCCATCCATCACATGCTGCTTTAAGTAATTATCTCTCAGCAGGTGTATAAATTGTTTCCTTTCTGCCATGTGATCTTTCTTCCTTCCAATTTATATCTCCATAGTTGAAGTCCTCCATAATAATCACTCGGCCTATACTCATTGTACTGATTTTGCAATGCATTTCTTTCGGATCATCTGTGGAATTCCCTGGCCTATAGTAACAACCAACTGTATATTTTGTTTTATTAGTCTTAATCTCAAACCAGATTGCTTCAAATGAACAGCTTTCCTCCTGCCTGTCTCCTATTCTTTTAGGTTGCAATTCATCTGCTATCATCAACAGTACTCCTCTTCCCATTCTATCTTCTCTATCTTTCCTGAAAATACTAAACTCTTCACATTCAATCCCTGTGACTACATCTGCTGTTAGCCAAGTCTTACTAATACCCTATAACTTTTTGCGAAGTTGTACTAATCAATGTCAAAAACTTCTTCCTCTTGTTCCTGATACTTCTGGCATTAGTATATAGAAACAGTAACATCCCTTTATTCTCCCACCCACCTTTACTTTCTGAATTGACTAACCTATTCAATATTTTTGCTTGAGAGACTAGATTCCTCCCTTGGTCATTCTCACACTCACTTGTTTCATGGTTGTCTTCACACAAACTCACTTGCTTCTGCCCTAATTGCTTAAGTTTCCCTGAATTTGCATTCAGGGGAACATTTGCTCGGTGAACAAAGCTCTTTCCAGACATCTAACACCAAACACCATTTGGATGCAGTCCTCCGCATTGTACAAATCCTTCTTTCTGTCTGATACAGACCACACATCCACAAATTCTACATCATTCCTTTTGCACAATCTACATATAGACTCATTGACTATCATTGCCCTCCTCCCCAGTTCGTGTCTATTATAGCTTGGTAGGAGACTTACAATCTTCACCCTCTCGCTCTTCAGTTTTGCATCTTCTAACAACTCCTTTGCATCCTCCCTCATAGAATACTTCTCAGCTCTCAAATCATTGGTACCAACCAAAACAATCATTTCCTTTGACTTACCTTTTTGCATCTGGATGGCGTGGCTAATATTGTGAATTTTTGCACCCATGAAACACAATTTTGTCATATGTTCATTAAGTACTGCCATTATTATTGAGTCTCCATTCATAATTTTCTCCTTAACTTGTTTTTCTTGTTTGTTCGGTCGGTCTTTATTGTTCTTTCGGATCACCTGCCTCTTTCTTTTTTGAGCCCTTTTTAACTCTTGCCACATCTGCAGTTTTTCAGATTCTTTCTTTGTCCTATAAAGGATAACATTTAATCCCGCTATTTCTTTTTGATATCCATTGGTATCGTTACAGTATTGCAGATGTTTTAATTGAAGCAAATACTTTTTCGTAGTCTATATAGGCCAGATATAAGGGTTTATTGTATTCAATAGATTCATTGAGCTTTCTTAATGTGTGAATGTGGTCCAAAGTATTGTAATTCTTCCATAATCCAGCTTGTTCACGTTTGCATTCCCTCAAGTTTAGATTTTGTTCTATTTATAATGTTTGTGAAGACTATATATATTGTGGGAGTAGACTTATAGGTCTGTAGTTTTTAATTTTTTCCTTATTGCTCTTTTTAAAAATTTTTATTAGGAGTGAATTGTTCCAATTTTTTGGAATTTTTCTTTGTTTTAGGCATTTATTAAAGAGTTTAGTAAGCTGTTTGATGACAGGGCTTCCTCCTGTTTTAAGAAGTCTACCATAATTCCGTCTTCTCCTGGGGCCTTTCCATTCTTCGTTTCCTGCAGTGCCATTTCCATTTCACCTTGTACGATCTCAGGGGCATTGTATTCTTCCTCACTCGAGTTATCCATAGTTGATTCTTGGTTGTCTTGGTCCTTATCTTCATAGAGTTCAGTATAAAATTCCTGAATTCTTTTGATTATTGCATCTCTATTTTTTTTATAAGTTCATCATTTTTTTACCCCTTACAGTAGCTATTTCCTTTGTTCCAACTGATAATGTTTGTCTTAGGACCTTTAGTAAGCAGATTTCCCTTTTTAACACACAGATTTATTACTATTGTTTTCTATTGTTTCTTTAATTTTTCTAATATTATACGATTAATTTTTTCATTTTTCATCCTTTTGCATATAGTTTTACAAATTTCCAAAAATATTCTGTTTTATTGGTTCTCATTCAAATCTCTTCTTTTCTTCATCAGATCCAAGGTTTCCTGTCTTAATTTTTCCTTTCTTTGGTACCTTTTTACACCTATTTCTAGTGCACAATTCAAGAGAGATTTTGTTAAGATTTCAGTAGCATCATTGATGGTAGTAGCTGTGTTTAACATTTTTTAGTTAATTTTTTTATTTTTTATTTTTATTTTGCTGACTACATGCTGTAAGGACTCTGGAATTTTTTTTTTTTTTTTTTGCTTCATTAGCTAACTGCTGCTCATACTGAACTTGAACTTTTGCTACCTTATCAACCGAGTCACCCTCCTTGCCTGTTCTTTGTATTCCTCATGGAATTGATTATTACCACTCCTCTTATGTCGCCTTCATAATGCCTCTTTTCTTTGTATTGCATGCTTTATCTCCTTGTTCATCCATTTCACACCTAACTTATTTAATCTTCTGACCTTTGGAATACTTTTATTCATTGCTTCTACTAGATAGTTCTTGAATATCACCCGAGCAGCACTGAACCCCTTTCCACCCAACTCCTCATTTCATGCTACAGCTCCAAGTGTGTCTCCTGAGCTTCTCATAATCACCAGCCTTGTTGTTCCACATATACTCTTTGATCACAGAAGTCCTCACATGGCTGGTGACCACCCAAGTAATCACTTCATGGTCACTCTGACCAACTGGAGGGACATTTTTTTGACACCTCATTTATAATAACATCCTCTGATGAGATGATCAAATCCAAGACCATCAATCCTCTTGTGCCCTCTCTTAGATACTACCTGAGGTAGTTTTCCCCTCGAAAACTCAAGAAACTCATTTTCTTTACTTCCAGTTGCTATCTCATCATCCTAATCTCTATTGCTGTAAATAAAATCACCTTTTTCCCATTTGCTTATACATTTCCTGGTCATTACCCTCTGCATTATCAGGTCTATAGCAACATCCAACAATGTATTTCATTCTATTCATGTCTATCTCACGAACCTTACTGCCTCAAAACCATTGACTATTTCCCCCTTGCATCTCTACCTTGTATGAACATAACTCTTTTTCCATAGCACTCCACCTCCCATTTACCCTTTCTATCTTAATGAAATACATCACACCCTTCCATCTCTATTCCTGTCAAGACATCATCCTCATCTGCTCATGTCTCACTTATTCCTACAATTTTTAGGCAAACAAACTCATCAATGCAACATTTAATTTCCCTTGTTTCTGATACTTTAGGCATTAGTATACAAACATAACAGCTCATTCCTGAATCTATAACAAGTTTCACTGATATGACTTGTTAGATGTGACTTCTCCATACTTTCCTTGAGCCATTTCATTTTCTCCTTATTCATCCCAGAACCCTCTTCAAATTGAACTGTTTTCCCTTTTCGACTACATGCACATTCACATCCTCTTAGAGCATCAACTTTTTTCACACTGTGTTTCCCTGTCGATCCTGAGTCTCATCAGTGTGCTAAGTTTAGCGATTTTATGAACAAACTTAAACAAGTGCACACACTACAAACAATGCAAGTGCATAACTTCTATTGCAACTCTTACACATAAACACACTTATTTACAATTAATTAGTCAGAAAAACTTATCTGAACCAGGAACCTTCTTTACATCTTCTTTATATATCATGTATTTTGCATATACAGGATATTCTGAAAGGTTTACTCTTAGATACATCCTAGATACACTTATTACCCTTGAAGTACTGTAAGCAGTTAAACCATTAAGGACTTTAGTATTGATGAACTATGCACTAAATATGATGCCCTTGACATAATCCCATAAAATGAGATTATGTTTAAGGTGCAACAAAATCAGACTTCCAATTTTTTTTCTTCCCTTTGTTGTTACAATTACAATCAAGTAATATCATACTTGCCTGAAGATGACTGATACACTTGTGTGTGTGTAAAATTGACAAGGAATTCATGTATTGTCAATTGCATTATTAAATCTTATTTATATATACTTGTTTAGGTAATTTGTGAACATGGTTGAACAATTGCAGTTTTTTTTGTTTTGTTTTTTTCTATTTTCAGATATTATGAATTTGACAATACTGTTATAAGAGAGTTTCTAGGGAAAAAACTGTCATCACGAAATCGAAAAGATCTTGATGAAGTTAGTGACAAAACTGGTATTAATCTGAAGAGCTGTAGACGACAGGTAGTGAAAAAAATTTATTTACCATATATTTTGCATGCACAGGATGTTTGGGAAGGATTATCATGTTGTATATGATATCACTGAATTATGTAGAATATTTTAGGTTTTTAAGCAGTTTCTTCAAAGCACCTTCACTATATGATTCTTAAACATCCAATATCATTTGTAAACATCTGTGTTCCTGCTACTGCAGCCAGCTTTCTTGATTAATATCTTTCACAGAGCCGGCGGAAGTGGCATGCGGGCACCGCCGCCGGGGCACCGTTCATAAGTTCATTTTTAAGAAAATTTTTATCATAAAAACAAAAAATTCTTAGAATGATCAATATTAAAATAAATAAGGCCGGATACACCGAATAAAAATTAAGAAAAATTGTATATTGCTGCCTCTTTGATAAGCCGGCTGTTTACAATTTTGCAGCGAGAGCAGGCTAAATGCTTGCCTAGAGAATGTTGTGTCTACTGCAGTCTATCTAAAGTGAAATGGTGAACGGTTTTTATGTGCAGAAACGAATTTTCTTGCAAAACATTTGTTGCTAGTTAACCAGTCATATGGTACGGTACGCATCTCAGTAGGCTACTGACCATAGCGCAGTGCGGACTATTATTTTGTCTCTGTGTCGTGTTGTGTAATAATTTCTTGTGGGTATAAAATAGAAATGGAATCAAAAATTTAAAAAAAAGTTATCCAGTGCAAAAAGTTATCAAAATTGTAAGTGACATACTGCGAAAGAAGCAGATGTTAAGAAACAAACTGGGGCTCTTAATAAATTTGTTAAAATATCAAAATATTCTGATGCAGATTGTAACCAACTCGACACATCAGAAATCAGAGTTGAAGAACCATGCACATCATCCAGTTTGCATCAAAGTACTATTGCAACTATGAACAAGATAACAAGACACATGATTTAAGTGAAAAACAGTTAGGAAAAGATTTAGTTGTAGTTGACCACGAAATGAACACATTGTTAGTCTCTGTAAATTTAGATCCAGGTGAATGGTGAAATATTGATGAAAAATTGAGAGTTGTTTTAATTGAAATGGGGCCTGTTCAAAAGAAAAATATAATATATCCCAGAGATACATATGGTCGTAAATTTGGCGACACGTATTATAATAGAAAAATGGAAAACGGGGAGCTCGTGCCAAGAACATCGCTCATTTATTCCGAAACTTTAAATTCTGTTTTTTGCTTTTGTTGCAAACTTTTTGAACCTACTGAATCAAGTAGTTTTGTAAAAGGTTATAACGATTGGTGATATGTAAGTACAACTTTGCATAGACATGAGACCAGTTTAACTCACATGAAAAATTTCTTAAAATGGAAGGAACTTGATAAAAATTTAAAAATCAAAACTACTATTATGTATATTATTTCTGGGAAAACTCCCATGTTACTCCTCTTAATAAACTATTATAATTACGGCTATTTTGCCTGCTTCAGTTTAGGAGTGCCCCTGTTTAAATGTCATTGGCTATTTACTCATGGATTATTAGAGCATTGTAGATGTAAATTTACCAAAAAGTATATGTAGCATAAGGAAGAGAAATTTACACATACCTTTTTCTGGGTGTTTTTTGTTGCGGCTTTTCTTCTTTCTGTGATGTCCGAAAACTACTGAGTGTGTGGAGGGGGGGGGGTAGGCAATTTGGGAGAATTAAATTAGAAAACCCGGGTTTTTTTCAGTAATATATATATAAACATATATATTATATTATTATGTTATATAATGTGGGGAAAGGTGAAAGGGTTGATTTTTTATATAGGGAGGGGGGAAGGGGAAAAGGGGGTTGACGGGGTGCGGTCCGTTTCGACTATTTTTGGTCGTCATCTGAACACATTGGGAAAGTGGATGCTATGTCAGGTCGGGTAGGTGCTTCTGTTTTTGAAGTGTTTGAGTTATCGCCTATTGGTCGGTGTTGTGACCTCAATTTTATGTTGTGAAGCTTCCAAACCTCGGAGATTATGTAGGGCCTGTGTACGTTGATAGAGTTCACGTCACATAAAATGTGACGCGAAAAGCCGCAACACCCAGAAAAAGGTATGTGTAAATTTCTCTTCCTTATGCTACATATAATTTTTGGTAAATTTACATCTACAGTGTCCTAATCATCTATGAGTAAATAGCCAATGACATTTAAACAGGGGCACTCCTAAACTGAAGCAGGCAAAATAGCCGTAATTATAATAATAATAAAAAACTACTATTGATTGCCAGACTCAAAGCATGTATGAAATGGAAAAGAAACATTGGACGAGTGTTTTAGAATGCTTGTTTGAAATTATAAAATTCCTTGGTAGCCAATTTAGCTTTTTACAGATCATTTGATAAATTACATGAAAGGAATAACGGCAATTTTTTAAAATTAGTCAAACTGTTTGTGAAGTTTGATCCCGTTATGGAAAAATCATGTTGAAAGGGCCCTACATCGAAATAATAGAGTACACTATTTGAGTAAAGACAGACAAAATGAAATATTGGAAACTTTAAGAAACGCAATCAGGGATACAATTTTATTATCAATTCGAAAATCTAAATATTATTCCATAATTTTAGACTGCACACCTGATGCAAGTAAAACAGAACAAATTACCATTATTATTCGCTTTGTTTCCTGTGACAATGGAATTGTCAAGATCAGCGAAAACTTTTTAGGTTTTGCAGATATATCAGATTCCACAGGACGTGGTTTATGTGCAACAATAATGGCCCAACTGGAAAAATGGAACATCCCCATTGAAGACATGTGAGGTCAAAGGTATGACAATGCGGCAAATATGAAAGGGAAAAAAATATGGGCTCCAAAATTTCCTCTTGAACAGAAATCCTCGAGCTTTTTACGTGCCATGTGCTGCTCATACTCTAAATTTAATCATTAACGATACAGCCAAAGTGAATGCAGATACAATTAGTTTCTTTGCAATTATTCAAGAAATATACAATTTCTTTTCATTCTCTTACAAACATTGGGCAATCCTTTTAAAGTTCGTAAAAATTTTAACATTGAAACAGCCATCAAAAACGCGATGGGAAAGTAAAATTAATGCAATCCGCCCTCTACAATATCAGTTAGGAGAAATTTACGATGCACTTTTTGAAATTTTTAATAATGAAAATTTTAATAAAGAAACTCAGCATGAAGCACAAACATTATGTGCTAAAATAAAGGACTACAAATTTATTTGGTCTCTTATAACTGGGCATGATTTACTTAACAGAATAAATCCTGCAAGTAAAATGCATCAAGGAAATAATTTAAAAAATACGAACATTACACTTGCTTTAGAATTTATCTAAAACTTAAAAATATTCTTACAAGAGTATTGATCAGATACAAATTTTAAAGAAGTTATAAAATGGCAAAAGAACTGACTGAAGAGGTGGATGGAGAACAAGAATTTAAAACTGGTACCGAAGTCCGACGACGAAAGAAGACACGACTTGACTATGTGTATCGTGATGAAACGCCACAATCGGCAGAAGATAAATTTAGACTGAATGCATTTTATACACTTCTAGACTTTGCGATGTGTTTGTTAATAGAACGTTTTGAACAACTAAAAACATATTATGATAATTTCAATTTCTTGTATAGATTACTACAAATTAATAACGAAGATTTACGAAAAAATTGTGATTATTTAGAGATCTCTTGAAGGACGGCTACAATAAAGATGTAAATGCAATAGAACTATATGACGAGTTATGTGCTTTCTGGGATATTTTTCGGAAGGATAATTTAAATATTCAAAACCCTTTCGATATTCTTAATTTTATTGTGTCGAATAATTTTATCTTTCCCTAACTTTTCAATTGCTTTAAGAATACTGTTAACCTTACCTGTTAGTGTAGCGAGCAGTGAACATTGCTTTTCCAAGTTGAAATTGATTAAAACCTACTTAAGAACAAGTATGTCACAAAAAAGGCTTGTTAGTTTGGCATTAATTTCTATTGAAAATGATATATTTGCAGAATTAGATGTTAAGACCATTATTTCTAATTTTATGAATATGAAATCAAAAACCCTAAAATTTTAATTAAAAAAAATTCAAAGTATATTTATGTAATTTAATTTATTTTCTGTTATTCTGTAAAGATGTTATTTTTTGAATACTTATATTAAATGTTCTAATTATTTCTGAATTCTTTTCTTATTTTCTCATCTATCTTAAGTTTCTTTTATTTTCCTAAATGATAGTTCCACTTATAAAAATTATTAAAAAAATTTTACAAGTTACTAAGAATTTAGTAACTTGTAAAATGCAAGAATTTTTTAAACTTTAGTTCAAATAAATTTTAACTTTAATTAAAATTCATTTTAATTTTGTTAGCGATTCAGGTCAGTGAGAAGGCTATAATCCCTATATCATTATATTCAATGATTAAAGTGAAGTGGCTTTATCAAAATTTGCTTTAACTTTTGAGAATTTTTTGAATATACGAGTTTTTAACGATTATCCGGCCTAGTCAACCCCCCCCCCCCAGTTCATTACATTTAGCGAACCAACGTGTGGCTGTTCTATCAAAATTTATTTAAGAAATTTCAAATA
The DNA here is from genome assembly GCF_054136105.1 of Typopeltis vanoorti. Classification (NCBI taxonomy): domain Eukaryota; kingdom Metazoa; phylum Arthropoda; class Arachnida; order Uropygi; family Thelyphonidae; genus Typopeltis; species Typopeltis vanoorti. Next base: position 81,647,197 of record NC_143558.1, read on the forward strand.
ATTTAAATTTTTATTATCGTAAAAGAACCACACACGCCGGATCGTTACAGGGGCGCTTAGATAAACATTGCATGCGGGTGGCAAAGACCCTAGCGCTGGCTCTGATCTTTCATATGCTTGAATTTTTTCAGATCATTATTTAGTAGTTTCTTAAACAGAAATACTAACAAAATGAAAAAAGGAAGTAAATAAGAAAAAACAAGAAATAGAATGTATACAAAGTATATCTATTACAAGAAGAACATGTTAGAATGCGATATCAATCAATTTAGCCTTATGGGTACCAAGTGAATGATCATTATGGGTGACTTTAATTTTCCAAACATTGATTGGGTAGAAGAGAAATCTCATGTTCAGAAAGAACAGGAATTTATTGAATTGTTGCAAGATAACTTTCTCAAGCAGCATGTGAAAGAAGGAACTCTAGGTCAAAGAGTGTTGGATTTGCTCATAACATCAGAAGGGATCTCTGTCAAGAATATTGCTATTTTACCACCAATTGGTGACAGTGATCATGCTGTTCTTTCTTGGGAAGTATCTACTTGTATTGAAGCTCCAATTAAATCAGGCTACATGCTGAATTACAAAGCTGGAAATTATGATTAACTTAGAAGAATACTATCTTTGGTCGCATGGTATTGCTTACTAAATGAAAAAAATGTCAGCAATGCTGGGAATCTTTGAAAAAGTGCTTGAATGAGGCAGTATCTGAATGTATCCGTAGTGTTCGAAGAGTAAATAGGTTGGGAGTGAAATGGATGTGCAGCCTTACTAAGCTAGCGATCCACAAGAAGAAGATGATGTGGAAAGAATATCGTGAGAATAAGAGTGAGAGCAGTTATGAAATATATAAAGCTCAGGCCAGAAAAGTAATGAGTATTGTGAGAAAAGCTAAAAGCGAGTATGAAAAGAAATTGGCCATGCAAGCTAAAGGCAATCCAAAAGAATTTTATCGTTATGCCGCAAACAAAAGAAAGAATGAATATGGAAGAATGCCTTTATTGAATGCAGATGGTACACGAGTGTCGGAAGCTAAGGAGATTGTTCAGTTAATGAGTGCTCACTTTGCTAAGATATATCAACCAGGTGTATGTAGCATGGTGCTACTGCTATGTTGGATGAAGAGTTAGAGGTTCACGAACTTGAGGTTGAAGAGCTCTTGCATAACCTGGATAAGAATTTGTCAATAGGGACAGGTGAAATATCTGCCTGTTTGTTAAAGGAATGTTCAGCTGAATTGGCTAGGCCTTTCACACATTTATATAACTTGAATCTTAGCTTAGGAACGATACCAGAGGATTGTATGATAGTTCCATTGCACAAGGGTGGTGCAAAAAACTGATATGTCTACCTATCAACCTATTAGTATCTCTGGTGTGGTAGTGAAGATTTTAGAGAAGTTGGTAAGAACTCGCATACAGTAATGGGTAAACAAGTATTCTAAACTCTGCAGGGAACAGCATGGGTTTACTAAAGGAAGGACACATTTTAGCAATTTGCTCATATTTTATGACAATGTTACAACGGAGTTGGATAAAGGGAATGGATACACTATGATAATGTTGGATTTTTCTAAGGCATTTGATAGGATACCACATGATAGGCTGTTGTATAAACTGGAGAATATGGGATTGGAACATAATCTATTGACTTGGATCAGGGGATGGTTGACAGACAGATATCAGAAAGTGGTATACAGTGAGTGTGAATCTGCCAGATTTAAGGTAACCAGTGGTGTGCCTCTGAGTTTAGTTCTTGGGCCATTATTATTCAGTCTGTACATTAATGACATCAAGAAGGGTCTATCATCAGATTTGCAATTGTTTGCTGATGATGCGAAGATAGGCAGGGAAATCAGATGCTACTGATATTCAGCAATTACAAAATGATTGGAATAGACTGGAAATCTGGGCAAATGAAAATGTCTATCAATTTAATGTTACTAAGTGTAAAATTATGCACTTCGGCATGATTAGAGTTCCAACGGCATATTATATTAGTGGTATTATGCTACAAGAAACTTAAGAGGCAAGGGATCTTGATATATTGGTGGAGAAGAATTTAAAGTTCAATGGTCACATAGCAAAAGTTGCAAATACAACCCAGAGGATAATTGCTATGTTGAAGCGAACCTTGACATGTAAGGATAAGGAAGTGATTTTGCCTCTTTATAAGGCTTTGATAAGACCACACTTGGATTACTGTGCACAGATTTGGTCTCCTGGGTTCCAAGGGGATAAAGGAGCTGTGGAAAGGGTGCAAATTATGAGATTTAGATTATGAGGACAGATTGTGAGTATGTGGATTACAGACTCTGGTTAACAGGAGAAAGAGGAGTGATATGATAGAGGTCTATAAACTTTTGAATGGGTGTTATAGCATTTCAAATGATGAAATTTTTCATTATATGGAAGGCGGGGAGAGAACAAGGACTCCCTCAATGAGTCCTTGACTCCCTGGAGGTCTCAGATAATAGTAATAATAATAATTACCTAAAAGAAGCCAAAATCAATGAAGATACAGAAGAATGGAAAACATTATTATTATTATTCAGGCCTCCAATGAGTCAAAAGACTCATTGTGGAGGTCCTTCCTAGGAAACACAGTCTATCATGCCACTTCTTGAACTCATTTACCGTTCTTGCTCTCACCCCTCTATCAGCTCTTTTTATCACTCCTTCTCGCTGTTCCACCAAGCGAAAGAACTCCCCAATGCCTATCCTGTAACTGCCTCTCAACAGTTTTAAAGTCTCGATTATATCACCTCTCCTTCTTCTATCCACCAAACTCTGCAGTCCACATTCCCTCAGTCGATCCTCATAAATGACATTGTACAGTCCTGAAACCATCTTTGTTATTTGCCTCAGTACCCTTTCCACAGTTAATTTATCCCTTTCAAATCCTTGGGACCAAACCTGAGAACAATAGTCTAAGTGTAGTCTGACCAAGGTCTTATACAGTGGAATGATAACTCTTTTATCTCTGCAGATCAGCATCCTTCTCAGTATTGCAGCAATCCTCTGGGTTACCTTCACCACCTTTGCAATATGATCCCTGAATTTCAGTTTTCTATCAATCATCACCCCAGATCTCTTGTCTTCTCTACTTCCTCCAGTATAGCTCCTCCAATAGTGTATGCAGCGTCCCATCGATGTGTCCCAAACTTCAAGACCTTACATTTTGCTGCATTAAACCGATACCCCCATCCATTTGCCCATCTGTGTAGTTTATTCAAATCCTCTTGCAGGGCTGCCACATCTGCACCATTACTGATAACCTTTCCCAGCTTCACATCATCTGCGAACAACTGAATATCCCCTTGCAATCCATTGACAATATCATTGATATAAAGGTTGAACAATACAGGTCCCATAATAAATTTAGTTTAATCCTTTATCCAAGTGTAAGCAAAGTTTGCGCCTGAAAATATCTTCAGGACTGAAGTAAGGTGGTACATCCTTTGGCAACTCGCAGTAAAGGTGGATTAAGCTCTCATCACCCCTTGTCTCAGTATCTCCCATAATGCAAAGCACATCTGCTTGCAGACATGTATACTGCTATGCATTAAGGGAAGGGCCACTACCCAGATGGATTCGACTTTTATTGAGGTCTCGTCAGTGGGAGGCAGATCCAGAATGGTGATAGTAAGGCAGAAGCAATGGAGAGGTCATATTTACCTATACGAGTTGCCAACCGGTGTACCACCTTATTATTAAATTACTCTGGATTTAGAGAAAGATGTTGGAAATTTATTTTGCACTTGGTTAGACTATAATAAATTTAGTTTAATCCTTTATTCAAGTGTAAGCAAACAAAGTTTGCACCTGAAAATATCTTTAGGACTGAGGTAAGGTGGTACATCCCTTGGATGTACCACCTTACCTCAGTCCTGAAGATATCTGCCTTAGTATCACCACTCTGTATCTGCCTCCCACTGACAAGACCTCAATAAAGGTCGAAACCAGTCTGGGTTGTGGCCTTTCCCTTAATGCATAGCAGTATACATGTCCACAAGGAGATGTGCTTTGCATTATGGGAGATACTGAAACAAGGCGTGTTGAGAGCTTGATCCACCTTTGCTGTGAGTTGCCAAGGGATGTACCACCTTACCTCAGTCCTGAAGATATTTTCAGGTGCAAACTTTGTTTGCTTACACATTTGGATAAAGGATTAAACTAAATTTATTATAGTTTAACCAAGTGCAAAATAAACTTCCAATACAGGTCCCAGTACTGAGCCCTGTGGAACACCACTTGTAACCTTCTGCCTCCCTGATATTGCCCCACCATACGCAACTCCAGACAGCTAATCCTGAATCCAGTTGACTAACCGGACATCTTAACCCATGTACTGCAACTTAAATATCAGCTTATCATGTGTCACCCTGTCAAACGCCTTTGCATAATCTAAAAAAATGGCAGTATATGCCTTTCCCTCATCAACTGCTCTTGTCACTTTATTGTAAAAGGCAATCATATTACTAAAGCAAGAGCATACCTTAACAAATCCATGTTGATTCTCACAAATAACATTACGCTCATCTGCCCAGTGCTGTATATAGTCCCTCATTAATTTCTCCAAGACCTTAACATCTACTGATGACACACAAACTGGCCTATAATTAGACACTTCCAGTCTGCTACCACCCTTGTGCAGCAGCACTATCTTGCCTTCCTTCCATTCCTTGGGTACTTTTCCCACAGCCAGACTTTTATTGAAGAGCCTGGTCAACGGAGCTGTCAGTTCTTTAGCACATTTTCTCTCAAAACCCATGGTGAAATACTATCCGGTCCCACAGCTTTACTGGTATCCAGAGTACTCAGTATTTGGAACACACTCTCCTCTTGCACCTCTAAAACCTGAACCTGCCCTATCCCTCTAGTATTAAAACCTTCTTCTCCAGGATGAAATAGTCCAATAAAATGCTCATTGAACAACTCCACTATGTCCTCTGCATCAGTCACTCTATTCCCATTTTTATGCTGCAATGTCATTCTTTCCACAATCATTTCTCCTTCTACTGGACACATAGCTAAAAAATTCCCTAGGATTTTCTTTGGATCTTAGTGCCAGTCTCTTCTCATATTCCCGTTTTGCTTTCCTCACCATACTGGTCACTTTCCTGGCGTGTGTATACTGTCCATCTCATCCACATCCATAGTAACCTAAGATATTGATTTTAAAATTACTATATTATGAAAAGATTCTCACATAGTTAGAAACTCATGAAGTCTTATACATTTCAGCAGTAGATGCCACTGAAATTCAGTAAATATAACTGATTAAGCATCTTCTTTCTGAAAACTGTACATCATCAGAAATGGTTCACTAATTTTGCTGTGACTTTTATTTATAGTAGCTGCTAATTTTTATATTGTCTGTATAAACAAATAATTTTCAAACTTATATTTAATTTGAACTAAAAATCCTGCATTTTTTAAAGCAAACTCACAACCGAAAGGTTATAGAACTCATAATACACTAGCAAAAAATGATTTAGATGGGAAGTAGTTGCTCAACATTAATGAATGTTTTAATTATAAGAGTAATCTTTTTCTTTATCTCAAATTATTATTGCAAATTATTATTTATAAATAAATAAATATTTTACCTGGTGCCCTCCTGCAACGAGTCCTTGGACTCTTTGGTGGTGTCACATTATAATAAGTAACCATTCCATAGCCTATCTTCTGCCTGTTACAGTGAATTTCAATTTTTGTTTTGTATCATTCATTGCATATGATGGTTTATTAGCCTTTAAGCGATCGTGGTGGCACCAGTCGAGCAGAAATGTGCCAACCTAAAGCATCTCTGGCATGTTTGATTGGATTAATCCGGTGAACAGGCAGGCCATTCCATTTGTTCAATACTTTCTTCCTCAAACCACTATTGTACGAAATTTGCACGGTATGGATGAGCACTGTCATCCATAAAAATGAATTCTTGGCCAATTGCAGCAGCATATAGATGAACTATAGGTTCATCTATAGTTCATCTCTATGAACTATAGGCTCCAAAATCTCATTGCGATACCTTTTTGGGCTGTTAAGGAACCGTTTCTGATAAAATAGAGATCAGTATGGCCACCTATACTTATTCCAGCCCATACCAATCACACTCCCACCTTGATGTTGGTCTTTTACAAACAAACTGTGGATTATTTCTGGTTTCACTTTCACGGCATATCAAGATATGTTTTTTATCTGGTTACAGACTGAACCAAAGTCGCAAAATTATGCTTTGAGATACACGACACGCTTAAGCGACAACTTGCTGTGTTTGTCCAGCTTCTAATCGACCAGTGGGTCTCCAAGCCATGGATTCTGGGATATCATGTTGTGCTGTCATTTTTAACAAAATAATGGGTGGTAGGTGGCACAGGTTTACAACTGACGCAATAATTATGCACTATGGAAGTGGGCGCAACAAATTAAGCTTTTATACCCCCCCCTCTCCCACATGATAATACGACTACGACACATTTCAACAAGTCTTTACATGATTTTGTATGCAGTTGCATGTTCTGCACTGTTGTATATTAAGAATATTTTAAAGTAAATGTGTTACATTTGTAAATTATTTTTATAACTTTATAATTTATAAGAAAACCGAAATATCCCATAATTGTTTTGAACAGTATATTTTACCATTCATATTGAATTTTGCACTGGCTTGGAAAGATGTACTAGAGTCTAAGAAAAACCAACAAAAGTTCAAGAGAGTTCAGTGCCTCAAAGCTGTATGAATAATTAAAGAATATAGGACAATGTCTTTCAAATCATCCTGTGTTATTGTATGTAATACTGATCTTCTTGAAAATGCAAGAATTCTGTCTTATATATGAAGTCACTTCTGGAAAATAGAACAGAAATGCTAACATTGATCCAAACTACTATGAAATTCTGCTTCAATACAGTAAGTGGACTCACCCAGCTAAGAAAACATATATTCAGGAAAAGGAAATCTCTGAGAGCACTGAATATAACATACACTGTGATGAAAGCAAAACAAAAAGGGATGTTGCTTGTCCCTTCATAGTATACCATAGGCAGTCCATTATACAAGAACACTATTTCAAATTGCATCCCTTCTATTCAAACAACCAAGCAGAACAACTTGCTATTCACTTACATATACAATGCGCAGTGAAGAATTCATGGAGACACAACACCTATTGGAATAATTACTTAACATTAGGAAAGTAACATTCAACGTTTCACCCTCTGTATTGAGGTCATCATCAGGAAAAATATATATGTATAACATATATATGACACTGCACTATGCAAAAGTAAGGTGAATCTAAATGCTTATTAATCATTTACCCTAGCCTGACCTCTTGTGGGATTTTTTTTTTTAAAGAAAAGAAAGAATTACATATGCAATGCTTGGAAAAAAGTCAATGAACCCCCCCCCCCAGGCAGGGTGCATCATGCCATGTGATGAGTCAAGACTCTACCACAGTGAATAAACATTTAATAATATGTAGATATTTCATCATAAGTATCTTAAGACATCATCCGTACAGTTATTACAAACAACACTAAGAATTGCATTCAAAGGAGAACAGTTAGTGCGCATGCTTACATTGGAATCCCTCAATGCATACAGTAGCTTGTTCAAATCTCCCCCCCCAAAAAAAAAAATTAATTAATTTGGCTGTAATTAAAATATATTTGATAACTTTATTTTATACAATTGAGGATAATGATTTCCCAGACTTTTGGGATAGTGAGACAGTCATTGTTGTTCAGATTGGGTCTGTGACGTAAGGCTTCGACACTTTCTTTATATGAATGCTCATATTTATATGAGGATCGATGTAGTGTCTGTTTGGTGTATTTGCATTGTATCCTATGGTTAGGAGTTTTCAATTCCATGTTGTGTGTGGCCAGAATTGTGCTGTTTGATAAGACAGATGTGGTCTTGATGTTCAGAGATGTGTTCTCTTATAGCTCTTCCTTTTTGTCCATAGTAAGACACTTTACAAGAACATTGAGCTTCGTATACACCAGGTGGCAACATAAGTGAGAGTTTGTCTTTTGGAAAAGGTAACAAATTGTGGATCTGTTTGATTGGTTTTTAGGTAGCTGCGAGTTTGTATCTCTTCATAATTTTTGACAGGCATTCTGAGATGCCTTTTGATATATGGTATAGGAGTCCTACGGGCTTCTTCCTGTGTAGGGAAGTGGCTGATGATTTTTTGAATTGTTTTTGATTATATCCATTTAATATTGCTGTATTGTTAATAATTTCCAATTCTTGCTTGAAAGATTATTCAGAGGAACAAAATTTGTGTGCTCTGGATACCAAAGATATTTTATGAGGCCATGTTTTTGAGGTGGATGGTGAGCCGATGAATTGTGGGTGTAATGACCTGAAAAAGTTGGTTTACAATATACAGAAATATTGTAAGCAGTGGAAATGGAACCATCTTGTTTTCGAAGTCTATCTTCAATGTTAGACAGATGGCTGGTGTTCCTTTCAAATATTGAAGCCAATAGACCCAATAGACAATGTTTTGAAATCGCCAAAATAATCTATGATGCCAAGCCTTCAGACTTGAATATTCCACCATCAGAATTAAAAGCCCTGAATTCCTTAAAATTAAATAAAAAGATATTTATCACCAAAGCTGGCAAGATGAATACCATCCTAGATACCAATTCATATGACTGGAAAATGAATCTATTGCTTTGAGATCGAAATACATACTCCCAGCTACATTATGATCCTACAAAAAGACCACTCAAGAAATTCAGCAAGTTAGTGGATGAAACACCATCCATAGATCAGGAAACTATCAAAAGACTCAGAACATACCATGCTAGGCCTCTTAGAATATATGGTTCACCTGAACTACACAAAAACAACTGTCCACTTAGACCTATTGTGGATTTTAAAAGTAGCCCGACTTACAAAATATCAAGATTTTTGTCTAACCTTTTCCATTCTTTCATAGGCCACTCAGCTTCATCAGTTAAAATTCCTCAGAATTTTACACAAAAATAAGACATTCGACTGTCAGAAACAGACATGTTAATAAGCTTTGACATTGTCTCTCTCTCTCTCTCTCTTCACTAATATTCCTCACAAGAGATAATAGAATTGTTTACTCAAAAATTTCCATCTGATAAAAGCAAACAAAGTTTGCGCCTGAAAGTATCTTCAGGACTGGGGTAAGGTGGTACAGGAGCAAGTTACTGAGATAGGAGTGTTGGTATCTTGCTCCACCTTTGCAACGAGTTGCCCTGGTGTTGTACCACCTTACCCCAGTCCTGAAGATACTTTCAGGCGCAAACTTTGTTTGCTCACACTTGGATAAAGGATTAAACTAATTTTATTATACTCTAACCAAGTGAAAAATAAACTTTCAAAAATCATTTCCATCTGATATTGTGGAATTACTCAAATTTGCTATCACATCCAGATACTTCACTTGGAAAGACAAAATTTATAAACAAGAGGAAAGAATAGCAGTGGGCTCTCCCTTATCACCAAACTTAGGCCGACCTTTTTCTGGAACACCTAGAAGATAGAATTTTCGTGAACCAAAACCAAAAATATGGCTAAGATCTGTGGATGACATCTTCGCAGTCTGGAGTCGCTCTAAACAAGTAATATACTCATTTCTAGATAAGATCAACAACTTTCGTCCTTGCATCAAATTCACACTAGAAAAAGAATAAAAGAATCATCACAAGGTATCTCCTTTCTTGATATACATATCCAACAAAAACAAGATGGTTCCATTTCCACTTCTGTATATTGTAAACCAACTTTTTCAGGTCATTATATCGCAATTCATCGGCTCACCATCCACCTCAAAAACATAGCATCATACAATCTTTGGCATCCAGAGTACACAAATTTTGTTCCTCTGAAGAATCTTTAAAACAAGAATTTATTAAAGATACAGCCTTATTGAATGGATACAATTCAAAATCAACTCAAAAAATCATTGGCCACTTCCCTACACACATCGACCCAGACAAGAAGTCCATAGGACTCCTATATCATGTATCAAAGGCATCTCAGAACGTCTGTCAAAAATTATGAAGAGATACAAACTCACCACTACCTATCAACCAGATTCACAATTTGCTACCTTCTCCAAAAGACAAACTCTCACCTTTGATGCTATCTGACATATATGAAGTTACATGTTCTTGTATGATGGCTTACTATGGACAGATCTTCCTGTTTTGTCTCTGAACATCTCTTGATGTTCAGAGATGTGTAAGTAAACACATCTCTGAACATCAAGACCACATCTGTTTGATCAAACCACACAAATTGGGCCTCACACAACATGGAGTTGAAAACCCTAACCATAGGATCCTATGGAAAAACACCAAGCTGCTACATAAATTCTTACATAAACATGAGCATTTATATAAAGAAAGTACTAAAGCCTTACATCACAGACCCAATCTGAACCATAATGACTATCTCACTATCCCAAAAGTCTGGGAAATCATTATCCTCAATTGTATAAAATAAGTTCAGCAGATATATTTTAATTTAATTTTATTTACAGCCAAATTAATTAAGAAGAATCTTTTTGGGGGTCCTCAAACATGCTACTGTACACATAGAGCAGTGATTCTCGTAGACAGGCTTATACGTTGGTTATGCATTATTAAACCACTTAAGGAATAGAACAACATAGTTAGGAATATAAATTAAATTAAACTTTAATAAATATTTTCCGATATTTCGGCAATGTCACATTGCCATTTTCTAAAGGAACTTACATAAAAAAGTTACGTGCAACGTAGGCACTACAACACAGAAACTGGGAATGAAAAGATGAAGCTATTGTTCTCCTAACAGTCCTGATGGTGCCCTCTAGCGGGCTAAGTAGGTGTTGTTGGCCGTTGGGCTGAAGGTCTGCAGATGTAGGTCTCCCAAATTTGGGGCAGTCGCATACACCCAAATTTGTTGAGGTTTGGAGAATTTCTCAGGGCTGAGGCTGATTCCATAAAGAGTCTTTCAAATTTGTATTTGCTACGGTGTATCACTGTAGCTATCTTCCACCGTATTCTGTGGCGTGTATCCAGAGCATGGTCCGCAAGCCCAGAATGACTGTATTTGTGAAAACAGATGTAGTCCTTGTGTTCCGAAATTCTGATATTCGCTGTCCTGCCTGTTTGGCCAAAGTAAGACAGTTTACAACTGCAACGGACCTGGTAAACACCAGGTAGGTCTAGGGGAAGTGGTTGGTCTTTAGTGGAGCGGATAAGGGATGCCAATTTTCTGTAAGGTTTGTAACAGGAGGTCAGGTCATGTTTTTTTAAGATTTTGGTAATCTTTTCTGAGGTGCCTCGGATGTAGGGAATGGTGATGGATTTAGAGTAATCTTTGTTGTGGGGGGAGGGAGGGGATCTGTGGTTTGTAGGTTCTAATATTTTTTGGATTTTTTTGGGGGGGTAGCCATTGGCTGAGAAAGTGTTGAGGATGTGATTTAGTTCAGTGTTTAGGGCCAAGTCGTTTGAACAGATTAGTTTAGCCCTGTTGTATAGTGTTTTCACTACTCCATATTGTTGTGTGGGGGGGGGGGGATTGTTGGTGAATGTATCTGCCAGTATGGGTGGGTTTTCTGTAAACTGAGAAAACCAAGGATCCATTAGGCTGGCGGGTGACTAGTGTGTCTAGGAAAGGGAGGCTGTTGTTTTCCTCTTTTTCCAGAGTGAATTTGATTCTGGGGTGTTGGTTGTTTAAGTGTGTTAAGAAGGAGAGAAGTGTTTCAGAGCCATGTGGCCAAATAGCGAACACATCATCAACGTAGCGAAGCCATATGGTTGGTTTTTGTGGGGCAGAGGCTAAGGCTTTTTCTTCAAAGGTCTCCATAAAGAAATTGGCCAAGGGTGGGGAGAGTGGTGAACCCATGGCTGTCCCCTCTATTTGTTTGTAGAATTTTCCCTGCCAAACGAAATAGCCTGAGTTCATTGTGAACTGAAATAAGGCTGAGATGTCGGGAGAAAATTTAGCTTGGATTAGCTCTAAAGTTTCCTTGAGTGGGACATTTGTAAATAAAGAGGATACATCAAAGCTGACCATTATGTCAGTATGTTGGAGTGTAAGGTTTTCTATGCTGGCTTTGAAATGGGCTGAGTTTTTTATGTGTGATGGTGTGTTGCCAGTATAGTGTGTGAGCTCTTTGGCCAAATGTTTAGCTAATTTGTATGTGGGGGAATCAATGCCATCCACTATGGGATGTAATGGCACATTTTCTTTGTGTATTTTTGGGAGTCCGTAAATACGGGGGGGTATAGAGTTAAACGGTTTTAATCTGTTGGTAACTTCTACAGGCCAAGAAGTGACTCTCTTAAGGAGCCTGTGAAGTTTTCTAATTTGAGAGTTGGTGGGATTGTAATTGATAGGGAGGTAAGTGGCCCGATCTAATAGAGCAGTGATGGCGAACCTATGACATGCGTGTCAGCACTGACACACCTTGGATGTTAAAAATATTGGTATTCTGATGAAAAAACTAATTTCAATAATTTCAGTTTATTAAATTAATTGTATAGTATGAATTCATAGATTGTATATCAATGTCCTATTAAATAAATAGCCTAATATGATATGTATAAGTCACCATCTATGATTAAGTAGTTAAATTTATAATGCATATATGCAAGTGGCACATCAGCAACGTCAATATTTAAAAAAAAAAAAGATGTTTGACACACCCGGGTAAAAAGGTTTGCCATCACTGGCATAGAGGGATTCCAATGTAAGCATGCACACTAACTCCTTTGAATGTAATTCTGAGTATTGTTTCTAATAACTGTACTGATGATGACTTAAGATACTTAAGAGGAAATATCTATATATTAAATTTTTAATTACTATGGTATACATGTGAATTTATAGTTAGGAGTTTGAAAGAGGTATTGCAATAGGATGCCATATTGCAGGCATATCTATTTGTCAACAATTTGCTGATCAGATAGGACTGCAACATGGCACATGCTTCTATCTCAATATGATCCCAGATCAGCAATAGGTGTAATACTATACTAAATGGAAGCATAGGGAGTCAATTGCAAGTGCTACCCGCAGTGGGTGACCCCACCATGCTCACCAAACATGACCGAGGATAATATATAAAAACCGCCATTTGTCCCCACACGTTGAATGCAGAGTTCCAGGCATCAGCTTAACATGAATCTGCACAAAATTATTGAGAGCTGAGACTCACAACATGGGTTTCCATGGTAGAACTGCAATATGCAAGACTCATATTACCCGACCCTACATGCAGTATCTTCTTCAGTGGTACAATGAGACATGGAAGCTTGGAAAGCTGTGTTATGGAGCAACAAATCACATTACACCCTATACCAAGCAGATGGGCAGGTTTGGGTGGGACAGATGCCCGGTGAACATCTCTTACCAGAGTGCATAACCCCAATTACGAAATTCACAGGTGGCATTGTGATGGTATGGTCCTTGTTTTTGTGGTTTGGCCTCAGACCTCTATTTGTTGTCATGAAAATTGAACTCCAAGAGATATCTGAACATTCTGGACAATGCAGGGCTTCCTACTTTGTAGTGTTTCTACAGAACTGATTGTTATCTCTCAACATGGCTATGTACCATGTGATAAGACCGCTGTTGTAACTGTGTGGTTTGTGGACATGAATGTCACCACACTTAGCTCGCCTCCACAGAACCCTGATCTCAACCCTATTGAACATCTGTGTGATGAACTGGAGTATCAGGTGAGTTGAAGGGACATCTGTCCCACAACAGTCTAGAACCTTATTATATGACTACAGGAAAAAAGTCCAAAATTCCCATTAATCGCTATCATATGCTTGTAAGTATGCCCTGTAGGATTGCTGCAGTCATTTCAGCAAAAGGAGATCCTGCATCTTCTTAAGGAGGGCACCATGGCTGTTTGTTCCTCACACTATGGGATGTGTTGACTTCTTTCCAAGCAATGTATCTGGGAATTAGAAGTCAACACCTCTCAACAAAAAACCACAGTAATTTACTGTAATAGTAGAAGCTATAGATCGCATTAAAAACCAAAACAATTCTAGCTTTGATACAGCATGCAAGAAATCTGGTAAGGAATCTCACTCTAGAGCAGTGGTTCCCAATCTTTTTTCACTTGTTTACCCCTTTTAAACCCATTCCTATAAATTGTACCCCTTGTTTTTAAATACTGACATTTATTGTTCCGTAACTATCGTTTTGCATTTTGTTTTCTTTACTTGTTTTTTTTTTTGCCATTACTGATTATTTTTCGTACCCCTGGGAGGTATAGCACCAGTTGGGAACCGATGCTCTAGAGCAGTGGCGTTCAACCTTTTTTACTACATGAGCTACTTTTCTATAATAAGTTATTCGGTGATCTACTCTCTTATGTATAAGTTATTCAGCGATCTACTCTCTTATATAGATCATGTTCACCCAACCTGATATCTCATTATGCACAAATAAACAACTAAAAACTTTATTTGTGTATTTAAAAATTTATTTATCACTTTTAATTATTTTAATACAACAAAAAAACCAAATATATTAAGATTAAAATATTTATTTCTCTATTTTGGAAAACCTAAGTTAAAAAAACAATAGATTGATTACAAACTCACATGTTACAGGAAATGCTAATTGATTTAAAAAAAAAAAAAAGTTAATGTGAAATTTGGCATTGTTTGGACCTCGCAATATTTTCATAGTCAAGTTGATATGAACAAATGGCCAATCACAGACAATCATCCACATGATCATTTGTAATTTGGTTTCTTAATTGATTTTTTTATGAAGGTCATATTTGAAAAAGCGGATTCTGACAAGTATGTCGATCCAAAACATGACAGAATTGTTCGCGCAATATCAGTTAATATTGGGAATTTTTCATGTGCATACCTCCAAATGACTTAATTTTTTATTGATTTTAAATGTAAGCTATTCTGAATGTTTATTATCTCAAGTATCAATTCAGCTTGGTTTATATCAAACAGCCCACCAATTTTATTTGAAATTTCTGTGATGTTCAAGTTTTCTTGAAATGGATTATTGATAAAAGATATAATCATTTCAGTTTTATTAAAATCTTTAAATCTTGAATTTATTTCTTCCTCAACTAATTCTATTTCACGAATAAATTCTTTTAAATCATTGCGAAGCATTTCTTACTTTTGTTTAAAAAATTTTAATAAATATGGGAGATGTCTAAATTCGTGGTCATTTATATTTTTCTTTAATAAAAGTAAGTATTGTTGGAAAGTTTTTATTGAACTTAACACGTCAATTAAATTTTTATCTCTACCTTGTAACTCTAAATTTAAATTGCTTAATTTTCGTACAGAAATCTACTAAAAATGATAAGTGTAACAACCATCTTTTATCACTCAATTGTGGATAAATATCTCCTTTTTCATCAAGAAAAATTTTTATATCGTTAATTAATACAAGAAATCTTTCTAAAAATTGACTTCTGCTGAGCCAGCGAACATTATTGTACAACAGAAGTTCCCTATCATCATCCGCCTGTAATTTAAATAACCGCTATTGCAGGGCTTTTCCCTCAAACAAAATTTACAATTTTAAATATAATATCCAAAACATCTTTTGTGTTTAATCTTTTACTACACAGTACTTCTTGGTGAATAATACAGTAGTACGTTAAAAAATCTGGATATTTGTCATCGTTTTTACATAATGAAATGAAGCCTGATTTATTACCTATCATTGCAGGAACACCATCAGTAGTAATAGACACAAGTTTAAAAACCGGAAGTTTGTCGTTTCACAAATTCAAAATGCCGAAAAAATGTCTTCTCCCCTAGTCCTTCCCAATAATGGTATAATTTTCAAAAGTTCTTCTTTACTTGAATAACCGAATAAATACCATTAACTGAGCAATATCAGTGAAGTCGTTTGATTCATCAAATTGTAATGAAAACGCAACACACTGGTGAATGTCTGACGTTAACCTGGCCTGGAAACTTTTCTCCAGCAATTGGAACTCTTCCTTTCAGCAATTTGAAACCTTGTCTGCGGCCTAGAAGTAGTCTCTCTCTAGTGACGTCTCGAACCAAGAAGCTCCTTTCTGGAAGTGGGAAACTCCTCTCTCAAGCAACGTGGATCCGGGCAGCCTCTCTGACAGCAATTCTGGAACCGGGATCCCTTCTACTTGCTTCAGTCCCTTTTTATTAGGCCTCCTTTAAGACCTCACATGAAGTTGGGCAAACCCCCCCCCCCATAGAATCGGTATGAGTCTTTAATCTTAAGTTTCAAGTTTGTCATGCCTTTGGTTCTCTTCCGCTTTCTTTTGATTGTAAGTTGCCGGCCATTAGAAAGTTGTTTGAACTCTTTCTGACTGACTTCAAAGATGTTTACACTTAGAGCCTCCAAGCCTTTCTCATACATACAAGTTTCATTAACAATCTTTGTAATGCCGCTATGGACAGCTTCGGCAACAGAAACATTGCCTTTGTTTTTAACACTCTAACATATTCTTATTAGTATATGTATAATAAGTATATGCAGTTAGATTCAAAAGAGTTATTTACAAAAACATCTAATACAAACTATACCGATACAAACAAAGTTTATTTTTTTACAATATTCACATGGGACTTAACCTAAGTAAAAAAGTGATGTAATGTGCTTTGGAATATTTAATATTTAAGCCACAATCGAGTTTTTATGATTTGCTTATAATCATATTGATTCGGCTCACTGTTTGACTTCCACTGATCCAAATTAATTCATTTACCTGGAATTATAAGAAAATTACTGATTTGACAATTTTAACGAAAAATAAATAAACAATAGCAATACACTTAGAGCGAATTAAAAATAATACAAAATAATGATAAATAAAATATTATGTTTTCAGTTTTACTTAAATTTGTAAGTAAGGAGGAATACAAAATTGACTGAAAATTGCTCTGCGATCGAAGGGTTGAACATCCCTGATCTAAGGGGATAGTTTTCCATCACTGTAGAATAGAATTTTACATTGCTTGATAGAGTGTTGAGAGTTAGAAGTATTTCCATGCTAAGCAAAGTGTTTTTTTTTTTTTTTAGGAAGAATATTTAAATCTTATCTTTGATTTCTGATGGCGCTGTCAAAATAAAAAATAAATTTTCAGAAGTCAATATTGAAGAAACACGCTGGCTGTTATAACAAAGGAAATTGGCTCTAGCCCTAGCCAAATTCCCAAGTTATAAAATTACGTGCATGTGAACAACATAGTTACGGCCTCGAGAAAGGGGGGGGGAAGTTGAATGAAAGGATTAAATATAAGTGACTAAATTAAGCAATGGATATCAAACCATGGAGTTACGACTGTATAATAAGTAGAGTATTTAAGTTAAAGTAAAGAAAATTCTAGAAGAGATAGAATATTGAAGACACTTTTGAATAAAGAACATAATAAGAATAATATATTTTTACAAAGGCACAGCAGATTTAAATATATTTTTACAATACCAACTCTTGCTCGAGCCCTCTGAAACAGGAACCCTCTTTACGCACTGCTACTTCTTTCACAACACTTAGTAGCTTGTATCATCACATAGTAAACTAACTAGTCCTAATGCTGAAAAAACTGAAGTCCTAATGAGAGGATCTGCCAGAGGGCAATGAAAGCGTAAGACATGTTAATGACGTTCTTTCTTTTAGGGTTACACAGTGATCAGCACTCATATTTGTAGATTTAGGGACTCAAAAACACACGTGTTGAACAGATTATTTTATTAATTACAAATAAAATAAAACTTGACGTTCTACCTCTATATCGAGGTCATCATCGGAAGAATACAACTGTATACAGAACCAAGCTACATGCTCATGCTTTCTATACCAGTAAACTAAATCTAGGTAGTTAATAAATCTTTTTTCTAGCCTGACCTCTAGTGATAGAAAAGAAAACAGAAATAAAGAAATAAAATTATAAAAAAAAAAATATATATATATATAAAAAATATATATATATATATATATATTATAAATAGATAAATGCAACTACAATAAACTGTTAAAGTCCTCATGTATTAATATTCTGGATAGTTACAAAATGATTTATTTCAGTTGCTATTGAATGTTCTAAACACTTCACCAGGTCACTAGGTTGTCTTCTTATAGTGGGAATTTTTCTAATTCTAGTTTAGGATGTTATACAGGTTGTAGATGGGTCCTCCACATTCTTGAAATGGTGAGGCCATCATTTTTGTTGAGATTTGAGTTGTGTTTGAGCATTTCACAAGACTCTTTAAATTTTCTCTCAAACCAGGTTTTGGTGCGGTGTAGGGACTTGGTATTTTTCCAGTCAATTCTATGGTATGTTTGGAGTGCATGGTCAGAAAGGCCTGTTTTACCGAAGTGGAGGTATTTCATGTGTCGTTTGTGTTCGTCTTGTCTGATTGAGATAGTTCGCCCTGTTTCCCCTATGTATGGTATGTTACATGTGCAGTGTATTTTGTATACCCCTGGGTGTGCTAGGTGTGGAAGAGGATCTTTAGAGGAACTGAGTAGGTGTCTTAGCTTATTTGGGGGTTTAAAGGTGGTTTTAATGTTGTATTTGCGAAGTGTTCTGTCTTTTTTTTCAGAAATGCCTCTAACATAAGGAATGGCAATAGCATTCTTGAAATCTTTTTTGTTCTTACTGGTATCTTTATGGAGGATCTTGTGAATAGTTTTTTTATTGTATCCATTTTTGATAAATGTTTGGTTGATGATTTTGTATTCTTGGTTTAGAGCCTGTTCATTTGAACAAATAGTTAGGGCTCTGTGTTTAAGGGTACTTATGACACCTAATTTTTGTGTATGTATTGGCTTGTGTGTGTAGGTTTGCGGTAAACTGAGAAGGAGAGACAGCCAGAGGGAAGACGTGTGACAAGTGTGTCTAGGAAAGGAAGAGAGTCGTTTTTTTCCATTTCAGTGGTGAATTGGATACGTTTGTGTTGTTTGTTTAGGTGGCTAAGGAATGTATTTAGAGCTTCGCGGCCGTGGGGCCAAATGGTGAAAATATTGTCGACATATCTGAGCCAAATTTTGGGCTTTAGACATGCTGTCTCTAAAGCACGTTGCTCAAAGTCTTCCATATAAAAGTTAGCTATTGGGGGAGAAAGTGGTGAGCCCATGGCTGTACCTTCTTTTTGAAGGTAAAAATTGTTTTGCCATACGAAATATCCGGAGCGGAGTACGTGGGCAAAAAGGGCCGTGATGTCATGTGGAAATATGTTCTGTAGGAGCAAGATCATGTCATTGATTGGGACATTGGTGATTATGTCAAAGCTGACTAATAAATCTTGGTCGGTGAGTGTAATGTTTTTGATTTTACTGATGAAATGTTGTGTATTTTTTATGTAGGAAGGGGACTGACCTACCAATTCCTTGAGTGTGGCAGCTAATTTTTTTGCTAAGTGATAATTTGGGCTGTCAATTCTTTCAAAGATTGGGCAAAGTGGTGTACCAGATTTGTGTATTTTTGGCAGGCCATAAATTCTGGGCGCACGGGCATACTGAGATATTAATTTTTTTGTCGTTTCTTCGGGCCATGTGTGGACGGATTTGATTAATTCAGTTGTTTTCTTTTTGTTACGTTTTGTGGGGTTGTAGTTAACCTTTTGGTAGGTGTTATGGTCTGATATTAACTGGTTCATTTTTTCAATGTATGTCGTACGGTCTAACAGGACAGTGGAATTGCCTTTATCGGCTTTCGTTATTATAATAGATTTTCGCTAGATTTTCGGTTTTGTTTATGTTGGTGTTTAGTTTTTTGTTAGAATTTAGTATACACGATGTTTCCATTCGTATTTTATCAGCCAGAATGGTGGGGAGGGATCTTAAACCTCTCTCGATATGATACACGATATCAAGCTTGTTTACTGAGCTCGGAGCAATGGCGTAGTTCAAACCTTTCTTTAGCAGCGAGAGTTCACCTTTGGTGAGGATGTGGTTTGATAGGTTGATAACTGAGCATTGATCCGATGGTGGTTGGTGGCTCCTAACATTGTTTGTGGGTGATTGGTTGCTCCTTATGAAGTCGGTTTGTGGTTGGCTGTTCCTTTCATAATGGCGTCTTGATGTGTCTTGTGCTTTTCTGTTGTTGTAGGGCTTGAAATTTCATTATTAGTTTTTCTTTATTTTTCAGTAGTGAGTGCTTGGCCGAGTCTTCAGTGATCCTATCTAGAATCTCCCAAATTTCTGGAATAATGTAGTCAAATAATTCAAATTTCAGTTGCAGAACTTTGGTTTGGGTGGATGCTAGATTTTTACGTGCCTCGTGGATTTGTTCTCATAACAAGGCTTTTTCCAACCGGGCATAAATACGGAGCGCTTTGGCTGATTTAAACTTCTTCTTTAGTTTAATGCAGTTTGGAATTATGTTGCTGTCTCTACATCGTTTCGAAAAGGCTAGTCGATTCGTTAACAAAGAAACGTATCTTCAGCTTACCGTAGCGGCTGCACTGCTTGTGGGTCACATCTCCATGGATTATGATGATTCTTTCTTTTAGGGTTACACCGTGAAGCTCTAAATACATTCCTTAGCCACCTAAACAAACAACACAAACGTATCCGATTCACCATTGAAATGGAAAAAAACGACTCTCTTCCTTTCCTAGACACACTTGTCACATCTTCCCTCTGGCTGTCTCTCCTTCTCAGTTTACCGCAAACCTACACACACAAGCCAATACATACACAAAAATTCTTACCACCACCCAACACAAAAATTAGGTGTCATAAGCACCCTTAAACACAGAGCCCTAACTATTTGTTCAAATGAACAGGTTCTAAACCAAGAATACAAAATCATCAACCAAACATTTATCAAAAATGGATACAATAAAAAAACTATTCACAAGATCCTCCATAAAGATACCAGTAAGAACAAAAAAGATTTCAAGAATGCTATTGCCATTCCTTATGCTAGAGGCATTTCTGAAAAAATAGACAGAACACTTCGCAAATACAACATTAAAACCACCTTTAAACCCCCAAATAAGCTAAGACACCTACTCAGTTCCTCTAAAGATCCTCTTCCACCTAGCACACCCAGGGGTATACAAAATACACTTCACATGTAACATACCATACCATTTATATATTATAAATGGTATAATATATATTATACCATTTATAAACAGGGCGAACTATCCCAATCAGACAAGACGAACACAAACGACACATTAAATACCTCCACTTCAGTAAAACAGGCCTTTCTGACCATGCACTCCAAACATACCATAGAATTGACTGGAAAAATACCAAGTCCCTACACCGCACCAAAACCTGGTTTGAGAGAAAATTTAAAGAGTCTTGTGAAATGCTCAAACACAACCCACATCTCAACAAAAATGATGGCCTCACCATTTCAAGAATGTGGAGGACCCATCTACAACCTGTATAACATCCTAAACTAGCATTAGAAAAATTCCCACTACAAGAAGACAACCTGGTGACCTGGTGAAGTGTTTAGAACATTCAATAGCAACTGAAATAAATCATTTTGTAACTATCCAGAATATTAATACTTGAGGACTCTAACAGTTTATTGTAGTTGCAATTATCTATTTATAATATATATATATATATATATATATTTTTTTTTTTTTATAATTTTATTTCTTTATTTTTGTTTTCTTTTCTATCACTAGAGGTCAGGCTAGAAAAAAGATTTATTAACTACGTAGATTTAGTTTACTGGTATAGAAAGCATGAGCATGTAGCTTGGCTCTGTATACAGTTGTATTCTTCCGATGATGACCTCGATATAGAGGTCGAAACATCAAGTTTTATTTTATTTGTAATTAATAAAATAATCTGTTCAACACGTGTGTTTTTGAGTCTCTAAATCTACAAATATGAATGTTAATGACATGTCTGGAAAAAAGAAAAAAAAAAACTTTTTTGATATATTTCACTAGAATTTTTGTTACAGATTTTCAGGGGGTCAGATCTAGATATAAAATATTGCTGTTGTGGAATATTTTAGTATGTTTTCTTAGAAAGGAAAAATACAATAAAAGTTGGTCGTAGGAATCAAGATAAGTTTTATTTTATGAAATATTTTTGAAGAATTTTATACATTTAAGTGAAAATTTATTTATTTAGTGATACTGTGACTAATTGCATATTGATTATAGAGGGTATTAGTAAATTTTGTGTATAACAGTTAATGGAGGCAATAATATTGGTAAGAGCTATGTCAACCAGACACATGGCAAGAAAATAGGGTGTTGAGTGATGTGGATTTTACCAAGATGCTTCATCATCTACAGTGTAATATGTATGTGTATATGAATGTGGCAGATGTGTTTGTTGAGAGATTAAACAAGAGAAGTGAGAGATCATGAGGATCTGTAAAAAGCATGATATATTAATGGATTGTAGTATTTAAATGAAAGTCTGGAATCAGAAGTGAAGAATACCAGATGAAAGGCAAAATGCAGTGGTGGTGGTGTAAGATTAAGAATGATAGCCAGAAGAGTGAGGTGAGCATGAGAATATGAGTGTGGAGAATGTGATTGGGAATACAGAAATGATTTGAAAAAAAGAAAAACTGAGCATAATTACAGAAGCGGATGTGTGCTTGACTGATGAGGAAAGCTGGCATGACTGTGGGAATGGAAGAAAATCTGATCGATGGAGTAGTACTGGGAATGATTGCTAAAATGCAAAAACTGAAGAATAAAATTATTAAGATAAGGAACGAGATGAGGCGTGTACGGAATGAAATTAGCTGTGTGGTGGATCCAAATGGAAGAGTGTAAAAGAATAAATGAAAAATAGTCAAAAAAAGGAGCAAATGACTCAAGAATAGCCTCCAGATTCTGTTATAAAAGGTGTAGTGAATGAGGGGGTGCACAAGTCTGTTTTCCAGGAGGGAGAATGAACAGGTTAATTCAGGCATTGTATATGAGAAGTAAACATGCAAGGGAATTAGTGATTGTAGTTGGAACATATGGTTTGGTTGGGTATAGAGAGAATGTGAGGATGGATATCAGGAGGTTATTGAGGTGAATGAAAGACAACAGTGTGGTAGGAAGAGTAGTTTTGTGTTGCCCAAGTGTGACAGTAATGAATTGTGGCAGAAAGTGAAGATCTTGAATGGAATGTTAGTGGAAATGCGTGAAGAGAAAGGAGTGCAGTTTGCAAATGTGTGTGGAATGAATTTGAAGGATGATGGAGCTGTATAAGAGCAATGGCTTGCATCTGAATGGTTTTGGAGTGAGTCATTTGGAAAGGTTACTGCTGGAAGGAAGTATAATGAATGATGCAAACAAGGTATCAGTGGAAGTCAGATGATGTAAATGATCAGAAGAATGGACCAGGTGTGACTGATGTAGTCGTGAATGAAGAGGAGAATGTGAGAACAGGAATGCAAGTTGGACAGGGAAACAGGATGAGCCAAGCAAGGTCAGAGAGAAATGGTGTAAAGAGAGTAGATTCTGAATGCAGTAATGAATGCATGTTTGGAATATTCACATAGGAATGGTGACTATTTGACAAACACATACACAAAGTGAGCAGGCAGGAGCTAGTGAGAAGTCGCAGATGCTGGGCAGCATAAATAGGACAGTTATAAACCAAGACATGAATTGTTATGCTTATTTATGAATGCCAGGAGTATCAAAAATAAGGGAAATGAAATTCTTGCATTTATTGAGTTTATGTGCC
This sequence comes from Typopeltis vanoorti, assembly GCF_054136105.1. Lineage (NCBI taxonomy): Eukaryota > Metazoa > Arthropoda > Arachnida > Uropygi > Thelyphonidae > Typopeltis > Typopeltis vanoorti. Next base: position 81,670,856 of record NC_143558.1, read on the forward strand.
AAAAATTGTTGGACTAAGTGAAACATGGTTGGATGAGAATGATATCTTGATGGGAATAGAAATGGAGAGATATGATGTTTTTGATGAAAATAGGAAAGGCAAAAGGGGGAGGAGTGCTGCTGATGATAGCAGGGGAATTATATCTGCGAACAGTTGAGATACAAGGGAACAAAAGTTGTAGTGGTTTTGAAACAGTATGGCATGAAGTGGAGGTTGATAGAATGAGATATTTTTGGAATATTGCTAGAGGCCAGGGAATATGGAGGGTGGCAACAAAGAAATGTATAAGCAACTTGGCTTAGTGAGCAAGCAGAGAATGACCATTATGGGTGATTTCAATCATGGCATTATTGATTAGAATGCAGAGGAGAATGAATGCCTCAAGTTCTTAAGGGACAACAATCTTAGTCAGTATATAACGGAGGGCACACAAGGGTTAAGTCTTAGATCTGATTATATCATCAGAGGATGTGATTGAGAATGGAGTATCTAATCTTCCCCAGTTGTCAAGAGTGACGATAAAGTGATCAATTGGGTTGTAGCTAGTTATGTGAGAACTTCTATAAAGAAAGAATATATGTGGAACTACAAAACTTGTGGTTATGAAAAGTTTAGGAAACAACTGGACTTATAGCATGGAAAGTGTAGTTGAGTGGGAAGAAGACATGCTTGTGGGCATTGATCAAGAATTATTTAACAGCAGTATGTCTTTGTGTATTCGAAACGTGAAAAGACTAAACAAGGTAGGAGTAAAATGAATGAATGAATGAAGAGATTAAGTATGAAATTTGGAAGAAGGTACTGTGGAGGCAACACATGATGAATGTTGGTAATGATCACTTGCACGAAAAAGTACAATGAGTAGGTCAGGAAGTTGACTGACTTAGTAAAGACTGCAAAAGTGCAGTATGAGAAGAAATTAGCCAGTTATTGTCATGAAATTATACTACATGAAAAGTTACATCATTACTAACTTCCTATCAACAATTTTCCTCCAGATTAGACTGTTATCTGCCAATGTTCCAATACTATACCAGATTTTATATTTCTGTCTTTCAAGGCACTTTTCATTATCAATCTGCCTACATCTTGATCTTCCTCTGGGACCTTTTCCTGCCATCCTGACAAAGAACACTTTAACTAAGTTTTCCTCTCCCATTCTATTTAAGTGACCATATCACCTGAGATTAGTTCAGATACCACATTCCTGAATGCCAACAATTTCAAGTTATTTTTAATATGATACTGCCATTGATGCCATCTGTTCATTTGTCTATGATCAAGAGTTTTATCTAACCCAGCTCTCAGATTCATAAGTTAAAATTTGTTTAAACACCATCTTGTATACAGCTAGTTTAGTGTTTTGAGCTTTAAATAGCTGTAATGTTTTACTTGTTCTATAGGTTCTTCATTCAGGATGCAGTGATGTTTTCAATGTTTCTACCTATTTTCATTCTTTTTGTCTTTTTAATGCTGATTATCATGTCAAATTTATTACAGCAGTTATTCAGTTTGGTCAGGGAATTCTGCAGACTTGTCCTGAATTTATTTAGGAGTATAACAACATCTGCATAAAGTAAAGAGCTGAGATTAGCATCTCCAATTTTGATATGTCAGGTTTAGTACTGCTTTCCTTCATAATGTGAAGTAAGTAATGATGAATAACAGTGGAGATAATATCACCCTTGTTGCACACCTGATTTTACATCAGATCTGTATTTTCTTCAATTCTAACTATTGACTTGACAACTTAATGGAAAATGTGAATGGAAAATTCTACAGAGTATCATTTTCCATTCACCCCATTTAATTGTAGTGTTTTTGAAAAGTTTTTCTCTGGATACCTTGTCATATGCCTTTTCCAGATCTACAAAACTTAGTACAGATCCTTGTACTGAGTGTTCCCCAGTACAAGTATTTTTCTACTGAGGAACAGAGAAATTCCTTTGTAATTCCTACATTCAACTTTATTCCCTTTTTTATAGATTGGTACTATGAGCACTCAATTTCAATCATCTGGAATCTGACCCTCTGACCAGGCCTTATGTGTGCAGCGACTGTAAAACTTTTATACCTCCATATTTTAGTATTTCTGGTTGAATATCATCTACTTCAGTTGCCTTTCCACATTTCAGGTTTGTGATAGCTTTTCCTACTTTAAGTGCAGATATATATTCCAGATGGCATTCCTGTTGAGTGTTTTCTACCACTATGCTGTCACTGCTTGTTTCATTTAGTAATAATCTTTCAAACTAATTACTCCATACATCAAGAAGATCTTTATCCTCAGTTTTCATGTCCCCTTATCATCTCCCATTCCTTTTTTACTGTACTCTTTCCTAGATTTCTGAGCTTTTCAATAGCCTCCAGAATATTTTACCACCTTCCTGATATTTATTTTCTATGTTCTTACCAAAGTCTTCCCCATGACTTGTTTAGCTAATTTTACACAGTGCTTTGCTTTCTTACATTTCACTCTGTCTTCCTTAAGAACATAAGCTGGCTTACTTGCCAGAAACTTCTGATATGCTTTCTTCTTTTCCATGACCATTTCTTTAACTTCCTGAGTCCACAATTAGCCAATCAATCCCTATCCCAATGGATTTAACAGGCCTTTAAGGCCCACAACTTTCCAAGCATGCTTGGATTTCGTAACCAAAATACGAGGATAGAATGGTCACTCCTATGCCTCGAAGTATTCTTGGCTGTATCCCTGTGTGTTCATGGGGCTGGTTTGCCTGCTTGCGGGATGAAAAACCCTGCTGTCCACATCCAAGACTGGCTAACTTGGCTATGGCTGAGGAAGATCCTTCAGCTCCTCACGCCTCTGACGGGAATCGAACCTAGGACACTCCTTCCCCAGGCATATGGTTGCGAAGTGCAAAGCAATTAGCCAATCAAGCTAAAAAAAGTCCTAGTGAGTTCTTTTGATATCTGACAAGTAGCAGAAAAAATGACTTTGGGGGTGATGGTGCTAGTTCATGATACTTGCAGATTGGTAACCAATGCAGAGGATATACTTGAAATATTCAATGATCAGTTTTTCAGTGTATTGCATCCCTGTGACATCATGAGAAGCTGGAATATAGACAATATGGTAGTGGCAGAACTGATGGTGAATGAGTGTAAACCATATGAGAATTAAGTCAACTCGATAAGGCAATAGGACTTGACAATATATCGGTATGTATAATGCTCTATGGAATTAATGGAACCTTTGATGCATCTATCTAATGTAAGTTGTGCAGCAGGGTAAGTCCCAAAGGAATGGAAGGTGGGAAAAATTGTTCTGCTTCAGAAAGTGGGAAGGAGATAATACCGAGGCTATAAATTATTATTATTATTTTACTGGCCCCTTCATGGAGTTCAAAGACTCATTGCTAGAGACCCGAACTATCCACACAATCTATCATACCTCTTGTTGAACTCATTAACAGACACAGCACTAATAACTAATTCTATCAACCCATTGCATATATTTCACAACTCTACAAGTGAAAAATCTAGTCCTTTTCCCTACCAACCACACTTTTACTCAACATCCAAAGATTACCTCTGATTGATTATTTATCCTATTCATTATTTTTGCTTGAGAGATTAGATTCTAACATGGTCATTCTCACATTCACTCATCTCATGGGTGCCTTGACACAAACTCTCCTGCTTCTAGCCTAATTGTTTAAGTTTTTCCAAATTTGTGGTTCTGCATGCTCGGTGAACAAAGCTCTCTCTAGACACCTAACACCAAAACCATTTAGATGCAGTCCATCAGCATTATACACATCCTTCTTTCCTTCAAACATAGACCACTGATCTCCAAATCCTACATCATTCCTTCTGCATAACCTATCTATTGATTCATTTGCTGCTACATGTTCTTCTTCACTTTGTTACTTCTTCTAATAACTCCTTTACATTCTCCTTCATAGAATACTTCTCTCCTCTCAAATAATTTTTTCCATTTGGGGTGTGATTGTGAACAGATCTGAAGTTTAAGAGGTGCATATTGTGAAGACAATCAGTTCTCTCACTTTACCCTTTGGCATCCAAATGGTGTGACTAATATTGTGAATTTTTGCACCAGGGGAAACATGATTTTATTACTCTTTCATTAAGTACTCCCCTGATCACCGAATCTCTATAGATACTTTTCTGCTTATCTTTTTTTTTTTTTTCCATTTGTTTGCTTGGTCTTTATTATTACTCAGGATCACCTGCTTCTTTCTCTTCTCAGTCCTGCTAATCTCTTGCCACTTCTGCAATTTTTCAGTTTTGTACTTTGTCATGTGAAGAATAATATGCAAGGTTGCTATTTTTTTATTTATGTCCATTTCTTTCTCCTCTATTTCCACAGCCATACATTCGACATTTTCCATCCTACCATTGATATTGTCCAGTTAGCTAACATTTGTTCCATTCTTGTTACTCAATGGGCACTTACTTTTGAAACATTTAATACATACTCTCTCTCTCTCTCTAGTTTCAATTTCCTTTCATACATCCTTTAATTTTCACAACATATGCATCTCACTCGCACTGCACTGCACAGAATTCCACAAATTAAAATCACCCGACAACATGGTCTTTGCATGGTCTGTTCTACCATGCATTGATGCCATATCAGCAATTAGGTTAAGGTGTTAGAGAAGTTGGTGAGATTGAGATTCAGAAATTAGTTGATAATAGCACTCTTCTTTATGATGATCAACATTTTTTGTTAGGGGGGAGGATGTCATATTTTAGCAGTCTGCTTACATATTACATCAAGGTGACAAGTTCACTCAATAAAGGTGATGCTTATACAGTGGTGTATTTGGATTTTTTGAAGATCTTTGATAGACCTCCAAATTACAAGCTAGTAGCTAAATTGAAAACAGATGGGTTAGATAACATGCTAGTGAGTTGGATAACTAATTGGTTGTTGGATAGGCATCAGAATCCTGCTGATGCCTATCCAACATGGAGGAGTGTTATCCCAAAAGAGGAAGGGCAGTAGTGGAGTGCCATAGGTATCTGTTTTGAGACCATTATTGTTTAACTTGTATATTAATGACATTGGCACCAGCTTAACTAGAGATGTGCAGCTGCTTGCTGATGATGTAAAGTTGAGAAGAACTGTGAGAAGTAGAGCAGATGTTGTATTGATGCAAGAGGATCTTAGTAGAATATGTGAGTGGAGCTATCAGTTTAATGTTGTGAAGTGCAAGGTCTTGAAATTTGGTAGGCATGGTTGGGATGTAGAGTATACAGTTAATGGAGAATTGAAGGAGGTGGAAGAGAGGAGAGACCTGGAAGTGATGATCGACAGCAACTTGAAGTTTAGGAGTCACGTTGCTAAAATTGTGAGAACATCACAGCAGATTGTGGCAATAATGAGAAGGACATTGAAGCATGTGGAAACAATGAGTTATGGGTTCCTTGTATAAGGCTTTGATCAGGCCTTATGGACTACTGGACTACTGTGTGCAGAGGGATGTATTGAAGAGGTTCCAGAGAAGGTTTACTAAGTCTCTGTCAGGTCAGATAGAAGGAGTGATTGGGGGAAAGCGACTTAGTCTTGTGAATAGAAGAAGATGGGGCTATGATGGAAAGATTTTTCATAGGATAGAGGGAGTTGAGGGCAGGACAGGTGGCCATCCCTGGATGCTGTAGAAGGAGAGTGTGAGCAAGGGAGTTAGAAGCAGATTTTTTTTGCATGGAGAGTGAAATGCATTGCATGAGAGTGTAGTGAGCGCAGAAACTGTTGATGAACGAGTTTAAGACATAGTGCAATGATATTGTGGTATGAGAGAATATAGTCTTCACACAATTAGTCCTTTGATTCCTTGGAGTTCAGATATTAATAATAATTGATTTATAAGAAAGCTCCAGGTGATGAAATCTGTGCTCTCTTTACATTACTTGCCTGTGTTATCAAGAAAGTTTTGCACTTTCCAGAAATGTTAGTAATTGGTCTTTAATTTATTGTTATCTTTCTAAAGATTATCTTACAATTGGTAATGCATAATGCCATACTTTTGCAGATTAATGGCATGGTAAATGAAACTATTTCAAAAAATTATATGTAAATGACTGTTGGATCCACTAGAACCAGTCCTATATTTGATAATATTATTTGTAATTGTAGAATTAAGATTACTTTATTAATTTTCCAAATTAGAAAGAATGACCATAATAAATCACATTGTAATACATATCTTCATATGTATTACAAATTGATTATCATTGGCATGAAATACTTTTGTTTGTTCAGTTTTTAATATGGAAAAGATTTTCAAGAATTTTGTTGCATACATTGTTACTGAAAGTTTTTTTTTTTTTTTTTTTTTAAATTCAGTTTGACAATGTGAAAAGAGTATACAAAGCTGTTGAAGATACGACGGGTCCTTTAGTTGCAAATATTCAGGCACATTTTCTTTTACCAGAAAATTTAGCAAGGTAAATTTTGTAAATTATATTTACAAGGTAAATATATAATTTAGTTTCTATAAATAAATTTTCTAATACCTTTTCGCTCTCCTTACCAGGAAGTAGTTGGCACTTTCTTTGCACTAACATTTTTGAGATGAATATACAGCAGAACTTCTTTCACCTTATGTTCCTAATACCAGTAGCATCATTAAGCAGGAGTTATAGACAGTGTTATAAAGAATATAAAGAAAAGGTGATCAGCATGCACATGAGCAGTACAAGGCACAGGCAAGAAGGGTGAGCTGTATGGTAAGAAAGGCTAAAGCCATAATAAATTTAGTTTAATCCTTTATCCAAGTGTGAGCAAACAAAGTTTGTGCCTGAAAATATCTTCAGGACTGGGGTAAGGTAGTACAATACTGGGTAACTCGTAGCAAAGGTGGAGCAAGATACCATCACTCCTATCCCAGTATCTCCCATAATGCAAAACACATCTCCTTGTGGATATGTATAATGTTATGCATTAAGGGAAGGGCCACTAGAAGAGATAGAAGAGCAAATTATAGGCAAATTAACATCTCAGGAGTGGTAGTTAAGGTATTGGAGAAATTGGTGAAAGACAGAATTCAGGAGTCGGTGAATAGGAATACTCTGTAAGGGATAACATGATTTTATGAAGAGTAATTTATGTACTCTCTTTATAATGAAATGATAATGAGGTCAGATAAAAGAAATGTCTGCTCAGTGATACTGCTAGACTTTACAAAAATTCTTGACAGGATTTCATATAGAACTCAGTTCCATAAATTGGAGCAAATAGTCACCTAGTAGTCAACCACTAGTCATCTAGTGGTTGACCACAGGGCTCCGTACTTGTCCTGTATTGTTTAATTTGTATATCAGTGATACAGGAAATGATTTAACAGAAATATTCAGTTGTTTGCTGATGATGCTAAACTGGGAAGAGCAGTGGCATGAAGGTGATGTACAGACCCTGAAGGAAAGACTTAGACTTAGCAGTATTGGCAAAGATAAATGGTTGCCAGTTTCGTGTGGCCAGGTGTAAGGTGAAGCACTTTGGGAATATGTGTACTATATTGATGGGGCCACGGATTTTGGGTGTGATTGTGAATAGAGAGTTGAAGTTTAAGAGGGGCATATTGCAAAGATAGCCAAAAAGCACATCATATTGCTTGGTTGTTGAAGAATACACTAACAAGCAGGAGTAGAGAAGTTATTGTTCTCCTATATATGACTTTATTAAGGCCACATCTTGAGTACTGTGTGCAGATCTAGACAACCAGATTCCATGGGGATGAAGTAGAAAGAATCCAGAGGTGAGTGACAAAGATTGTATCAGGTCTATGGAATGCTCCCTATGAGAATAGATTATTATTATTACACCCTCCATGGAGTTGGCACAGTCATCATGGAAGGTTCATTCAACTAACTTATCATATGCAATCTTAAAATCCTTAACACTCCTTGCATTAACAACACATTCTGGTAATGCATTCCATTCACTGACAGTTCTCCATGTAAAAAAAATCTACTCATCACATCCCTCTTTACCACACATTTATATAACTTCCAGGGATGACCTCTGATTCTCCCCCCCCCCTCTCACCTTCTACTCTTTTTATAATCCTCTCTGGATTAATATGAACAAAATCCTCTCACTAACTTAAATGTCTCTATCATATCACCTCTTTTCCTCCTATCCACTAAACTCTGTAATCCACATCTCTTCAACCTCTCTCTGTAGCCAGCATGCCAAAGTCCTGACATTGTCTTAATCACTTGCCTCTGGACCTAGCCTAATGTCTCCACATCGCATTGAAAACCAGGTGACCAGATTTGAATACAATAGTTCAAGGGTGGTCTGACCAGTGCTTTATACAGTGGCACAACCACTTCCTTATCCCTACATGTTAGAGTATTTCTTATAATAGTAGCACTAAGATGTGCATCCACTCTCATCTAGTCTCACTTCCTGTAGTATGGCACCATTGATATAGTACACAGCCTTATATTTCTGCTCTTCAAAATGCAACACCATGCACTTATTGATATTAAAATTACAACCTCACTCCTTTGTCCAAGTAAAAAGTTTTTTCAAACCTTCCTGAAGGGAGTTAATGTCAGCAGTGTTACTTATAATTCTCTCCAACTTTGCATCATCAGCAAATAACTGAAGATCCCCAGTCAGTCCACATGATATATTGTTTACAAGCAAGTTAAATAGCAGAAGCTCAAGAGCAGAACCCCCGGGGAATGCCACTGGTTACCCTTCTTTTTTGAGAACACTGCTACATCATACACATCCTGCTGGTATCATTCAGAGAGCAAATCTCTGATTCCATCTAACCAATATACTATCTATTCCCATCCTCTGCAGCATGTACACCAACTTATCATGTGGTAATCTATTCAACTCTTTTACAGAGTCTAAGAATATCTCTGTATATGATTCTCCTTAACTAACACACTCGTCACCTTATCACAAAATGCAAGTAAATTACTAAAACAGGACCTACCCTTTACAAATCCATGCTGACCATCATAAAGAATGCTATGTCCATCAAGCCAGTTCTGTATTTTATTTCTTACCAATCTCTCCAACACCCTGACCACAACTGCAGTTATATAGACTAGCCTATAGTTGGAGACTTCTATAGTTTCTATAAATTTCACTTGTCTTAGAACCATGCTTGTGGAGTGATACTATTTTGCCTTCTTTCCACTCCTTAGGAAACCCATCCACTGCAAGACTTTTATAAAATAACCAGATCAAGGGTAAGCCAACTGTAGTGCACATTCTTTAAGAATACGTGGCGATATGTCATCCATTCCCACAGCCTTATTAACATCTGACCCAACCAACATCTGATACCCCTTTTGTTTTGGGTAAGGAATAGAATGCAGGATTGGGTTGATGGACAGTCCCCTAATATTTGCCTCTCTTCTATATATTGCATGGCATCATTTACATCAGTATGATATACACCAATAAAGTGCTCGTTCAATAATTTCACTATATCCTTTGCAGCTGTTATTCTGCTGCCATGCATATCCACCAGTGTTAACCTGCTCTGATTATTCTTTCTCTTGCTTGCCATATAATGGAAAAATTCCTTTGAGTTAACCTTGCCCTGACCAGTCAATCTTTTCTTATACTGCACATTTTCTTTGTTTACCATGCTCATTAACTTCCTAGCCTGCACTTTATACTCTTCATGGATCCAATCACCACCAACTGTCTTGTAGGTCTTCCTCTGTAACATTTTCTTTTCCAGCACAGCTTGCTTGATTTCACTGTTCATCCATTTCGCTCTTACTATATTTACTCGCTTAACTTTTGATATGGTTATACATTGCTTTTGTCAGATACTGCCTTATGATTTTTCCATGTATTGTTAACATCTTTTATGTTTTGCTCATCTACCCACTGTTGGTCCTTTTCAATTCACTGTTGTCATATCTGGGAAACACACCATGACTTTCCAAACAACACTATAGTTCTTTACCTGCTGCAATGACTTCCTTAAGTCTCTGTTAACATTTGTTTTCTCCCCAACCAAGCCATTTGTGCCCATTACTACCACTAATTTTGATGCCTGGTCTTTCCTTTTCTCGATGGTCTGTGGGCTTCAAAAAGCAGCTGATGGGCAAAAAAGAAGACACGTGATAGAACCATGTAAGTTATGAAAGTGATTTTATGGGATTGACACTGAAGACTTCTTTATCAATACATGGCAGGAAGAGAGAAAAAAGAGAGTTCACCCATGGAATTGGGTGAGTTTGGTTAACAAGGGTGTTGATTTTTTGCTTGGATGGTGAATGAATGGAATGAGTTGCCAGAGGTAATTGTGAGTACTTCGTCATTGAAGAATAATGGCTAGTGTGTCAATAACAGATCTCCTTTACCAGTCAACATTACCAGTCTGTGAAAAAAAAAAAAAAAATGTAGGAATACTCCTACAAATTGATGATATTTGTGGGTGGGGGTATGTTTTTTTCTTCTGTCAGTTGCATCATTAGTAAGTTACTCCCTTAACTCTGAATAGTCATCATCATCATCATCAAATTCCTGCCATGTACCCGCAAGAGGTGTATAGGATATGATAGTACTACATGAAAATTACATCATTACTAACTTCCAATTTACAATTTTTCTCCATATCAGTCTGTTACTTCTCAAGACCCCAACATTATCAGATCTTATATTTCTATCGTCTAAGGCACTTTGTACCGCATCAATCCACCTATATCTTGGTCTTCCTCTGGGTCGTTTTGCTGCCAACCTGGCAGAGAATACTTGTTTTGCTAATCTTTCTTCGCCCATTCTGTTTAAGTGACCATACCACCTGAGATTAGCTCTGCTAACACATTCATGGATGCTGACAATGTCAAGTTCTTTCCTAATATCCTAATTTTTAATATGATATTGCCATTGATGCCATCTGTTCACGCCTCTAATCTTTCTCAGGACTCTCATATCTGCAGTCTCTAGTCTTTGGTCAAGTGTTTTACTTCTGACCCTGCTCTCAGATCCATAAGTTAAAACTGGTTTGAACACTGTCTTGTATACAGCTAATTTAGTGTTCCGACTAATTTCTCTCTTATTCCATATGAATTTATTCAATTGACTTCCCACCATACCAGCTTTGCTGATTCTGTTGTCTATTTCTATGTTAAATTTACCATCTTCAGTAAAAATCGTGCCTAAGTAGTTGAAATGTTTTACTTGTTCCACAGGTTCTCCATTCACAACACAGTTGATATTTTCAATGATTCTACCTATTTTCATTGTCTTTGCCTTTTTATTGCTGACCTTCATAACATAACTATTACAACAGTTATTCAATTTAGTCAGAGAATCTTGCAGACTTGTAGCTGATTTATTTAGAAGTATAACATCATCCGCATAAAGCAAAGAGCTGACATTAAAATCTCCAATTTTGATATCATGTTTAATACCACTTTCCTTCATAATGTGATCCATATAGATAATGAATAACAGAGGAGATAATGTACATCCTTTTCTCACACCAGATTTAACATTAAACCATCTTCCTTTGCCTCCTTCAATTCTAACTGCTGACTTACAACTCAAATAAAGACTAAGTATTGCTTGATATAATGTCCCATTGACACCATATAACTGTAGCGTATTGAATAGCTTCTCTCTTGGCACCTTGTCATATGCCTTTTCCAAATCGACAAAACTTAAATACAGATCTTTGTTATATTCCCATGATTTCTCCACTATTTGTCATAAAGTGAAGATCTGATTCTGATAGCCTCTATTTGGCCTGAATCCAGGTTGTTCTTCACCCAGCTTTTCTTCCACAATTCTTCTCAATCGTTTCTCAAGTATACTTGCATAGATCTTCCCAGGAACACTTAGTAGGGAAATAACTTTGTAATTCTCACATTCAGTTTTTTTCCCTTTTTTATATATGGGTACTATGAGAGCTCTACTCCAATCATCTGGAATTCGTCCCTCTGTTCAGGCTTTCTGAACTATGCAGTGCAACCACTGTAAGACTTTTATACCACCATACTTCAGCATTTCTGGTCGAATATCATCTACTCCTGCTGCCTTTCCACATTTTAAGCCTTTGATGGCTTTTTCTACTTCAGGTATGGATATGTATTGCTGACTGCATGCCTGGTCAGTGTTTTTTACCACTGTGCTGTCATCACTGCTTGTTTCATTTAGCAGTTTTTCAAAGTAATTACTCCTTACTTCGAGGATATCTTTTTCTCCCGTTTTCATGTCACCTTTATCATCTCTAACTCCTTTTACAGCACTCTTTCCTCCATTCCTAAGCTTCTTCAACAACCTCCAGAATATTTTGCCACCTTCTTGATATTTATTTTCTATATTCTTGCCAAAGTCCTCCCATGACTTTTGTTTAGCTAGTTTGACACAGTGTTTAGCATTCTTGGATATGTCTCTGTATTCTCTAAGAGCACAAGCTGACTTATTTGACAGGAACTTTTGATATGCTTTCTTCTTTTCCTTCACTGCCTCTTTAACTTCCTGTGTCCATCATGGAGTTCTAATTTTTCTGTCCTTGCAGATAACTTCACCACATGCCTCTCTAGCTGAATCAATCAGGGCTTTCTTCAAGACTTGCCACTGAATCTCCAAGGTTTGATTCCTGTCCTCAAACTCTTTCATTTTTCTTCAATAATCTTTGTGTATTTTAGTCTACAGTTGACATCTGAGTGCTGCTCAACTTTTATTCGCCTTTAATCTTTCTTACATATTATTCTTTTCAATATGAAATTCAATTTTATCCTGTTCAAGACTGAATAGTGATCACTTCCAATTTCAAATCCTCTGTACACTCTGGTGTCCTGCACCATGGAGAAAACATCACTATCAACAATAACATAGTCAATGAGACTTTTCTTATTCCTTGCCTCTTCTCTCCATGTGAATTTGTGCACATTTTTATATTAAATCATGGTGTTAGTAATAACCAGTCCATGTCCTGAACAGAAATCCAACAGATATTTGCCATTATTATTAGCTTTGCTCTTTTCTAGTATTTTTATTAGCCTAGTATTTTGTGTTGAATACTATGGCTACTCCTTCTTTTCCTTGATTGTCATTGCCTGAATATAACATATTGTATTTATTGTTCAGAAAGATCTCACCAGTTTTTGTCTTTTTTGTTTCAGTTACACCTATTATGTCGATCTGATACTTATCTAATTCCTCAGCTATCTCCATTTCTTTGCCATTCAGGCTTCTTATGTTGATAGTACCGATCTTTACTCTGGTGATGTTGAGTTGGGGTGTGTTTTCAGATTTGTTCCAGTAGCTGACTTTTTGCTGTTCGCCCTGGTTCCCTGGCGAAAACAATGGGGGCCTTGTTTAACCGGGTGATGCCCCAGCTGGCATGAAATTTTGTCATGTTGTACCATAATTTTTTATTTTGGTTTAACCAATAAGAATACAATTTGGTCAGCTAAATCCCAAATTGCCAGCCCATCCTCGTTTGTTTAGTATCTAAGTGGATACCCAACAGGGTGCACCACGAGAAGGTGAGGATTAAACATTAGGTCAGAAGCCCTGGTCAGTTCTCCTCATTCCTTTAAAGGCTATGTGGAGGTCTCCTCTCAGTTATACAGCTTTGACCCTTAAGCACCCCACTCTGTATAGTTTAACTCTTAATTTCAAAAGAAAAATAAATCACCCAGTTCTAAACTCCAAAATCAACATGCACATAGCTTCATATTGCAGGATATCCCTTATTTAACTTTACTTCTTTATCATAACATTTCATTCATTAAGAGTCCGTGCAGTTAGCCTAGTGGCTATGCACTTCGCAACCATATGCCTGGGGAAGGAGTGTCCTGAGTTCGATTCCCGTCGCCGACGTGAGGAGCTTAAGGATCTTCCTCAGCCATAGCCAAGTTAGCCAGTCTTGGGCATGGACAGCAGGGTTTTTCATCCCGCAAGCAGGCAAACCGGCCCCCGTGAACACACGGATCTACAACCATAAATATTTAACCCCCCCCCCCCATGAGGGTGCTCAACTCACCCCAATAGGGACAGGGGAGAAAAGGGAGGAAACTCCATATGAATAAATAAATAAATAAAAATTCATAAAGAGATTGAGTCTTCAGACACTTTATAACCAAATGAAAAAGCTTTAATTTATAAAAAATAAATGTAGAAATATATATAAATAAAAAATATATATATATACCATAAAATCAATACAATTTAACTTCACAAGCACCAGTCTTGGATCGTAACATGAAAAACATTTTAAAGTACTCAGCTTCTTTTCAGTCACATAATTTAACAGTTATTATCCTTTATGGATAACACTTAAGTCTGTTCCCTAATACAGAACTTTCATTCCTTCTTGAGTACAGGAATGAAAGCTAACAAAAAACTGGTTTCTGTATGACAGTAACATCCTGATTTACACTTGTGCATAGACCTACACTTTTTACCGTTTAGGCATTCGGAACCGAAATTCTATGGAATAGGTTGGTTACTCCTTATTCCTGGAGGTATCCTATGTCTGTACAAGCGTGTGCTCACAGGGCCAGTTTGCCTGCTTGTGGGAGGAAAAATCCCAGATAAACTGGGGAGAAAACCCTGCAGTCCATGCCCAAGACCAGCTAACTTGGCTTTGTCTGAAAAGATCCTTTAGCTCCTCATTTTAGCATGAGAATCGAACACGGGACACTCCTTCCCCAGGCATATGGTTGCAGAGTGCATAACCACTCAGCTAACCATGCAGAATTGACAGTAACATATGTCAGCTAAATTCTTCCTGCATCCTAAAATCATAGAAAACTAAAGAAAAACTTATCTTGGCTACATCCAAAACACTTCAGTAACTTTACTTTCTATATGATACTAACAACAATCTCCATGGAATAACTTTCTACAACCATATCATCCTTTTAGAATAAATTGACTTTATATACAGAAGTCTCATTGAAGAAATAACTAAAACAATATCAACAACTTTAATAGTCTAAGACAGAATCATAAGAAACCATGCTGGGAACATTTCTATATGAACTAGAGAGTAATAAAATTCATTTTATAACCGAATAAATCCTGTATGGATTAATGATTGTAATAAACTTAATTTATCTCTTTTTTAAAAGATATCCTCTTTCAGTCCTTCATTTCTAACTCTGCTTCTAATTTCTGTTTTAATTTTTCATTTATTGAAGACAGCGAAACTCCACAATTCTCCACCTACTGTGTTCTCTTTTCTTCATTCCCAACTGCTCTCAAATGATTGAACCCTTAACGATGTTCATTAACAGTACTTTCACTCCTGCACATGTTTGGAAATACAGTAGAGACTTCTGCTTCAGTCCATCATGTTCGTTGTTGTGCTGAGCTTGAAAAACGATGATTAAATTCTTTTCATAGTGCACAAAAGTTACTTAACTCCAACTTTGTAATGAAAACAGTGGAAATTCTAATGTTCTTCATTACACAGTCTTTTATGCACTGAAGTAAGTTTACTTAATTATTTCCTTTTTTACTAAATAGTTTAAGGAAATTACAACGTAAACTAGGATATACATTAAAATAAATTTTAATACACTTCCAATATTTCGGCAACATCACGTTGCCATTTTCACAGGAACTTAAGAACAAGACACGTGCATGCAGCCACAACAAACAGTAAATGAGGAAGAAGCAGGAAGCTATTCTTTCTCCTAAAGTCCTGATGGTGCCCCTAGCGGGCAGTGTTGGTATTCTTGGGTGACTACATCCGGTTACACAGATACAGCCACTCTGGTCTTGCAGACCATGCGCTGGATACCCGCCATAGAATACGGTGGAAGAAAGCCACGATAATACACCGTAGTAAATACAAATATGAAAGGATTTTCATGGAATCGGCCTCAGCCCTAAGAAACAATCCAAATCTCGACAAATTTGGTTGCATGAGACTGCCCCAAATTTGGGGAACCTACATCAGAAGACCTTCAGCCCAATCGCCCAAGAATACTAACATTGCCCACTAGGGGGCACCATCAGGACTTTAGGAGAAAGAATAGCTTTCTGCTTCTTCCTCATTTACTGTTTGTTGTGCCTGCGTGCACGTGTCTTGTTCTTAAGTTCCTGTGAAAATGGCAACGTGACGTTGCCGAAATATTGGAAGTGTATTAAATTTTATTTTAATGTATATCCTAGTTTACGTTGTAATTTCCTTAAACTATTTAGTAAAAATGCATAACCAATGTCTAAGCCTTTCCACGAGAATTATGATAATCCATGGAGATGATATCGCATGTAAAGCACGCCATTATGATAAAATGAAGTTAAAGCTATCAAGACAATTGAATCGTCTCGCCTTCCTAAAGCGCTGCCCGGATAACCAGGTAATTCCTAACTGTGTCAAATTTAAGCACCGCTTCTCTTCACAAAAGGCTCTTCGTATTTATAACTGTGCCAGCCAAGCTTTGCTGAGGGAACAAATCGCTACGACTCGCCGTTTCCTCCAGGCACTCGAAGATGCCTTTCAAGCACCTTAAGCCACGAAATTTGGTCTATTTTATACGACATCTCGTGCACTGCAGTGGAGAAAGAATTTAAAAAAATATGAGATCGACACATAAAAAAATTTGAAAATTTAAAAAAGAACTCGATCTCGAAGCCACAACTTCCTACTGAAACGGTAGTCAACCTTTCGTCATTTAGTGTGAAACCTGAAGCATTCGACACCCCTCTCACGTGACCACAACTTCGCCATTGCGCCCAGAAGAATACCTGCTGAAGATATTATGATATGAATTGAACTCAGGATACAACACCTTCCAAACCACGTCGCCAACGATACTAGACTGGGTGTGGCTTGTGTTCTAACCAAAGCTAAACCACCAAAAGCTAACATGCCCAGTAAGGAAATTAAATCTCTATTAGAATTAAAGAAAAACAAGGAAATAATAATCAGCAAAGCTGATAAAGGGAATGGCACAGTATTGCTTAACCAAAAGGATTACACAGGTGAGCTGAAAGCTCTATCGTTAGATCAGGCTACTTACTTCCCTATCGAGTACAATCCCACCAACTCACAAATTAGAAAACTCCACAGACTCCTTAAGAAGGTCACTTCTTGGCCTGTGGAAATCACTCACAAATTTAAACCATTTAACTCCATACCCCCCCCCCCCCCCCCGTATTTATGGACTCCCAAAAATAGATAAGGAAAATGTGTCATTACGTCCTATAGTGGATAGCATTGATTCTCCCACATACAAACTAACTAAACATTTGGCCAAAGCTTTCACACACTATACTGGCAACACACCTTCACACATAAAAACCTCAGCCCACTTCAAAGCCAGCATAGAAAACCTTACACTCAAACATACTGATAATGGTCAGTTTTGATGTCTCCTCCTTATTCACAAATGTTCCACTTAAAGAATCCTTAGAGCTAATCCAAGCTAAATTTCCTGCCGATATCACAACCCTATTTCAGTTCACAATGAACTCAGGCTATTTTGTTTGGCAAAGAAAATTCTACAAACAAATAGAGGAGACAGCCATGGGTTCTCCACTCTCCCCCACCCTTGGCCAACTTTTATATGGAGACTTTTGAAGAGAAGGCCTTAAACTCTTCCCCACAAAAACCAACCATTTGGTTTCGCTGTGTTGATGATGTGTTTGCTATTTGTCCACATGGCTCCAATGCACTCCTTCCTAACACACTTAAACAACCAACACCCCAGAATCAAATTCACCCTAGAAAAGGTGAAAACCAACAGCCTCCCTTTCTTAGACACACTACTAGTCACCCACCAGCCTGATGGAACTCTGGTTTTCTCAGTTTATAGAAAACCCACCCATACAGGCAGATACATTCACCAACAATCCCACCACCCCGCCTCGCAACAGTATGGAGTCATTACGAGACTACACAACAGGGCTAAACTTATCTGTTCATATGACAATGCCCTAACCACAGAACTAAACCACATTCTCAACACTTTTTAGCCAATGGCTACCCCCCCTCACAACAAGGATTACTCTAAATCCATCACCATACCCTATATCCGAGGCACCTCGGAAAAAATTACAAATCCTAAAAAAACATGACAACTTCTTGTTACAGACCATATAAAAAACTGGCATCCCTTATCCGCTCTACTAAAGACCAACCTCTTCCCCCCCTCTCCTTCTAGACCTACCTGGTGTATACCAAGCTGTAAGCTGTCCTACTTTGGCCAAACAGGCAGGACAGCTGATATCAGAATTTCAGAACACAAGGACTACATCCCGTTTCACCAATACAGCCACTCTAGTCTTGCAGACCATGCGCTGGATATCTGCCATTGAATACGGTGGAAGAAAGCCACAATAATACGCCGTAGTAAATACAAATACGAAAGGCTTTTCATGGAATCGGCCTCAGCCCTAAGAAACAATCCAAACCTCAACAAATTTGGGAAACCTACATCAGAAGACCTTCAGCCCAGTCGCCCAAGAATACCAACATTGCCTGCTAGGGGGCACCATCAGGACTTTAGGAGAAAGAATAGCTTCCTGCTTCTTCCTCGTTTACTGTTTGTTGTGGCTGTGTGCACGTGTCTTGTTCTTAAGTTCCTGTGAAAATGGCAACGTGACGTTGCCAAAATATTGGAAGTGTATTAAAATTTATTTTAATGTATATCTTAGTTTACGTTGTAATTTCCTTAAACTATTTAGTAAAAATGCATAAGCAACGTCTAAGCCTTTCCACGAGAATTAATTATTTCCTGTAACCTGAATTGCAGCTTACTTCTCTCGTAATTGACAAAACAACAATTTATTATTAGTGGAAGTAGCATTATTATTCGTCGTCATCGTCATCTGAGCAATTCAGGTATAGGCTTTTTATGTCCTGTTCCTGCTCTGCAGATGAAGTTGATCTTTCCACCTTGATCTTGGACATCCGTGGTCTCTTCTTCCTGTAGGTTTATATTTATATGCTAATTTGGGAATCCTATTGTTATTCATCCTTTCTATGTGGTGCAGCCAATTTTGCTGATATTCTTCTATTTCTCTATTTCTTGTATGATGTTTTTTGTATCTAATCATTCTCTTATTTCTGTGTTTTTCTTTTTATCTAACCTAGTGAGTCCCAGGAGAGGTCTTAACTTCATCTGTGCCACTTCCAGTCTTTGTTTGTTTCTTTGTTTTAGAATCGAAGTTAAACTTCCAAATTTGAGAGATGGTTTAGAGGTCATATTATGTAATCTTAATTGTCTTTCTTTTGTCATTTGTTTTAATTTCTTTTAATTATGCCATTCATTCTATTGTAAATTTGTAGTCTTGCTTCCAATTGTGAATCAGTATTGTATTGCGAGATTATATTTCCCAAGTATTTGAATTCTGTAACTTGTTCTATTAATTTATTGTTAAGCATAATATTGACTTTTTGAATGGTATTTCCACACATTGCCATAGCTTTTGTTTCAGAGATTTTCATTTAAAATTTTTCTGCTATTTCATTTAGATGGTTAGTTGCAATTTGAAGTTTATCTTTTGAATTTGAAATTAGTACTTGATCATCTACATAAAGTATTGTATTTAGCTGTATATTATTTGTTAGTTTAACTCCATCTTTGAGAGTTGAAATTTTTTTACCCAAGGTAAAAAAACTTTCTACATCTATCTCTTATCCAGAGATTTTTATTTAATAAGGTCAAAGCACCTTATGTTAGCTTGTTTTGGTAAAATACTTATAAGCTGAAAGTTTATTTTTCACTTGGTTAGAGTATAATAAATTTAGTTTAATCCTTTATCCAAGTGTGAGCAAACAAAGTTTGCACCTGAAAGTATCTGCAGGACTGGGGTAAGGTGGTACAACACCAGGGCACTCCTTGCAAAGGTGGAGCAAGCTACCAACACTCCTATCTGAATATCTCCCATAATGCAAAACACATCTCCTTGCGGATATGTCTAATGTTATGCATTAAGGGAAGGGCCACAACCCAGACTAGTTTCGACCTTTATTGAGGTCTCTTCAGTGGGAGCCAGGCCCAAGTGGAGATACCAGGCAGAAGCATTAGCAGGTTGGTCATATCTACCTATAGGAGTTGCCAAATGGTGTGCCACCCTTTTTTTAATAAATTACTCTGGATTTAGAGAAAGATGTTGAAAGTTTATTTTTCACTTGGTTAGTGTATAATAAATTTAGTTTAATCCTTTATCCAAGTGTGAGCAAACAAAGTGTGTGCCTGAAAGTATCTTCAGGACTGGGGTAAGGTGGTACAACACCAGGACAACTCCTTGCAAAGGTGGAAGGTGGCACACCATTTGGCAACTCCTGTAGGTAGAGATGACCTGCTAATGCTTCTGCCTGGTATCTCCACTTGGGCCTGGCTCCCACTGAAGAGACCTCAATAAAGGTTGAAACTAGTCTTGGTAGTGGCCCTTCCCTTAATGCATAACATTAGACATATCTGCAAGGAGATGTGTTTGGCATTATAGGAGATACTGAGATAGGAGTGTTGGTAGCTTGCTCCACCTTTGCAAGGAGTTGTCCTAGTGTTGTACCACCTTACCCCAGTCCTGAAGATACTTTCAGGCGCAAACTTTGTTTGCTCACACTTGGATAAAGGATTAAACTAAATTTATTATACTTATAAGCACCGAATTACTTAAACCTTGGTATTTCTAAGCCTGGCTCCCACAGATAAGACGTCAATAAAGGTCGAAACTGGTCTGAGTAGTGGCCCCTTACCTTTAATGCATAGCATCATACATCTCCTCAAGGAGATGTGCTTTGCATTAAGGGTAAACACGAAGAATAGTGATCAGAGCTTATTCCCCCTTTACCACGAGTTGCCTATGACTTGCACTACATGCGGGGTCACCCAGACTTGCACTATTTGCAGGCGCAAACTTGACTTACTTGTCTGTTTGCTGTTTGCTTACTTGGGAAATGGATTAAAACCAGGTTTATATTTAAAATAGCTTTATCTTTAATCTTTGACAGTTGTTTTCCATTCTTTTAGGATTCTGTTTATATAAATGTTGAATAAGATTGGGGATAAGTCACAACCTTGTCTTACTCCTTTATTTTTAGTTATAGGTTCTGATGATGTTCCATCTGCAAATTTGATGCAAATTTTTGTTTCTCTGTATAGACTTTTTATTGCATTAATTAATTCAGGAGGTATTTTATCATCTTGTAATATTTTCCAGAGTAGATTTCTGTTCAAGTTATCATAAATCTTTTCGTAGTCAACAAATAGAAGAAAAGTGGACAGATTAAATTCTTTTCTTTTTTCTTTGATCTGTTGCATTGTGAAAGAGGCATTTGTGCATCCTCTCCCTCTTTTAAAACTACACTGTTCTTTTTCTAAATAATTTTCTGTCATCTCATCTCATCTTTCTTTTCCTCTTTTACCTTGCGGTGTCGAGGGTTCATTAATCATCGGACCTCAAACTGTTCACAGGATAAGGTGGTCAGCCCTATGCCCCGGTGCATCCTATGTCTGTAGTGTTGAGTTCTCAAAGCCAGTTTGCCTGCTTTGCGGGATGAAAAACCCCAGGATAAACTGGGGAAAAAAACCTACTGTCCACGCCCAAGACTGGCTAACTTGGTTATGGCTGAGGAAGATCCTTCAGTTCCTCACGTCACCGACGGGAATCGAATCTAGGACACTCCTTCTCCAGGTATATAGTTGCGAAGCGCACAGCCACTAGGCTAAGCATGAAAAAACAAGAGATAACAATAGTGAAGTTGACATTAATGGTTGTTCATGAAGTGGAATGTGAAAAACTGAAGATAATGATTTCTATATGCAGAAAGATCAGCAGTTAATCAAAGAAAATGAGTGATTAAATCTGAAGTTATTAGTACACCAAACAGTGGATTAGCATAATTTAACTCAAACAGATTTTTATAAAAAAATCATTACCAATAGAATATAAAATTTTGAGTAGAAAATGTTGAGTTCTTCTTCTAAATAATTTTCTGTCATCTCATCTCATCTCATCTTCCTTTTCCTCCTTTACCTTGCGGTGTCGAGGGTTTATTAATCATCGGACCTCAAACCGTTCACAGGATAAGGTGGTCAGCCCTATGCCCCGGTGCATCCTATGTCTGTAGTGTTGAGTTCTCAAGGCCGGTTTGCCTGCTTTGCGGGATGAAAAACCCCAGGATAAACTGGGGAAAAAATCCTACTGTCCACACCCAAGACTGGCTAACTTGGTTATGGCTGAGGAAGATCCTTCAGTTCCTCACGTCACCGATGGGAATCGAATCTAGGACACTCCTTCTCCAGGCATATAGTTGCGAAGCGCACAGCCACTAGGCTAAGCATGAAAAAACAAGAGATAACAATAGTGAAGTTGACATTAATGGTTGTTCATGAAGTGGAATGTGAAAAACTGGAGATAATGATTTCTATATGCAGAAAGATCAGCAGTTAATCAAAGAAAATGAGTGATTAAATCTGAAGTTATTAGTACACCAAACGGTGGATTAACATAATTTACTCAAACAAATTTTTATAAAAAAATTATTACCAATAGAATATAAAATAAATCGGATTTTTGCTTACCATCATTACAAGAAGGGCACCATCTCAAAAGAGGAAAGTCACTAGTGGTGTGCTGCAGTTTTGGGACCATTGTTATTTAATTCGTATATTAATGATATGGGAATAGGTTTAAGTGGTGATATACAACTGTTTTCAGACGATGCATAACTGGGGAGAGTGATGAGGAATCAAGCAGATGCTGTGGCCTTACAGGAGCACTTGAATAGACTGCATGAGTGGGAAACAGTATGGAACTGTCAATTCAGTGTTGTCAGGTGTAAGTTTCTGAAATTTGGTAGGCAATAACATGATGCAAAGTATACACTTAACGAAAGTGTATAATTTGCATCCTATTTTGGAGAAAGATGAGGAGATAAGAGACCTTGGAGTGGTAGTGGTGGACAAGGATCTGAAGTTCAGAGGTAACACTGCACAAGTTGTGAAGGCATCACATCAGATTATGGCAATGATGCAGAGGACCTTAACTTGCAGAAATAAAGAGGTTCTGGTTCCATTGTACAAGGTCTTGATCAGGCCTTGTATGGATTGTTGTGCACAGATTTTTCCTCTGGGTTTTCATGGTGATGAGGATATGCTGGATGGGGTCCAGAGAACACTGACTAAGGTCATAACTGGTCTCTGGGATATGAGGAGGACAGATTGAAGGAATGCAGTTTGCAAAGCCTTGTGAATAGGAGGAAGAGAGGGGATATGATTGAGGCATTTAAGCTGATAAAGAGTTGTTCAAGTGTTGGTAAAGAGACGTACAAAATTCATAATCAAGAAATTGCAGGCCTTTGAGATGTGGTGCTATAGAAGAGCACTGAAAATTTCTTGGAACAAGAAAAAATTAATGAAGAGGTATCGAAGTTAAGGGGAGCCAAAAATGCACTCATGGAAGACCTTATAAGGAGAAAGTGCAAGATGACAGGACACATATTAAGAGGATCAGCAAGGAAAACATCTCTGGAAATAGTGGTGGAAAATTAGGTAGAAGATCTCCTGGTAGACCAAGAACTTCTTGGGTTGATAATATAAAGAAATGTTACAAGAGCTATTATGAGATCAAAATAATGGCAGAAGATTGGATACTCTAGCATACTATGATTGCTATCCTCCAAATTTGAGAAGCTACTTAAGAAGAAAAAGAAAGGGTTGTTACCACGCTAATGTGGAAGAAATTTTTCATAGAATCTTTTGTGAGACCACCAACCTACAAAAAGCAAGTTAGTGGTTTCACACTGGGAAATAAAATTGTCTATCACCTAAAGACATTTTGCTAAACATCCATTACCATAATGGGATTCATAACCACTAGCTGAAGGGTGGATACTTAACTATGCTGCCAATATGACCAGCATGTAGTAAACTCAATTCTTCTCTCAGAGATGTTTAAAATCAGTTCTTTATATTACAACTATTAAATTATTTCAGGAAATTACAACACATACCAAATATTAATTAAAAGATAATTTTAATCAATACTTCCTATATTTCGGCAATGTTACATTGTCATTTTCATGGGAACAGGAACCTATGATATGTGCATGCAGGCACTAACAACTAGCAAATGAGGCCAAAGAGTAACTAACGTTGTTCCTAGAGTCCTAAAGGTGTCCCCTAGCAGGCTAAATTGGGTTTTCTTGGCTGTTAGGCTGATGTTCTCAAGATGCAAGCTTCCCAAATTTGGGGCAGTCTCATGTACCCAAATGTGTTGAGGTTTGGGAATTTTTTTAGAGCTGAGGCTGATTCCATGAACAATCTTCCATATTTATATTTGCTGCAGTGTAGTAAAATGGCTTTCTTCCATCATAATCTGTGGTGGGTATCCAGAGCATGGTCCGCAAGTCCAGAATGGCTGTATTGGTGAAACCGGATTTAGTCTTCTTGTTCGGATATCCTGATATTAGCTGTCCTGCCTGTCTGGCCAAATTGATAATATAAAGAACTGTTACAAGAGCTATTACGAGATCAAAAGAATGGCAGAAGATTAGATACTCGAGCATACCATGATTGCTACCCTCCAAATTGGAGAAGCTACTTAAAAAGCAGAAAAGGTTGTTACTACGTAAATTGCAGTTTACAGCTGCAAGGGTCCTGGTAGGTCTAGGGGAAGTGGCTGGTCTTTGATGAAGCAGATAAGAGATGCCAATTTCTTATATGGTTTGTAACAGGTCGTCAGGTCATATTTTTTTAGGATTTCGATTAACTTTTCATGTGTCCCGAATGTAAGGAATGGTGATAGATTTAGTATAATCTTTGTTATGGGGGAGAAGGGGGACTGTGGTTAACTGGTTTTAATATTTTCTAGATTTTTTTGGGGTTGTAGCCATTGGATAAGAATGTGTTAAAGATGTGGTTCAGTGTTGTTTATTATTTTAACTGTATAATAGAACACAGAAACTAAGTAAATAATTAATTTATTAACTTAATGCTGATATTTCGCTGGTGTTATAACCAGCATCTTCAGAGCACAAAAACATTGTTTGTCACAATACGCGAGACTATAACAACATGGTGTACTTAAACAAAATTGTAACAGCAACACAAAGACTAGAGTCCTGATTTTGGCACCCTCTATCTAGGGGAGGGGAAGCTTTTTTTTTTTTTTTTTCAGATAGAGGGTGCCAAAATCAGGACTCTAGTCTTTGTGTTGCTGCTACAATTTTGTTTAAGTACACCATGTTGTTATAGTCTCGCGTATTGTTTTTTTTATTATTATTATTATTACGGGTATCTCCATGGAGTCAGTAGACTCATCGCGGGAGACCCAAACTAGCAAAACAATATCTGTCATATCTCTTCTTGAATTCATTTACAGATGAAGAGCTCACAACAAAGTCAGGCAATGAATTCCACTCATTCACCACCCTCCAGGCAAAAAACCTTGTTCTGACACCTTTATTAACCACACTCTTCTTTAATTTCCAGAGATGACCTCTTGTTCTTCCATCACTATCACACAGCTGAAACATTTCCCCTGCATCAATCCTATAAAAACCTTTTAGTAATTTGAATGTTTCTATCATATCCCCTCTTCTTCGCCTATCAACCAATCTCTGCAATCCACAAGCTCTCAATCTATCAATGTAGGGAGCATTTTTTATATCACTCACCAACTTGGTCACTCTTCTCTGAACCCTCTCCACAGCCTCCTCATCTCCAAGGAATCCAGGTGACCAGGCCTGAGCACAGTAATCCAAATGTGGAAGTATCAATGCTTTATAAAGGGGAATAATAACCTCTTTATCTCTGGATGTCAGTGTGTTCCTCAACAACCAAGTAATCCTATGTGCAATCTTGGACACCTTAGCAATGTGTCCTCTGAACTTCATCTCCTTATCTACCAATACCCCTAAGTCCCTAGCCTCATCAATCTCTTGGAGTACCTTTCCATCTATGTAGTACACAGCTGGTAATCTTTTAATCCCAAAATGCAGGACTTTACACTTTTCCACATTGAACTGACATCCATTTTCTTTTGCCCATTTTACCAGCTTATTTAAATCCTCCTGCAAACTTTCAACATCAGCTTGATTTTTTATTGCACTACACAACTTTGCATCATCAGCAAACAACTGAATATCTCCCTTTAAGCCATTTCCTATATCATTTATATACAAATTAAACAACATTGGCCCAAGCACAGAGCCCTGAGGCACACCACTGGTCACCTGCCTCATTCTGGACTCGGCTCCTCCATACACCACCTTATGGTATCTCTCCCTGAGCCATTCTCCTATCCATATCACCAATTTAATATCCATTCCCATCTGCTCCAATTTGCGTAACAGTGTTCTATGGGGTATCCTGTCAAAAGCTTTAGCAAAATCCAGAAGTACCACTGTGTAGCCAGTTCCTTTGTCCAACTCTGATGTTATTCTATTATGGATAGTTAATAGATTGCTAAGGCAGGATCTACCTTTAACAAAACCATGTTGGCCTCTATAGAGTATCATATCCTGATCCACCCGTTCTTGAATTTTGTCTTTAACCAACTTTTCCAATACTTTTACCACTACTCCTGAGATGGTGATTGGTCTGTAATTCAATACTGCAGTTTTAGAGCCACCCTTATGCAAAGGAACCACTTTGCCTAACTTCCACTCCCTAGGGACCATACCAGAGTTCAAACTTAAATTAAATATCCAGGTAAGAGGGGTTGACAATTCATTTGCACATTCACGCAACACCCGAGCTGATATTCCATCTAAGCCTACCGCAGTGTTTGCATTTAAGTTTCGCAATATATTTAATACCTCTGATTCTTTAGCTTCAATTCTCACATTAGGTATTGCTATAGGTATAGAGATATCCTCACTTGGGTGATAGACTTTTGAGAAGTGATCACTCAGTAACTCAACTATTACATCTGATTTTGTCACCTCAATACCATCAGCACCCACTAAGGTTATCCTTCCGAAGTCATTCTTCCTCTTACTTGCCACATAGCGGAAGAACTCTTTGGGATTACCCTTGATCTCTTTGGCTAAGGTCTTCTCATAATCTGATTTAGCTTTTCTTACTATGCTGGTAACCTTCCTAGCTTGAGCCTTGTACTGCTCATGGGTGTCCTGATCGCCCTTCTCCTTGTAAATTCTCCATAACATTTTCTTTTTTTGTAGTTCAAGCTTGATACTACTGCTCATCCATCTAATGCCTGCCTTGTTTGACCTCCTGACCATGGGAACACAATCTGATATTGCTTTCCTCAGATACCCGCTGATTTTATCCCAAGCACTGCTAACATCTTTCCCTTGCAATATGTTCTGCCATGGGATGGCTGCAAGCTCACTCCGAAGCTTGTTATAATTGCCTAACCTGTAGTTTCGTACATACCCCTTCTTAATAGAAAAATCCACAGATTTTGCAACCTCCCAAGTCAATACCACATGATCGCTTTCACCAACTGGAGGTAACGAGGTCACCTTACTTAGCCATATTGTGACAAACAGTGTTTTTGTGCTCTGAAGATGCTGGTTACAACACCAGCGAAATATCAGCATTAAGTTAATAAATTAATTATTTACTTAGTTTCTGTGTTCTATTATACCGTTAAAATAATAAACAACATGTTCGACGAACACATAAGTCTGTCCACATGTGGTTCAGTGGTTAGGGCACAGTCA
The DNA here is from genome assembly GCF_054136105.1 of Typopeltis vanoorti. NCBI lineage: Eukaryota > Metazoa > Arthropoda > Arachnida > Uropygi > Thelyphonidae > Typopeltis > Typopeltis vanoorti. The sequence goes on from NC_143558.1 coordinate 81,698,440, forward strand.
TCTGAACAGATTAATTTTGCCCTGTTATATGGGGTTTTCGTAACCCCATGTTGTGTGTGTGGGGGGGGGAGGGAATTGTTGATGAATATATCTGCCTGTATGGGTTGGTTTTCTGTAAATAGAGAAAGCCAAGGAACCATCAGGCATACACATTCACACACAGGCAGATACATTCACTATTTTTGTGTTATGTGTATATATTGGCCAGTATGTGTAAACAGTGAAGGAAAGACTGCCAGAAGGAAGACGTGTGACAAGTGTATCTAGAAACGGAAGTGTGTTCTGCTTTTCAATCTCAATTGTGAACTGTATGTGCTTGTGTCGTTTGTTTAGGTGGCTAAGGAAAGTGTCTAGTGTCCAGCAGCCATGGGGCCAGATCGCAAAAACATCATCAACGTACCTAAGCCAGACTTTAGGTTTTAAAGGAGAGGAATCTAGAACATGTTGCTCAAGATGTTCCATATAAAAGTTGGCAATAGGGGTAGGGAATAATGGCGAGCCCATGGTTGTGCCTTCTTTTTGTAGGTAGAAAGCGTTTTGCCATACAAAATAACCAGAATGTAATACATGTGCAAAGAGCACCATGATATCTGGAGGGAATTTGTCAGGTAAAAGAATAATTGTGTCATTGATTGGGACATTCATAAAGAGGACAGAGACGTCAATAATTGACTAATAAATCATCTTTTTCTAATGTAATGTCTTTGATTATGTTTATGAAGTGCTGTGTGTTTCTGATATAGTAGGGGGAAATGACCTGCCGACTCCTTGAATGTTGATGCTAATTTCTTGGCTAGGTGATAATTCAGGCTGTCTATACCTTCGACTATTGACCAGAATGGTGTGCTATGTTTGTGTATCTTTGGTAGACCGTAAATTCTCGGAGAACAAGCGTAGTGTGGAAGTAATTTTTTGACTATATTTAATTAATCTGTTCTTTAAGATGTTTGCATATAGTTTAGATGCTGTTATTAAGAGAGTAATGCCTCTGTAATTTCCACATTTGTCCTTGAGACCTTTTTTGTGTATATTTATTACTACTCCAGTTTCCCATTCTTTTGGGAACTTTTGATATTACCAGATATTATTGAAGAGTTTAAGTAGGATTTCTTTCAAGCTGTTGTCTGCTTATTTAAAGAGCTCAATGCATATTCCATCCAGGCCAAGGCTTTTTCAATTTCTTGAGTTTTTCAATTATTTTTCTAATTCTTCCATTACTATTTCTTCTGTACTTTCCTGTATATTGATATCTTCAATAATGTGAGTTTTGTCATTATTTTGTATTTCTTGTTTTTCATTTCACAATGTTTTATAGTGTTTCTGTCCAATCCTCTTTGGAAATTAGATTATTTCTTAATTGGTCATTTTCTGCTGTTTGTAGTTGCCTGAAAATTTTTAAAACCTATTGTTTGTGGTCCAGTGATATCCTGCTCTAATGATTTAACATATTTACTCCAATCTTCTCTGCGTATACTTCTGGAAAGCTTTCTGACTTCAGCCTGTACTTTTTTATTGTCTATATGGTCAGCAGTGTTTTTACTCTACAGATAGATTTTAAAAGCCAGTTTTTTTTCCTGTCGATTAATTCCTTTAAGTCATCCAAGTTCTGAGCCATTTTTTGTTTTTCCTTGATTTGTATCCTAAACTTTCTTCTGCTGCTTTTAGTGTGGTTTTCTTTATATTTTTCCAGTCAGTTTCAATATTGTTTGTGGTTGGTTTTATTTTATCTTTTATTCTGCTTTTATATAAGTTTCTAATACTCTCCTGTTCTAGGAGGTGAATTTTAAACTGTTTATTAGATGTTGGTTCGCTATCTTTTTTTCTTTTGAAGTATGTGGTTCTTTTTATGAATTCAAATCTGCTTTCAACTAACATGTGATCACTATCAATTTCACTTCTTCTAAAAAACCTTGTATCCATGATATTATTATTTATTTTGTTGTTAATAATAATGTAATATATTATTGATTTAGTTCCTCTTGCTTCCCATATGTACTTATGTATATTTTTATGCCTGAAGAAAGTATTGCTGATTTTTAGATTGTTAAATATGCAGAAGTTTCTTAATAAAATTTCATTGTTATTGATTACTGATCCAATGATTACTGATCCTCTGATCCAATGCATCCTGTTGTTGGGTTATTTCCCACTCTAGCATTGAAATCTCCCATCAAGATTGTTGCTGCATTTTTATTTGTTTCATCAGTACATTCCTGAAGTTTTCTGTAAAATTTTTCTGTCTCTTCCTCTTTTCCATCTACTGGTGTATAAATTCCGAAAATATTGAATGTTTGATTCATAATTTTCATTTAACTTTGATTATTCTGTCTGTTACCCAAATATAATTTGAAATGTTGTTTTTCCATTTTTTATTAATCTAACCTGCAACCCTAGATGAAGCCTGTTTGTCTTCTGGAACTCCAGAGAAAATCATGACATAATCTTCCAGAATTTGAGATCCCTTCTTTTTCTTTTTTACCTCAGTTATTGCTGCTATATCAATGTTTCTATTTTTTTAGTTCTCTGTTTAGTTCATCGATTTTGTGTGTGATTCCATGGACCTTCCAAGTAGCTATTTGTAATTTTTCAAAGAGAAGTCCCTGTCCATTAGATTGGTCAATTCTGATTAAAACCATCCTATTTTTCTTCTTTAGAGCTTTGCGAGTAATTGTAAATTTTCCCTAGATAGACTGTCGCCTTAAGGCCTCCGAACCTGCCTTTTGGGAGGGAAAGCAGACTCCCACTGCGCGAGATAGAAAAAACATAGTATAATAAGAAAGATTCACCCCTAGCCCTTGACTACTCTAATAGCATTGGGGGGGGGGGGGGGGAAGGAGCAAGAGGAACAACAAGAAAGAAAGAAGAGTAGGGACCTGGTCTACAGATAATATACACATGTATATTACATGAAGTAAGGAATGGTCCATCATCAGGTACCTCGGGTTTGCCACTCCCATCCTCACTATAATGAGCCCTTGAGGGTGCTTCCCACTTTTAAGATCTCAATAAAGCTAAATTCATCTGTAAAATGTGCTGCTCTACATTATGGAAAACCTATAGAAACTTTCAAGGAAGTCAACTTTTCTCATTTTGCAATAAATTAGGGTCTGAAAATATTTATGTTCAAATTTATGTTGTTGGCATATTTGATGAAAACTTTTTTTTCCCCCCAAGTATAATATCCTGTTTTAAAAACAATTACATGTTTTATTTCTTAGAAAATATGCAGCTGTGGTATATCTCACCAATAACAGGTTTGAGACTGGGAAGAAAAAACTCCATTATTTAACTTTTGATGATTTTCTTCATTGTGCCAATCACAATGTTTTTTAAAACAGTATAATATCCTGCTTTAAAAGCAATTACTTGTTTTATTTCTTAGAAAATATGCAGCTGTGGTATATCTCACCAATAACAGGTTTGAGACTGGGAAGAAAAAACTCCATTATTTAACTTTTGATGATTTTCTTCATTGTGCCAATCAAATGATGATGAACTGGTCTTGTACTAAACCTGGTAAGCTTTTTCTTGTGACCTCTTGCAAAACTACTAAATTATTTTTCTATTAAAGTTCTTGCATATATATTTGTAAACTGTTCCTATTAATGCAAAAAGCTTCTGGATTAGATGTATGTCATAATTGAGATCCCAATATCTTTGAATACAGAGTGTAAAGTAAAAATATAATGCATCCTTGGAATCAATTGCTTTTGATGTTTAGGGACCATAACATCAGTATTTTATTATTTAAAAGACGTCAGCTTCAAGAAACTAGTATGTTTGCCTTTTAATTTTGCTACCAAACAGAATAGTTTAATGTGTTCTTTCTGGTTCTGTCTTGTAGATAATAAGTGATCGTGGTCAGGGCAAAGAAAGGATAACAATAACTTAATGCAAAATATTCCTGTTCAGGCATAAACTACATGAGATCTTGAGATCTTATGTAGTTTATGCCTGAACAGGAATATTTTTTTTTTTGTTTGTTTTTTTTAAAAGTAATGGCATTTCTGTGACCTAGAAGCCATGGACCATTCCTCTTTTCTTTCTTTTTTTTAAATAGGAAATCATCATCATCAGATCCATTAAGTTAAGCAGTAGATCAGAGATGAAATGTTACCTTTTCAAAAAAATTATTTAAAAATAAACCAAAAGGATGTTAACCTGTAAGTAATTCTGCAAAAGAAGGGTTGTCTGTTAACTTAATTGATTTCTTTTGGATTTTGCAAAGCATTTTTAAGAAAGTTTTTAGCTTTAGCTTTTAACTCTTTAGAACATCACTCTAATGTGATGTGCTAAAAAAGCCACAGCATTGGAAGGAGGGCTTTGCAAACTTTTGATGCACTAAAGGGATGAATATCAGAGTTATACTGTTTTTTGCCAGGTATTTCATCACATTTTGATTAATGTACATATCTCATACTCTCTCTCCTTTAAATTTTCCACCATCACTGCCATTGGCAGAACTTGAACTTCATTCTTGATATAACTACAGAAGAGGTTGAAGGTTGTTAGATCACAAGAATGGGGCACTAGAAAATGTACTTTTTTGGTGCCTTTGCTACTTCAGTGATTAGTTGTGCATTTTGGAATGTTTTGAATGCATTGACCATATTCTGGATATGTAACAGTGCATCATCTTATTGATAAACAATATTATTTGGTCTTCTAGTAGTTGGGACATTAGCAAAATCTTCAATACGTTATGATAGACAATTCTAGTAACTGTTATTTCATGAAAATAAAAGTAACAGCTATATATGCTGTATGTTACGTGTTTATGTCAGGAATTATTAATATTTTTTAATTTACATATTAACTCCATGTACAATCATCACTACCGCACATGGGTCTGGATATCAGATTGGTCAACTGGATTCAGGATTGGCTGTCCGATAGGTATCAGAGAGTTGTGTATGGTGGAGCAATATCAAAGAGGCAGAAGGTTACAAGTGGGGTTCCACAGGGCTCAGTACTGGGACCTGTATTGTTCAGCCTTTATATCAATGATATTGTCAATGGATTGCAAGGGGACTTGCGGATGATGCGAAGCTGGGAAGGGTTATCAGTAATGGTGCAGATGTGGCTGCCCTGCAAGAGGATTTGAATAAACTAGACAGATGGGCAAATGAATGGGAGTGTCGGTTCAATGCAGCAGAATGTAAAGTCTTGAGGTTTGGGATTCATCAATGGGAGAATGCATACTCAATTGGAGGAGCTATACTGGAGGAGGTAGGGAAGACAAGAGATCCGAGAGATGATGATTGATAGAAAACTGAAATTCAGGGAGCATATTGCAAAGGTAGTGAGGATAACTCAGAGGATTGCTGCAATACTGAGAAGGAATCTGACCTGCAGAGATAAAAGAGCTATCATTCCATTGTATAAGACCTGATCAGACCACACTTAGACTATTGTTTTCAGATTTGGTTCCCAGGATTTGAAGGGGATAAATTGACTGTGGAAAGGGTACAGAGGCAGAAAACAAAGATGGTTTCAGTACTGTACAATATGCGTTATGAGGATCGACTGAGGGAATGTGGACTGCAGAGTTTGGTGGATAGAAGAAGGAGAGGTAATATGATCGAGACTTTTAAACTGTTGAGAGGGAGTTACATGGTAGACATTGGTGAGTTCTTTCACTTGGTGGAACGGCGGGAAGGAGCGATGACAAGATGCCATCCCTATAAGTTACGAAAGGCGGCTGTGCACAAGAGAGTGAGGAGTGGTTTCTTTGTGTGGAGGGTGGTTGAACATTGGAATGCATTGCCTGAGAGAGTGGTTGGAACAGGAACAGTCAGTGGGTTCAATGAGTGGTATGATAAACTTTGTGTTTCCTAAAAACGACCTCCCACTATGAGTCTTTTGACTCCATGGAGGCCTGGATAATAATAATAATTATTATTATAATTATATAATAATTATTATTATTATTATATTGACAGTGTTGTACTGCAGGAAGTGAATAAGATTCGAGATTTGGGAGTTATGGTTGACAGTAGACTGAATTTGAGAGGGCAAATTGCAAGTTTTGCAAAGACTGCACATCATAGTGCTGCTATGATAAGATGTATTCTAACATGTAGGGATAAGGAGGATGTGGTGCTACTTTATAAAGCACTGGTCAGACCATACTTAAACTATCTTTCTCAGGTTTTTTGTCACCTGATTTTCAATGTGATAATGGAAACATTGGAGAGCTTCCAGAGACAAGTTACTAAACAATATCAGTTCTCTAGAATGAATGCTGGCTATGGAGAGATTAAAGAAATATGGATTAATATGATAATATGATTAAAAGAGTAGAAGGTGAGAGAGGAAGAACCAGAGGCCATTCCTCAAAGTTATTATTATTACCCAAGACCCAATGGAGTCAAAGACTTATCTGGGAGGTCCTTTTATCATACACACAACTCATCATACCGTGCTTTAAACACGCTCAAATTTTTTGTTGACACCACACTCTCAGGCAAGGCATGAAAAAAATCTGCTTCTCACTTCCCTACGCTCACACCCTCTTTATACAGTTTCCAGGGATGACCTCTGGTTCTCTCCTGATCTCCCACTATTTTCCATAGAACCTCTCCAGCATCGATCCAATAACAACCCCTTACTAACTTGTAGGTCTCTATCATATCTCCCCTCTTCCTCCTGTTCACCAGACCTCTGCAAGTTGCATCTTCTCAATCTTTCCTCATACTCGACATTCCAGAGGTTAGAAACTACCTTAGTCAGTCACCTCTAGATCCTTTCCAATATATCTTCGTCCTTCTGAAAACCAGGTGACCAAATCTGAGCACAATAGTCCATATGTGGCCTAATCATAGCCTTATACAGTGGAACAAGAATCTCCATGCTTCTACAAGTCAGTGTCCTCTGCATCATTCCCAGAAGCCTTTGTGTTGTCTTCACAATTTTGGCTATGTGTCACCTAAAATTTCAGATCCTTATCCACTATCACCCCCCCAGATCTTTTATTTCCTCCACCTCCAACAATATATATAAACCAAGCATATATATGCATCCCATCTTTGTTTTCCAAATTTTAAAACCTTACATTTTGCAACATTGAACTCACATCCCCATTTCCGTGCCCAATCACTCATATTATTCAAGTCTTCTTGTAAGGCCACAATATCTTCTCTACTCTTCATGGTTCTTCCCAACTTTGCATCATCTGCAAACAACTGAATATCTCCATCCAAATCTTCACCTATATCATTAATATACAAGTTAAACAGTAATGGCCCTAAAACAGACCCCTGAGGCACTCCACTATTGACTTTCCTTTTCCTGGATATTGCTCCCTCATACACAACTTGTTGATACTTATCAGATATAGTTCGCCCACCGATTAGAGATCCCTCGACACTTCTGCGCATGTCAGAAAAAGGAGAATCCATTCTGATAATAGGGTAATCAGTCTGTATTGTGGGATGAGTTGTTTATTATTACAGGTCGGAAAATTAACTTCTCTTTTATGATTATTGTAGTTAACTATGTTGCTTGTATAACAGTTGGAAAATTTTACCTATAAAGCACATGATTTCACATGTTGGCGACCAATTCGTACGTCCTTCGTTTCTTTCTCCCCTTCAGCATGAATCGACTATTCTTGGCAAGACGCCAAGCAGAGACCTGCAAACAGGCGAACTATAGCCAGTCTCCAATCCAATGCACTAATCTAATATCCAACCTATCCGCTCTAGTTTGACTATCAACTTGCCTTGCGGTAATCTATCAAAAGCCTTTGTGAAATCTAAGTATATTACTGTGTATCCTTCTCCTCTGTCCAAAGAAGCAGTCACCTTATTGTAATAAGTAAGTAGATTACTAAAACATGACTTCCCTTTAGCAAATCTATGCTGTCCATCAAAAATAATACCATTGTTGTCAACCCAATTCTGGATCGTAGTTCTCACAAGCTTCTCCAACAACTTAACTACAACACCTGACACGCAGATAGGCCTTTAGTTTGATACTTGAGTGCTATCACCTCCTTTATGAAGTGGCACGATCTTGCCCTCCTTCCACTCCTTAGGAACTTGACCCAGTGCAAGACTTGTATTAAAAAAATATGTCAAGGCAGATGTCAACTCCCTGGCACATTCCTTCAGAATATGTAGTGATATATTATCAAGTCCCACAGCCTTATTTACATCTAGTTTGCTCAACTCCCTATACACCTCTTGCTCACTTACAGTCAACAATCACTTGCAGTTACTTGCTCACTTATGTAAGAATGTGGTGAAGTAGATTTTTAACATGGAGAATTGTCAGTAAATGGAATGCAGAGAGTATTCAGGATTTTGAGATTGGGTATGATAAATATGTCAGTTGGATGAACCTCCCACAGTGAGTCTGCCAACTCCATGGAGGGTGTAATAATAATAAAAGAAATCAGCAATAAAAATTTAAGGACTATGAAAATGAACAGAAACACTGAACACATCAACTGCATCCTGAATGTAGAACCTGTAGATCAAATAAAAATTTAAGCAATTTAAGCAAATGGCTGAAACAGTGAATATGGCAAATTATAATAAATAAGCTTTAATGTGAATTTTCCTCCAGTTTTATGGTTATATTATTATGCTAACTCACAGGATTCCAATACTGAATTAAAATTCTAAAATTCTATTCTGAAGTCAGCTGAGAAACATATACTGTATGTTTCTCAGTTTTGTAAGACAGTATCATGCGAAATTGTAACTATTGTAATACTTTGCTATTAAACTGCAATTATACAAACAAATTACATAGAAAAAGTGGATATTTAAGATCCAACGTTACTTCAAAGCTGAATGTTTGTAGAAACCATGAAAGTTTCATAAATTTGACCTGAGAGCTTACGAGAATACAATCCTCGACATCGGAGTTGCCTTAGCTTTAACTATTTAAAAAAACACAACCACTTCCCAAGCCTCCCTATATTCACCTTTTATTAGTGCATTTGATAAAGGTTTCACTCACCTGACAGCTATTTCAAACTGGTTGGGTACAGTGTTTCATACATAGGGAAGTGTTAGCCTCCAGAGGAATGCCACCAAAATTTAACCATGCTATACAATGCTGTAAAGCTAGTTAATTTTATTAATCTTATTTCAGACTGGTTCTCTTAAGAAAGCAAAAAAACTCTCATTCAGTACTGAAGAAATCTGTCAGAGAAGTGTATTTTTCGTAAGCAAACTCTCATTTAGTGCATAAAAGTAACTACTAAAGAAAGAGCCATATGGCTTCATTGGATGGATTTCTTTAGTATTGAATGAGAATTTTTGCTCTGTTTAAAAAAAGATTTTGCCTGGTCTCTGAAGAGAGCCAACCATGTTGAAACAGCTGTCAGGCCTGTGAAATATTTATCAAATACACTAATAAAAAGTGAATATACAGATGCTTGGACAGTGGTTGTGTTCTTTTTTAGGAATGTAAGCTTAAGGCAACTCTGATGCTGAGAATTGTAGTCTTTTAAGCTCTCAGGTCAAATTTATGAAACTTCCATAGTTTCTACAAATGTTCGACCTTGAAATAATGCTGGATCTTTAATATTCACTTTTTCTGTGTAATTTACTTTGCTCTAATGAAGCCTTATGACTCTTTCTTTAGTAATTAATAAAAACAAATAAAAATATCAGATGGGTGGTCAAACATTCATTATGTGGTATTTAAGTTTAGAAATTTTTTTTTGCATGTAAATGAACTATATTAAGAAATAATCATCTTTGTTATTAACTACATAGTAATAAACCTTGTGTTGTTTTTAAGTTTCAGGCAGGGGTGGCGGCATCCCCAATTTTTCTCTATATATAAATATATTTATTAATTTATTTATATTTGCTTGTAATATTAAATTTCATCGTCAACAATCCTATACAATTCTCTTATTTTGTATAAAAAATAATAAAAAATCCATCTTGTTTCACTTAGGAGGGTGAAGGATGTGAGCAGCACTGTGTTCACCACAGTGTCATATTGCTACGCACGCAAGCATATGCATATCATGGTGAGATGCAAGCTATTAGTGTAATGCGGTACTGTCCGTCACGCAGTTCCACTGTTGTTTATATGCAGTTTGCGCCAGTAGTAGAGTGTTCGTAGTGCTTATCGTGTTTACTCCATCTCTTTAAATATTTGGACATTACAATTAAATATATTTGTTATAGTTTATATTTTAGAACATTATTGGAGTTATGAAAATGGATTTTATTTTTAAGTCATTTTGAATTATACTAAACTGTATAATTTTATCAATAATAAACAATATTTTTTCATGAAACAAAACAAGAAGAATGTGTTTTATTTTTAAGTAATTTTGAATTATACAAGCTGTATTATTTTATTGATGATAAACAATATTTTTTCATGTTTAATTTTTTTTTTAATTTTTGCCATAATTTTGATATTTTATCCAAACACATATACAGTGTGTATGTATATTTTGAAAGTTGCAGCACCCCCATGATTTCAAGCCACAAGCCGCCACTGGTTTCAGGTAATCTAATGCATAGGATTAAAGATCTATGAACACGTAAAAGAATTATAATTTATTAAAATAAAACTGTATTTTAATAAAATACAGTTTTATTAAAATGAAACAGAAAACAACTGAACATAATACTCTAAAATGGTGTTTCTCAACCTTTCTAAGCCCAAGGACTAGTAAAATGCCTAAAACAATTCTACAGACCACTAAGTTATGTAATTTTTTTAAAAACCTATGTTTACCAACATTTGGGAAAACTATGCTATTTATAACATAATAAATCTAAAAGCATGTTTTGAATACATATGGAAATATAATTAATTAAATTGGAAGTAAACGATTAAAAGTTTTTAATCATTGTACAAAGTTTTAATTTTTATTAAACAAATAAATGATATAATTATGTTACTACTTACTTTTAATGAGCTGGTTGAGCTTCTCAGCCTTGCAAAGTTGCTGGATATCTGGCTCAATATTGGTCAACTTCAGTTGAAGATCAGCACACACATGCTAAGATGATTTCTGTATTTTGTTTTTATTTGAAGGTGTGATGAAAATCCTTTCTCACAAAGATAGGTTGTAGAAAACTGCATGACGATTTTCAATGCTTCAGATAATTCAGGAAATTCACTTCTCACTGAAGGTGAGATCCAGACCTGCTATCATCTTGGTCACTCATCTTTGGATCCTCTCCACCTCCTCCCCATCAGCAAGAAACCTTGGTGCCCATATCTGGCACAGTAGTCTAGATGGGGTCTTATCAAGGCTCGATATAGAGGAACAATAACTTGTTTGTCTCTGGTTGTTAAAGTATTTTTCAGCAACCAAGTGATTTGATGAGCTGTTTTGGTCACTTTTGCAATGTGCCCTCTAAACTTTAACTACCTATCCACCAACACTCCCAAATCCCTGGCCTCATCAATCTCCTGGAGTACAGTTCCACCAATGTGATATACTGCTGCTAATCTTTTCACTCCAAAATTCATAACCTTACACTTTGCCACATTAAATTGACATCCATTTTTTTTAGCCCAGTTCTCCAAACTATCCAAATCATCCTGCAAAATTTTGACATCCTGTGCACTCACAATTGCTCTAACCAACTTTGCATCATCAGCAAACAAGTGAACACTTCCTCACATATCCTTTCCTATATCGTTAATGAACAAATTGAAAAGTAGTGGTCCAAGAACAGAACCCTGTGGCACACCACTAGTCACAAGCCGTCTTTTGGACTCCACTCCTGAATAAACCACTCTCTGGTATCTCTCCATCAACCACCCTCCTATCCATCTCACCAACCCTATATCCATCCCCATCTGCTCCAATATTCTGATTAGAGTAACGTGATATCCTGTCAAAGGCCTTGGCAAGGTCCAGTAAAATCACTGTAAACCCATTACACCTATCCAGTTCAGCCGTCACTGTGTTATAAAACGTGAGCAAGTTACTGAGGCATGATCTACCCTTCACAAAACCATGCTGTCCCCCCATACAGTATCCCATTTTCATCGGATTTCCTGATCAGTCGGTAATTTACAACAGCAGTCTTGGAACCTCCTTTATGCAGTGGAACTATTTTCCTCTCTTTCCAACCCCTCGGGACTAACCCAGACCCGAGACTTAAACAGAATAGTCGAGGGCACTGACAGTTCTTTAGCCACTTCACATACGACACGAGCTGGTATACCATCCAATCCCACAGATGTATTGACATTGAGGTTTTGTAATAGACTATTCACCTCCACTTCATTCACCACAATTCCCGTATAAGCTATTGGTTCCTTCATTCGTTTATGCAGTTGAATATGGTGAGTGCAAAACAAGTGGTTATTATAGGGGATTTTAACTATAGCAGTATAAATTAGGAAGTGAGAAACAGTATGTAGCAATTAAGAATGGAATTTCTGGAATTTTTGAGGGACAGATGTCTCGGATAACATGCACTAGAAGGAACAAGGTTCAGAAGTATTGGATTTCATCATAGGACGAAAGGATTCAAGTTCTGATCACATTGAAGGATCTGATTAGATTGCATCAAAGAATCTGATTGTAACTGAGATGGCATCCTTCTCCTCAGCTGTCAAGAGTGAATGGGGTCAGGGATGCCATCTCAGCTACAATAGCTGCATATCTGTTTATCTCCCCAAGTCACTTGACTTGGGTTGGTGGTTCCACAGGGCTCAGTATTGCAACCTGTATTATTTAAATTTTATATGAGTGACATTGTCAATGGATTGCAGGGGGGGGGGGGTTATTCGGTTTGCAGATGATGTGAAGCTGGGAAGTGTATTAGTAATAATGCCAAAGTAGCCCTTGGGAGGATTTGAATTAGCTGAACAAATAAAATGCATGGCTTGGGATCCATTGATAGAATGCTGCATACTCTGTTGGAGGAACTGTACTAGAGGAATTGGAGGAGGCAAGAAACCTTGGGGTGATCATTGATGGAAACTTGAAGTTTAGGGGACATATCACAAAGGTATCTCAGAGGATTGCTATTATACTGAGATGGATGTAGGCTACCAGAGATATAAAAGTGGTGATTCCATTGTATAAAAGCCCTGATCAGGCCACATCTGGATTATTATGCTCAGATATGGTCACTGGGATTTGAAGTGGATAGATTAACCTTGGAAAGGGTGCAAAGGTGGATATCAAAAATGATGTCAGGACTGTACAATGTTAGCTATGAGGATAGACTGAGATCATACAGACTGCAGAGTTTGGTAGATAGAAAAAGGAGAGGTGATGCGATTGAAACATATAAACTGTATCCTAGTTACAGGCTTGATAATGGGGATTTCTTTCATTTGGTAAAACAAGAGAAAGGACAAAGGGCCATTCCCTTAATGTTATGAATGGAAGTACTGGGTGAGAGGTGGCTATTTTGCATAGAGGGTGGTGACCATGAAATGCATTACCTGGTAGCGTAGTGCGAGCATGAACAATGAACAAGTTTAAGGCATGATAGATTTTGTGTTGTCTAAGATGGACCTCCAACAATTAGGCTTATGACTCCTTGTAGGGCCAGAATAATACTAATAATCATTGAGGTTGGAATTTTGACCATATTTGGGAGGTTTAATCTTTTCTTCATTTAACCATTTTTCCATTTGCTTGCCATTTATTATTATGCTTTTATTTATTAAGCATATCCCTGAAGCATGTCAACTCTTTTGCCCAGTATGCCTTTGCAGTAATCTTGCCAGGCACATCTAAATAGTGGCATGATTATTTGTTAGCTAATGTGGATGTACGCATGAGTAATGTTTTCTGAGTTATATCAGGCATTATGGAGTGACCCAACCTTTCTACTTTTTGGAGATACAGAATGGTAAGGCTTCACCATTCTGTATCTCCAAAAAGGAGAATGGTTCGGTCACTCCATGATGTCTGATGTAACTCAGAAAACATCACTCTTATACTGGAAACAGAGAAATGAATTGAAAATAAACTCAAAATTGAAACATTACCATTAGTAATAAAGTGTAGTACATGCAGCGATGCATTTAAAATCTTGAAACAGTCATCCAGTTGCAAACTGTTTAATGAGTAGTTGGTTTTGCTCTCAATTACTGTGAATATTGTGTATAGCTGCCCTTCCCTCTAAGGTAGGAGTGACTGCCTTTTATATCTCATTATACCCATGATACTAGTTCTAAATGTAAAAAAAAAAAAACCTTTAATAACATTAAAATTGATTGTTTTAAAATAAAATTCCACATTTCAACCTTTTTATTAAGGTCATTTTCAGGAATATGTCCATCTACTGTATATATATGCAACATTAAAGCAGCTAACACTGTATCGTTATAATGTTATATAATGTAATATCCAAAACTAATCAACCCACCTAACTAAACCGCTTATGATTAAAAAATAAATAAATAAATAAAAAATCAAAGTAAAATTATTAAATCTTTTATATGTTAAAAGTTATATTTGGTCTTTATTAACTATAATTAACACAACAGATATTTGGATTATAAGACCATAGGTTTAATACATATATATATGTACAAATTCTCGACTACTTTCGTTAGCAAAACTAATAAATGCAAAAAAAAAAAAAAATGAAGGAATGCAGTAACGGTTTACAACAGTTAGACTAGTCGATGAATTTGTACATATATGTATTAAACCTATGGTCTTATAATCCAAATATCTGTTGTGTTAATTATAAATTTTTGATATCTTTTTATAATCTTTTAAATAATCTTTTAATCTTTCATATAAATTTTATATCTTCATGGCAACAGTTTTCTGTGACACTGCAGTTGTAGTATGCAGAGTAATTAAAAATAAATGTAATTTATTTTTGGGCATGTCATCTGCTAGTAAACTCAGTTTGTTGTAGTGGACTTTTAAATCTGATCCTCCAGTTGTTCATGATATTGAAGTTTAAAATTGAGTAGCACTATGTAGCTATGTTACAGATGTAAATTACGACATTATTTTGCTAATTAAATATAAATGATTGACATAGCTCTTCTCTAATAGTATTTTGATCATACATACAGTACCAAATTCTATAGGTTTCTTATATATCTCCTATACGGAACTGATATATATATATATATACGTGGGGGAATGAAAAGTTCACGGCCTAACAATGAAAAAACAAATTTATAATTTAAAAATTATTGTTATTTTTCAACATACTCTCCCTTAAGACTAATACATTTATTCCAGCAATGCTCAAATGCCATTATCCCATTCCTGTAGTGGCTTTGAATCAAAAGGCAATCACCTTTTGATTCAAAGAAAAACACTGACCAGCAAGGAAGATTTTTTAGTTTTGGAAAGAGATGGAAGTCAGAGGGAGCCAAATCTGGGGAATAGGGTGGATGCTCCAACAATTCATAGTGCAGATCCCTTAATTTTCCCACTGTCAAAACACTTTGTGGGCAGGTGCATTGTCCTGATGAATGCTGATTTTTTTCTTCGGCAAACCTGGTCTTTTCTCACGAATTTTTTCGTCTAGTCTGGTTAAAAGATCGGAATAATATTCCCTGGTTATTGTTTTATCCTTTTCAAGATAATTAATAAACAAAATGCCTTTAGCATCGCAAAACACCGATGCCATGACCTTGTGTTCTTTGGCGCTGAACAACCAGCTTCTATTCACTGCTTTGACTGCTGTTTGGATTCTGGTGTGTACTGATGAATCCAAGTCTCATCCATAGTAATAAATCAACGCACAAAATCAGTTTTATTTTTGTTAAAACACTCCAAGCACCATTCAGAGATTTTCATGCGAGTGCATTTTTGATCTGCGCTGCACCCATATTGCACAAAGCTTTTTCATTTGCAATTCTTCATGATTTTTGGTGTTACACTTTTTGGACGTCCTTCACATGGATCATCTTCAAGGCTGGTACG
This sequence comes from Typopeltis vanoorti, assembly GCF_054136105.1. Lineage (NCBI taxonomy): Eukaryota > Metazoa > Arthropoda > Arachnida > Uropygi > Thelyphonidae > Typopeltis > Typopeltis vanoorti. Next base: position 81,714,302 of record NC_143558.1, read on the forward strand.
CCCATGTTTAAACTCGGCAGCCCATTTCTTAATTGTCAAAAACAAAGGAGAGGAGCTCATAAACTTTTATGAACTTCAAATGAATTTCTTTTGCCATTAAACCTTCTTTTGCAAAGAATTTTATAACCGCATGATACTCAGTTTTATCCATTTCAAGGGATACAGACAATACCTTGGCTTCTGACAGCTGTATATAAAAAAACTACTTGATAGAATGACTTGCCATTTCACATTGATGTTTATGACAGGGGTGCACCAATGTAGAAAAAAAATCTTGCTGATAGTGTTGCTCTTTATGGTTGAGGTCAAGAACTTTTCAGACCATTCACGTATATCAGTATATATAAATATGCTTTGAATTTTTTAAGAAAATTGCTTTAACTATCATATCTGAATGCATCCCTAGTGTTTGGAGAATAAATAGGTTGGGAGTGAAATGGATGTGCAGCCTTATTAAGCTAGAGATCCACAAGAAGAAGATGATGTGGAAAGAATATTGTGAGAATAAGAGTGAGAGGAGTTATGAAATATATAAAGCTCAGGCCAGAAAAGTAATGAGTATTGTGAGAATAACTAAAATGGAGTATAAAAAGAAATTGGCCATGCAAGCTAAAGGCAATCCAAAAGAATTTTATCGTTATGTCACAAGCAAAAGAAAGAATGAATGTGGAAGAATAACTTTATTGAATGCAGATGGTACACGAGTGTCGGAAGCTAAGGAGATTGTTCAGTTAATGAGTGCTCACTTTGCTAAGATAATCAACCAGGTGTATGTAGCATGGTGCTACTGCTACATTGGATGAAGAGTTAGAAGTTCATGAAAATGAAGTGGAAGAGCTCTTGCATAACCTGGATAAGAATTTGTCAATAGGGACGGACAGATGGAATATCTGCCCGTTTGTAAAAGGAATGTTCAGCTGAATTGGCTAGGCCTTTCACACATTTGTATAACTTGATTCTCAGCACAGGAATGGAAGGAATGTATGATAGTTCCATTGCACAAGGATGGTACAAAAACTGATGTGTCTAACTACTGACCTATTAGTATCTCTGGTGTGGTAGTGAAGATTTTAGAGAAGTTAGTAAGAACTTGCATACAGAAATGGGTAGAAAGCATTCTATACTCTGCAGGGTTATGTCATGTTTTAGCAATTTGCTTATATTTTATAACAATGTTATAATGGCCAATTTGGATAAAGGGAATGGATACACTATGATAATGTTGGATTTTTCTAAGGCATTTGATAGGATACCACACGATAGGCTGTTGTGTAAACTGGAGAATATGGAATTGGAACATAATCTATTGACTTAGATCAGGGGATGGTTGACAGACAGATATCAAAAAATAGTATACAGTGGGTGTGAATCTGCCAGATTTAAGGTAACCAGTGATGTACCTCAGGGTTCAGTCCTTGGGCCATTATTGTTCAATCTATACATTGATGACACCAAGCAGGGTCTATCATCAGATTTGCAATTGTTTGCTGATGATGCGAAGATAGGCAGGGAAATCAGATGCTACTGATATTCAGCAATTACAAAATGATTGGAATAGACTGGAAATCTGAGCAAATGAAAATGTCTATCAGTTTAATGTTACTAAGTGTAAAATTATGCACTTTGGCGTGATCAGAGTTCCAGCAGCATATTATATTAGTGGTGTTATGCTACAAGAAACTGAAGAGGCAAGGGATCTTGGTATATTGGTGGATAAGAATTTAAAGTTCAAAGGTCACATAGCAAAAGTTGCAAATACAACCTAGAGGATAATTGCTATGTTGAAGCGAACCTTGACATGTAAGGATAAGGAAGTGATTTTGCCTCGTTATAAGGCTTTGATAAGACCACACTTGGATTACTGTGCACAGATTTGGTCTCCTGGGTTCCAAGGGGATAAAGAAGCTGTGGAAAGGGCGTAAAGAAGTGTTACAAAGATTATATCCGGATTATAGGATTTAGATTATGAGGACAGATTGCGAGTATGTGGATTGCAGACTCTGGTTAACAGGAGAAAGAGAGGTGATATGATAGAGGTCTATAAACTTTTGAATGGGTGTTATGGTTTCAACTGATGAAATTTTTCGTTATATGGAAGATGGGGAGAAAACATGGGGGGGGGGCATCCATGGAAGTTAAATTTATTTGCAGTCAAGAAAGGGGTAAGAGCTAGGTTTTTCTCCCAGAAAGCAGTGAGTGAGTGGAATAATTTGCCCTTACGGGTAGTGAGTGCATCTAGTGTGAATGAATTCAAGGGTAGTATGATAGCTGGGTTGGGTAATTTACAGCCTCCCTCGATGCGTCCTTGACTGGAGGTCTCGGATAATAATAATAATATTATGGAGAGCAGCTACTTAATGAAATAACTAATTCTCTGGCAAAAAAAAAAAAAAGTGCTTGTTGATTGAAAAAGGAATTCTGATTGTTTTATGTTAAAATATTATTACACAAAAGCAAACATGTCTAAGCTTTTAAAAGAAATATTAATAAATATTATTTATTAATATTTCAGTATAAATTATAATACACTGGTGTCCCAAAGCTAAGGGTGAACTTCATTTTTCCTGTATATGTAAATTTTTTATGACTACTGACAAATGTGGACATAAATTTATTGCCAGCATACTATGAAATTTATAGTACATGATTTGTGTAATATAATTTATTTTTCTGTAAATTGCTTACAGAAAACTATGTTGAAAGACATTTCAGTATGAAATATGCCACCCTGAACTGCAATGCAGTTCTCACAACATCATACAATGCATAGCACCAAGTGATTCAGGAGTTCTTGAGACAAATTGGCCCACTCCTCCTTCATAGCAAGGATAAGACCCTGTTTGTTTTCTGCAGGGGAATTTTGAGCAGCAATGCATCTGTATTGCCTCTAAAACGTGTTTTATGGGGTTGAGATCAGGAGAGAGCATTCTGGCCACTCGATTGGATAAATATCCTCAGTCTTCAGATGTGTCTCCACTGTTCGTCTACGATGTTGTGCACCATTGTCATCCATAAAAATAAATTCTTTGCCTACAGCACCATGGAATAATTCAGCATGATGTTGAAGAACTTCAGTGCAATATCATTCACCAGTCATAGTCCCTTTTTTCCAGCACTTGTAGATCAGTGCACTGTTTAAACCTAATGCCTTCACACGCTGTTACCCTAGCAGTGCCATATCTATCCCTTTCAAGAACATTCTTGCAATGGTAAGCAGCACCATTTTCATGCCTATTTATGAGTCTTTTAGAATTAGAGGAAAGACTAAAATGCTCTCATCTGTAAAGGGTACATTAGCTCATTGGCTTCTTGTCTGACTATTATAGATACAACACCACTGAAAAATGTGCTGTACAATGAGCTGTGGATAAAGGGACGCATGCTACTTTGGCATATAGGCTATTTGTCAAAGATGTCTTTCCACAGTTTGTCGAGATATCCACATACCTTTGCTTGAATGGAGCCGACTTGCAAGTTGACCTGGCATGGTGTCAATTACGTTTTGCTGCCAAAAATCTATAAATTAAAGATGCCAAATAATGATATTCTTGGTTTAATTCTTTATTATTATTATTATGTGACACCTAATATGAGCTGTGGATAAAGGGACGCATGCTACAGGTCTTTTGGCATATAGGTCTATTTGTCAAAGATATCTTGCCACAGTTTGTCGAGATATCCACATACTTGTGCTTGAATGGAGCCGACATGCAAGTTGACCTGGCATGGTGTGTCAATTATGTTTTGCTGCCAAAAATCTACAAATTAAAGATGCCAAGAACTTATATTCTTGGTCTAATTCTTTATTATTATTATTATTATGTGACACCTCCAGAGAGTCCAAAGACTCATCGAGGGAAAGTGCGCCAACAGCATTGAACGATTGAACCCTTCCAACTACTAACCATGCTCAAACTTGCTTAACTTTTTTTGTGAGCCATTAGTAGCAGAGGTCTGCCAATCGACCAATCTTTGCTGCCCACTCCTCCTTCAAAGCAAAGATAAGGCCCTGTTTGTTTTCTGCAGGGGGAATTTTGAACAGCAATGCATATCTGTACTGCCTCCAAAACACGTTTTGGAACCACTTACACTTATTCAGGTGTAAGCAAACAAAGTTTGTGCCTAACTATTTTCAGAACTGGACAACTCGTATATGGAAGCTAATGAATTCACATCACTTGCCTTAATATCTCATAATGCAAAGCACAAATCCTTACGGGCATGTATAATGCTATACATTAGGGAAGAGTCACTACCCAGATTAGTTTCCCTGTATTATGTGTGGGGTTACCTCTCCAAAAATTCGTGATCTCCCAGATCACCCAACAATGAGTGACCCGAAGGATCTTTTAAATCAGCATTGTTCCACTCAGCAACAGGCTCACCCCGTCACTGAGAAAAACTCTTAGGTGTTGGCTCTACCCAGTGGCAGGCCCACCCCACCACTGAGCAGAGCCGCTCATATCTCATCTGAGGGTAACAGCAACAGCCGAGCCTCAGTTAAAACTTCATTGGCTACAGCATTGCCATCCATTACCCTGGGCAGAAATTCTGCTTCCCTGGAATCAAGTCACCAACCGGTTTCGACTTTTATTGCGGTCTTATCAGTGGGAGCCAGACCCAGAGGTGTGATGCCAAGGTTGAAGTAATGCAGAAGTCATATTTTCATATACAAGTAGCCAAAAGGTGTCACACCTTAATGAAATACTGTGGATTAGAGATAGTTGTTGGAAGTTTATCCACTTGGTTATACTATAAATTAAAGATGCCAAGAAATTATATTCTTGGTTTAATCCTTTATCCGATAAATGAGAATATAATTTCCTGGTATCTTTAATTTATAGTATAACCAAGTGGAAAAGCTTCCAACAACTATCTCTAATCCAGGGTATTTTAATAATAAGGTGTGACACCTTTTAGCTACTCGTGTATGAAAATTTGACTTCTGCATTAGTTCATCCTTAGTATCACCCGTTGGTCTGGCTCCCACTGATGTGTTTTTTTGAAGTGGTCTCTTTCCCTGAGATATAAGCGGTTCCTCTCAGTTGTGGAATTGGACCTGCTATTGGACAGAGCTGTCACTGAGTGGAACTACTGCTGAGTTAAATGATCCTTTGGGTCACTCATTATTGGGTAATCTGAGGGATTGTGCAAATTTTTGGAGAGGTATTCCTGCACTTAAACATACCTCAATAATAAAGGTCGAAACCAGTCTGGGTAGTGACCCTTCCCATAATGTATAGCATTATACATGTCCGTAAGGATGTGTGCTTTGCATTATGGGATATTAAGGCAAGTGATGTGAAGTCATTAGCTTCTGCATATGAGTTGTCCAGTCCTGAAATGCTATAGGCACAAACTTTGTTTGCTTACACTTGGATAAAGGATTAAACCAATGATATAATTTTTTGGCATTTTTAATTTATAGTAAGACCAAGTGGAAAAACTTCTAATAACCAAAAATCTGTCTTCATGCTCCATTGTAGAGTGAGGGCTACCTCTTAGCAGATGTCTGGAATACATTCCACTGGCATGAAATGCTGCCCAGAGCCTGGATACAATGCTGTGTGAGATTCCAAACTCTCTAGCAATATCAGTAATTCTGTGGCCTTCTTCAAGCATTTCAATAATTCTTTACTGTGTGAAATCACCTAGATGTCTTTGAGACATTACTAGACATCCAAGTTTGCAACTTTATTCCTTCATGAAAAGAGTTTTCTTCGAACACAATTTGCTTTAGTGCAGTCTTTTCCCTTTTATCCTGTTGAGTGCTACCACATGACCCCTTTGCATGTGATTCAAAATATGACTGTGTACCTGCTTTTACTCAGAATCATCAGTTATACAAATTGCTACAAGCTGATCATCGAATATGAAGTTGTAATCTTCAGAACTAGTGTTTGTCCTCAAGTTTTGGACACCAGTGTAATAATAAATATAATAAATAAGAACTATTATTTCTTAATATTTCAGACTGTAAATATGAGGAAACAGCTATGGAAATGGACCGTGAATTTCTTCAAGAGTTGAGAGAAATGAAAATTCTGCTAGAGCGAGAGAATTTAGATGAACAAAAATCCCTAGTAATGAATACATTGCGCACCCGTGTTTCAGACAGGGTATATTATGACTTGGAAAGTAATTTTAAGGTAAGTTATGTAGATAATTAAACTCTTAAGACATTAGGTTAAATGCTTCTTCACTGATGGTGTTTCTGTTAGATAGGTAAGTTTAATGTAACATTAGAACACATTAAATAGTGACGCTTAAAATGGCCAGTGCAGGGAGGGGAAAAACTATACAACTAGGATTTTTTCATTCTTTCCTTTATTAACTGCTTCTCGAATATTATTTCTGTAAGTTATGATGGTACAGATATTGCATTGAACAGAGAGTGGAATCAAGATATGCTATAGAGGTTAGTGGTAATTTACATGTGTTGGTGAATTTCAATCACCTGACATGAGATTTGTTGCCTTGCTTACTGCTGAATGGAAGTGGCTTGCAACAGCCACATGTACCTCTAAATCTCAGTTTTTCCCATGATATATTTTTATTTGCAATCTGCCGTTTTTTTTATGGACAGGATTGGCATTAAAAAATATATGTATAAAGTGTACATATGTGGAACACAAAATTATATAACAAATAACATAACTAATGAATTTTTACATTGATTGAGATAAAATCATACAGTCGAACAGTCTTCATGGAAATTATTTTATGTAGATCAGCATTTCCCAAACTTTATACAGCTGGTGACCACTTTTCAGTTAATTTTTTTTTTTACCCAACATGTATACACAGAAATTTCCATATCATTTGCTGAATTAAATAAGTTGATTTGGAATACCAGTAAAAATATAGAACATTTTTAGTTTCCAATGTTAATAAAGTCCAGACCTTCAAGGAGTTAAGGACTCATCCAGACAAGCTATACATCACCCAAATCAACTGTCATACCTTACCTTAAACCCATTCACACTATATGCACTCACCTGCTGCTCTGTGAGAGAAAAATTTACACCTTTTTTTTATCCCCTTGGAACCCAGGAGACCAAGTCTAGGTGCAGTTTTATCAGCACCATGTGAAGAGGAAAAATGACTTTCTTATCCTTAATGGTTCACCACAGCATTGCAATTATTATTATCATTATTATCACAAAACCCCCATAAAGACTCATCATGGGAGATCCATTGTCATACACATCTCATCATACATGCCTTAAATACATTAAAATTCTCTGCAAATACCACACTCTCAGGCAATTCATTCCAATCATTCACAGCACTCCATGCAAGAAATCTGCTTCTTACTCCCTTGCTCACATCCTCCTTATATATCTTCTAGGGATGACTTCTAGTTCTCCTTCCATCTCCCACCATTTTATGAAAAACTTCTTCAACTTTAATCCTATAACAATCCCTTACCAATTTGTTATCTCTGTCATATCACCCTTCTTCCTCTCATCCACTAGAATTGCCTCTTCTCAACCTTCCAGAGACTGGAAATGATCTTAGTCAATTCCCTCTGGATTCTTTCCAGTATCTCTTCATCCCTTTGAAAACCATTTGAGAGGATAACACAACAAATTCTGGCAATGATGTGGAGGACTCTCATATGTGGCCTAATCAAGACCTTATACAATGGAACCTGAATCTCCTTACCTCTGCAAGTCAGTGTCCTCCACATCATCGCCAGAATTCATTGTATTTTCCTCACAATTTTGGCAATATGTCCTTTAAATTTTAGATCCTTATCCACCATCACCCTAAGATCTCTTATTTCCTCCAACTCCAACAATATATCCCTGCCAAGAGTAAATTCTACATCCCCTCTTTGTTTTCCCAATTTTAAAACCTTACATTTCACAACATTGACTGGTATCCCCCAATTACGTGCCCATTCACTCATTCTACTCAAATCTTGTAAAGCCACAACATCCGCAAACAACTGTATATTCCCATTCAGATCTTCCGTAATATCATTAACATGTTAAACAGCAGTGACCCTAAAACAGACCTCTGAGGCACACCATAGAAACTTCCTCTTCTGTGATAGCTGATATAGCTATCAGCTAGTACACAACTAGCTGATAGCTATTGGATGGTGGTCTAAAAATCCTAAGAATATGGAAAGCATGTATTCTAGCCACATAACCTTTTAGTCTAAGAGTTAATTAGAAATAGTGCTGTAAGCAATACAGGATCTTAGCTCTAATATAACAACTCTCATGTTAAATTAGGACACCACTTTTGCTGTAATAAAACTATATAAATTTGTTCTCTGATGATGTTATAAATAGAATATAGCTTTGATGTAGGTTTTTCCCCCCCACTAGAGGCCAGGCCAGGCCAGACGAGTAGAATAACAGTTGATCAGATCATTGTCTCTTTGACAAACTGTTTAAAATGTAATATAGCTTGTCTGTATGTGTGTATATATGTATACTCCACATGATGACCTTAACATGAAGGTTGAAATGTTGGGAAATTAAAGTAATTACTTCTAACATGGTTATAGTCTCCATAATTTGTCTGAAATGAAAGATATTCTAGAAGTCTGGAGTTACTTTGAAACAACGGAACAGTGGTAATAATCAAATTCAGGAATGCATCAATGCTTAAAGTGGAAAATGCCATTAAAAAACTAAAATGTGGAAAGGGAGTTGGAGTAGATGATATTCAACCAGAAATACTCAAATATGGAAGTATAAAAGTTTTACTGTGGCTGTACTGCATAATTCAGAAAGTGTGATCATATGGCGAATTCAGGATGATTGGAGTAAAGCTCTCATGGTACTTACCTGTCTGTAAAAAGGGAAATAAAGCTGAATGTCAGAATTACAGAAATATCTCCTACTGAGTTTCCTGTAAGATTTATGCAAGTATATTTGATAAACGGCTAAGAAAAATTGTGGAAGGGAAGCTTGGTGAAGAATATGGATTTAGGCCAAACAGAAGTTGTCAGGATCAGATTTTCACACTGAGATAAATAGTTTCAAAATCATCTATATATAAGTTTCATAGAAGGCATGTGGCAAGTTGGCAAGAGAAATGTTGTTCAAAATACTACAGTTAGAAATGTATAAATGGGACATTATATCAAGCTATACGTAGTTTGTGTTTGAGTTTTAAGTCAGCAGTTAGAACTTAAGGAGGTACAGGAAGATGATTTGATATTAAAACAGGTGTGATGAAAGATGTACATTATCTCAGGAGACCCGTATGGATCACCTTATGAAGTAAAGTGATATTAAAACTGATATCAAAATCAGAGATGTTAATCTCAACTCTTTACTTTAGATGATCAGAATGATGTCATACTTCTAAATAAAGCCAGTACAAGTCTGCAAGATTCTCTGACTAAATTGAATAACTGCTGCAATAAATTTGGTATAAAAATATACCTGTAATAAGAGAGAGAGATTCATTTCTATTATTTTTCTCTAGGTTTTGTCTAGAACTCTGGTGAATATTGCATATGGTTTAAATCACAGTAAAGAAGTAAGAGACTTGTTCATAGATCTTGTTGAAAAGGTAAGTTATAACATTTTTTTTTAATGCCTAACAATGCTAATATATATTCCTAATAGTCATGTGTGTATATATATATGTATATATATATATATGACAATTAATAAACATAATTTATACAAATATGTTAATAATAACAGTATTATTCAACAGGAGGATGGTATTTTGTATTATATTATGACATCATGATATCAAATACAATATTGCATCGAACTTGCTTTAAAGTGAATGAGTTTAATTTTGTTTCCACATTCATCACACTCAAGTAATGTCTCCCTCCTCACTTATCATTCTTACGAGGATGGTCTGAAAGGTTCTCCGCCTCGCCCATAGATGGCAAGATTTTTGTTTCTAAATTGGTACATCTATCATAAACATCCATGTGAAATTGCAAGTCATTCTATCAAGTAATTTTGTTATGATAAAATTTTATTTATTCATTGGTTAAGGAAATTTTATGAATGTTCAAAGTCCAAAGACCAATATATAATTTAAACATTATAGTAGAACAGTTTGGAAAGAAAATATCCATAGATAAAACTAAAACAATGACATTTTGTGGACAAACTCCAGTTAGAAATAAAATAGTTATTAATAATAAAATAATAGAAGAGATAATTACTTTAGACTACCATATGAGGACGCTCATGAGTCAAGCATTTAGGACGTGTGTAAGAAGAGCTCTGGATTGAGATAAGTTATTCCTGGAATGCTTAAGTATATATGAGTATTTGTTTGAGTAGGAGCTGCTCTACCAGTATTATTAGTGTGGGGGATTGTTTGCCTAAACTTAATTACAAATTAGTTATTATTAGACCTTAGAGTAGTAACCGGCAGAGGAACATGGCAGTGGCTTTGTCATTCCATGACTTTAATTTAGACTTCAGTCATTTCGTTAAGTGTGAGGTGTGATATATGTATTCTTTCAATTACATAAATGATTTGAGGATGTTTACGGCGGATGGAAGGAGGGTGTGTGTGCGAAATGTGACCCGAACGAGGAATGATGAGTGCTAACATGAAATTGATGATGGAAAGTGTTAGTAGCGAGAATGTCGTGGGGAAAATGAGTGCACGTTCGAAAGAGAAGGATGGTGTGAAAGAGAGGCGAAAAAGTGTTAAGAAATCAGTGAAAAAGAAAACGAGTGATTTGAAAACGGTAACGGATGTTAAAAAGGACGAAAGTGAGGCGAGAGTGGCAGAAGGAAACTAAATTGAGAGAGCGGATGAAACCGGAAATGCAAGAATCGAAAGTGGAAAACATCGAAAGAATGAATGATAGTGAAAGTTGGACCGAAAGTACGGAAACTCAAAAGGATGAATGAGACTGAAAGTAAGAAGAGGGGGTCGAGAGTTAGAAAATTAGTAAGATTGAATGATAGAGAGAATGTGAGACGAGATTGGGAAGTTGAATTGGATTGGATGAGGCAAGAGATGAAATGGATGTGGAATGAAATTAAAAAAAATTCGGGTAAAAAGGATTAAAACAAATCATGATGGCACGAAAGAGTTAATGAAAAATGAGCGAGTGGCGTTGTATGGCGACTCCATTATTAAAGGTGTGCTGGATGATAGGATGCACAAGGTATGTTTTCCAGATGGTAGGATGAGGAGGGAGCGAGCAAAGGATTTGATGGTTTTAATAGGTACAAATGATTTGACAGATGACAAAGAGCACGTCAGAATGGATATCAGGAGGCTGCTTAGAAGAATAAAAGAGAATAGTGTGACAGGGAGGGTAGTCAGCTTGTTGCCTAGATATGACTGTGGTGAGATGAGGCGGAGAGCAAGGATTATGAATGATATGCTGACTGAAATGTGTGAGGAGAGGGAAGTACAGTTTGTTAATGTGTGAAATGAGTTTGAAGGACAAAGTGAACTGTATGGGAGCAATGGACCGCATTTGAGTGGTTATGGTGTGAGTTGCTTGGAGATACTACTGCTGGAAGGTAGAGAAGTGATTAGAGAGAATAAATCAGATCAAGTGGGAAGTGATGTGGAAGAGCAGGAGAGATTGAAGAGGCGGTAATGAATGGGGAAGTGAGTGGTATGAGTATAGAAAATGAGAGAATGGGTGTTCAGGAGGAGCAGGGAGGCTCAGGGTGGACAGGGGTACACAGCATGAGAAAGGTGGATGCTCGAAGAGGAGGTGACAGCATGTGTGGAAAGGAATGGGATGGGATGACCTATACCATAAAGGAGGTGATCGAACTCAAGCATCAAACTATAGGCCTATATGTGTGTCAGGTGTTGTGTTAAGTTGTTGTAGAAGCTTGTGAGAACTAGGATCCAGAATTGGGTTGACAACAAGGATTTGCTAAAGGGAGGTCATGTTTTAGTAATGTACTTACTTATTACAATAAAGTGACTGCTTCCTTGGACAGAGGAGAAGGATACACAGTAATATACTTGGATTTCACAAAGGCTTTTGATAGAGTACCTCATGATAAATTGACAGTCAAACTAGAACAGATGGGGTTGGATATTAGATTAGTTCATTGGATTGGAGATTAGCTATCTGGTAGGTATCAACAAGTTGTGTGTGGGGGAGCAATATCCATGAAAGGGAAAGTCACTAGTGCAGTGCCTCAGGGGTCTGTTTTAAGACCATTACTGTTTAACTTGTATATTAATGATATTGGTGAAGATTTGGATGGAGATATTCAGTTGTTTGCAGATGATGCAAAGTTGGGACAAATCATGAAGAGTAGAGAAGATGTTGTGGCCTTACAAGAAGACTTGAATAAATTGAGTGATTATGCATGGAAATGGGGATGTGAGTTCAATGTTGCAAAATGTAAGGTTTTAAAATTTCGAAAACAAAGATGGGATGCAGAATTTATGCTTGGTGCATATATATTGTTGGAGGTGGAGGAAATAAAAGATCTGGGGGGTGATAGTGGATAAGGATCTGAAATTTAGGGGACACGTAGCCAAAATTGTGAAGACAACACAAAGGCTTCTGAGAATGATGCAGAGGACACTGACTTGTAGAAGTAGGAAGATTCTTGTTCCATTGTATAAGGCTTTGATTAGGCCACACATGGACTATTGTGCCCAGATTTGGTCACCTGGTTTTCAGAAGGATGAAGAGATGTTGGAAAGGGTCCAAAGGCAACTGACTTTGGTAGTTTCTGACCTCTGGAATGTCGAGTATGAGGAAAGATTGAGAAGATGTATTTGCAGAGTCTGGTGGACAGGAGGAAGAGGGGGAGATATGATGAGACCTACAAGTTGGTAAGGGGTTGTTATAGGATCAATGCTGGAGAAGTTCTACAGAAAATAGTGAGAGATCATGGGAGAACCAGAGGTCATCCCTGGAAACTGTATAAAGAGGGTGTGAGTAGGGGAGTGAGAGGCAGGTGATTGGAATGCCTTGCCTGAGAGTGTGGTGTCTGCAAGGAATTTGAGTGTGTTTAAGACACGGTATGATGAGCTGTGTGTGTTTGTGTGATAAAAGGACCTCCCAGATGAGTCTTTGACTCCTTGAGGTCTTGGGGTAAAAATAATAATAATAATAATATGAAATATCATATGTAGTAGAAAAAGACATAAAATTAGAAACTTCGAAATTTTTAGATAAGCTTGATAAATAGAATACTCGATCCAAATATTGTACAAAAAGAAATATGCTTGAAATTATACAGTACTTTAACAAGGCCTACAATATTATATGGCAACAGAATTTGGGCAATAAAGAAACAAGATAAACAAAAATTAAAAACAAGTGAAATGAAATTCATGAGAAAAGAACAAAACACACATGATTGGACAAAAAAGGAACAAATATATTTTATAAGAACTAAAAATAAAATCAACAGAAGAAAAACTAAAGAATTATAAACAAAACTGGATAGAACATCTAAACCAAATGGCCAACACCCGATATCCTAAACAATTAATGAAATATAAACCAATTGGTAACAGAAGATCAGGTAGACCTCAAAAGAGAATATTGGATGGATAATGGAACAGACCAATATATTCGTAATTAGCATTATGATGATAGTCAAGTTCATTAGTGAGGGATTTTTATCTGAACCAAGTTTTTATAGTGGGGAGGGTTGTAAACAAAGAATGCTAAGGATCCATCAGGTTCGCATGTATTATTATTATTATATAAGTAACTCCACAGAGTTAGAAGAATCATGAAAGATCCATTATTCACACATTTCCTAGGAAATCTGGGTTTTTCCTCCCTCAGAATAGGCAAACCGGCCATATCTCTTCTTGAATTCATTCACTGACAAAGCACTCGCAAACACTTCTTGCAACCCATTCCACGCATTCACCACCCTCTGAGCAAAAAAAATCTAGTCCTAACACCCTTCCTAAACACACTCTTACACAGTTTCCATGGGTGACTACTCTTCTCTCCCTTCTTGCCACATACTGAAAGTATCAATCCTGCGAAACCCCTTTAACAATATTTCTATCATATCTCCTCTTTTTTGCCTATCAGCTAGTTTTTGAAGCCCACAGATCTTCAATCTGTTCTCATAGAGAACACTCCATAAACCTGTCACTATCTTTGTAACTTGCCTCTGGATCCTCTCCACCACTTCATCTCCACAGAATCTGGGTGACCAGATCTGTGAACAGTAGTCCACATGTGGCCTTATAAAGAGGAACAATAACTTCTCTATTTCTGCTTGTTAGCATGTTCTTCAACAATCATATTATAATCTGATGTGATATTTTGGCTACCTTTGCAGTGTGCCCTCTAAACTTCAATGCCCTGTTCAAAATTACACCTCATGTCTGTGGTCCTATCCTGAAGTTCATTTCCATCAATATAGTACACAGTTTGTGATCACTTCTTCACAAAGTGCATCATCTTACACTTGGCCACGTTAAATTGACAGCAATTTATCTTTGTCCATTCTGCTAGTCTATTTAAGTCTTCCTGCAGGATTCTACATCACCTTCATATACTGTTGTTAATCCCATTTCATTTCCTATATCACTGATGTACAAATTAAACAACAGAGGACCAGTACTGAACCCTATGGTACACCACCAGTCGCCTGCCTCATCTTTGACTTAACTCCTCTATAAACCCTTTGATTTTTGTCCATTAATCCCATTTGCTCCAGTTTATGTAACAGAGTTCTACATGTGAATTCTGTTAAATGCCTTTGCAAAGCCGAGCAGTATCACTGAGTACCATTTCCCTTATTCAACTCCATTGTCACTTTATTATAAAAGATAAGCAGATTACTAACCTTTACAAAACCATGTTGCCCCTTGTAGAGTATCATATTTATGTAAACCCGGTCTTGAATTCTCTCTTTTACCAATTTCACCGATACCTTAACCACCACTCTTCATATGCTGATTTGCCTATAATTTGCTACTTCTCTCTTGGAGCCTCCTATATGCAGTGGGCCTATTTTGCCTTGTTTCCACTCCATTGGCACCTTCTCTGATATGTCATCTTATCTCATGGCTGTGTTCACATTGAGGTTCTGTGATATTTTAAGGACGTCCATTTCTTCAGCCTCTACTCTCCTAATCAGTCATTGTCACATCTGGCACTGCAACATCACCACCTAGATGGTACACCCCTTTGAAAAGGATCATTCAGTAATTCAACTATTTATTTTTCTTCAGTTACTGCTCTACCATCAGCACTTTTTAAAGTCATCCTTCAATCCTCCTTTTACTTGCCATATAGCAAAAGAACCGTTTATTATTATTATTATTATTATTATTATTATTATTTCGGGTGACTCCAGGAGTCCTTAGACTCATCGAGGGAGGCCCTAAACATCATGTCCACACAACTATGCGATTACATTCTCACAGTATCTATCATACCTTGCCTTGAACTCGTTCACCGTCATAGCACCCACAACAGACTCTGGCAGCTTATTCCACTCATTTACCACTCTAAAAGTAAAGAACCCAGCTCTAACACCCCTGCTAACCACACTCTTGCCCAGCTTCCATAGGTGTCCCCTAGTTCTCCCACCACCAGTCCTGATCTCAAAAATATCCTCTGAATTAATCCTATAGAATCCCTTTAGCAATTTGAATGTCTCAATCATATCTCCCCTTTTCCGCCTATCAACTAGTTTCTGCAACCCACAAATCTTCAACTTGTTCTCATATGGTTCATTCCATAGACCTGTTATCATCTTAGTCACTTGCCTCTGGACCCTCTCAACCTCCTCCCCATCAAGAAGGAACCGAGGTGACCAAATCTGGGCACAGTAGTCGAGATGAGGTCGTATCAAGGCTCGGTACAGTGGTACAATAACTTGCTTGTCTCTGCTCGTCAAGGTATTTTTCAACAACCAAGTGAGTTGATGAGCTGATTTAGCTACTTTTGCAATGTGACCCCATAAACTTCATCTCCCTATCCACCAACACTCCCAAGTCCCTGGCCTCATCAATCTCTTGGAGTACAGTTCCACCAATGTGGTATACTGCTGCTAATCTTTTCACCCCAAAATGCATAACCTTACAT
Organism: Typopeltis vanoorti; assembly: GCF_054136105.1. Taxonomy (NCBI): domain Eukaryota; kingdom Metazoa; phylum Arthropoda; class Arachnida; order Uropygi; family Thelyphonidae; genus Typopeltis; species Typopeltis vanoorti. Next base: position 81,730,311 of record NC_143558.1, read on the forward strand.
TTTGTCACATTAAATTGACATCCATTCTCCTTAGCCCAGAACTCCAATCTATCTAAGTCATCCTGCAAGACTTTGACATCTTCTGCATTCACTATTGCCCTACCCAACTTTGCATCATCAGCGAACAAATGAATTGTTCCACTTAGATCCTTCCCTATATCGTTAATGAACAGATTAAACAGCAGTGGTCCAAGAACAGAACCCTGCGGCACACCACTAGTCACAGGCCGTCTTTTGGACTCTACTCCTGAATAAACTACTCTTTGATATCTCTCCATCAACCAACCACCTATCCATCAACCAACCACCCATCCATCTCACCAACCCTATATCCATTCCCATATGTTGTAGTTTACGGATTAGTATTCCATGTGGTATCCTGTCAAATGCCTTTGCCAGGTCCAGCAGTATCACTGTAAACCCATTTCTCTTATCCAGTTCAGCCGTCACCTTGTTATAAAATTTGAGCAAGTTACTGAAGCAAGATCTACCCTTCACAAAGCCATGCTGTCCCCTGTACAGTATCTCATTTTCATCAATCCATTTCTATGAGGAGATCTTTTGTCCTCATCAGCTAGCTTTCTCTCATTTTTAGCTTTGGCCTCCCTTCCTTACCATACAAATCACCCTCCTTACCACCTTGTAATGCTTGTGTGCATGCTGATCACCTATTTCTTAATATTTTCTCTCCACCACTTTTTCTTTATCTGCATCTTCTACTTAATGATGCTATTCTTCCACCTAACGCCTACCTGATGTATCCTTCTGACTCTGGATATACAGATTTCTTCAAAGATCCCTTGACCACCTCCCTGGACTACCAACATACTTCCCCTTGAAATTCTTATGCCATGACAGTGCTGAAAGTACTGACTCCTTAGCTTGTCATAATCACCCACTTTGCAATTCTACCTATATATACCTGGAATTTCCACATATGCAGAATTTTCTTAATAGAAAATTCTGCATGTGTGGAAATTCCAGGTCAAGATTACATGATCACTTTCCCCAAACAGAGGCAGCATAGTTAGATTGGTTACTGTTTAAGTTGTCTGATACTATGAGCAGATCCAGCACTCGTGAACCTCATGTTCCCTCTATTTCATGCTGTCTCGGGTAATTATCTTTCAGCAGCTGTAGAAATTCTATTTCCTTACTTCGCTGTAATCATTCCTCCTTTCCCATAGTTGAAATCCCCTATAATAGTTACTTGACCTGTACTCACCCTGCTAATTTGCCAGTTCATGTAATCTACATTCTTCCTTATATCCCCTGGATTATAACAGCAATAAATTATATATTTCTTCCTATTGGCCTGTATCTCACACCAGATAGCCTCTAGTGACCTGTCTGCTGCATCCCTGCCCTCCTAATGTACTTCTACTCATTTGACTTCAGTTCTTTTGCTATCATTAGTGAAACCTCTCCTCGTGTCCTTCTGTCATCTCCGGAGATACTGTATCCTTTGCATTCTATTCCTTTGACTATATCATCTTGCTCATCCAAGTCTCACTAATGCCTATAACTTTTGGCCAAGTTGAGCTAACCATTGTCAAAAATCCTTGCCCTTATTCTGAATACTTCTGGCATTAGTGTACATAAACTGGAGTACCCCTTTTATCCCACAACTTCCTTACGCCTTGTGTTGGTTAGCTCATTAAAGTTAAGAGCCTTTGGAGCTACATTCAACATCATGTGGTCATCTCCCACTTACTAACCTCTATGTTGATTTGTTTAGCTTTTGGCTGTGTAATAATAATAAAAGTGAAATCTCATACTATCTATCTGTATCTTCTTTCTCATAATACTCTGAAGTTCTCTTGCACTCCAGTATTATTCTAGGCCTATAATAAACATTCTAATTTTCTACCTTTTACTGGATAGGAAACAACCTGTGTAGCAACTTTTCTTGTGATGAATGGCATTACCCATCTTTGAGAGGAAGTGTTCTGTGCATTATGTGATACTAGAGTTTCATTTGCAAACTTTTTTTTCTTATTATTGGGTGAAGGAAATATACTTTTTTGTCAGTTATAATTTACTTTTTAATTATCTTGGCATAACGTTTTCATCTTTTTCCTGATCTACAAAAATATTAAATGCAGATTCTTATATAAATATATTTGATTTATTTATTTTATTTTATTTTATTTTTTAATGTGAATCACACCCATGAAAGGCTGTTAACTTATAGTACATTAGTATTAGCATGGAGCTAAGGTTAGATTAACTGGAAATCCTACTCAGGATGCTCCAGTCCTACAATAAACAGAGTAGTGGTCTTGCACTGGGCAGTGAAAGTTATCTGTTATTATTGTTACATGAGCATCTCTAATGAGTGCCCATTTTGTTAAAAGCTACCAACCTGGTGTATGCAGCATTGAGCTCACTGCTACATCTTCACTGGATGAAGAAACGCAGGTGTGTATGAGGATGGGGTATTCAGCTACTGCGCAGATTGAATAAGAATTCAGCAATAGGGACTGATGAGATATCAGCACATGTGCTAAAAGAGTATTCAGAGTATTCAAGAGGGAGAATTAGCAGGATATTTGATTTGGTTTATTTAGATTAACGGCTGAAGCAACTCAAGGGCTATGAGACCATGTATATTAATTGCTTGTGTTTTAATGGCCGGTTTGTCTGTTGTGATTGACAAAAAAAATGAGTTTCTGGGAGAAAAAATCCTCTACCTCTGTATGGGATAATTGATGTGCTAGATATTAGAAGCAGATGAGCAAGTGAGTTGGTGGTGGTTGTCAGAACAGATGACTTGATTGGACATAAAGAGCATGTGAGGATAGATATCTGGAGGTTGTTGAGGAGAGTGAGAGAAAACAGTATGGTTGGTAAGGTAGTCAATATGTTGCTAAGACATGATAATGATGAATTGAAATGGAGAGTAGGGATCCTGAATGGTATGTTTGTACAGCTGTGTGAGAAGAAGGGAGTGGAGTTTGTAAATGTGTGAGATTCGTTTGAGGGAAAGGTAGAAATTTATAAAAGTGACAGGTTGCATTTAACTGGATTTAGTGTCAATCAGTTACACTTGCTGCAAGGAGGAGCAATGAGTGTGAGCAAGAAAGCAGAGGAAGTAAGAAGTGAAGCAAAAGTTCAGGAGAGAGGAACTGGTGTGATTGAAGCGGTTGTAAATGAGAATAGTAGTACTGGGAGTGATAATGAAGAATGAGAATGCAAGATGGGGAGGGGAAGGGAGACACAGTATAAGGAGAGTGGATGTTGGAAGTAGTAGTAAATATGTGTATGAGGATGGTCAGTATGGAATTGGAATGGCTTGGGATGTATAGGGTGTAGTTGAGTCTGAAGAGATAGGTAGAAAAAGTGGTGATAAAGGCAGTTGGGAATAGTTAGGTGTGGGGAAATCACAACCTACAAGTGGCATGAGCAGGATTTGTTATAGACCTGAAAGCAAATTCCTGTGTTTATTTACAAATGCCAGAAGCATCAGAAATAAAGGAAATAAAATGATTTTGTTGATTGAGTTTATTTGCCCAAAAATTGTTGGAATAAGTGAAACATGGTTAGATAAGGATGATATCCTTATGTGAATAGAAAGGGAAGGGTGGGATGTTTTTTTCATGAGGAAGGACAAGAAGGGATGGGGTTGCTGGCAAATTATGTCTGCACAAAGTGGAGACGCAAGATGTAAATAGTAGCAATGGTTTTTGAGTCAGTATGGTTGTGAGGTGGAGGTTGACAGGAAGAGGTGTTTAGGTGGATGCTGCTATAGGCCAGGGAATGTGGAGAGTGATAATGAAGAAATGTATAAGCAACTTGGATTACTAAACAAGGGAATGATTTTAAATGAATCTTAAGTTCTTGAGAGAGAGACATGTATCTTAAGCAGTATGTAAAGGTTGAAAGTTTATTTCATTTGGCTGTATAAATTAAAGATGCCAGGCAATTATATTCTTGGTTTAATCCTTTATCCAAGTGTAATTAAACAAAGTTTGTGCTTGAAGTATCTTCTCTACTTATATATAGAGGCCAGTGACATCTCATCAATTGCCTTAGTATCCCATAATGCAAAGCAGACACTTTTGGAGAGATACCTCTCCACAAAATACACTGAGTAATCTATAAGATCACTCTAAATCTCACTAGGTGACCCTAAAGGATCACTACTAAACTCATCACTTTTGACCTGAATCACTCCAGGACAAGAAACTCAGATGTTGGCTCCACTCAGTAACAGGCAAGGTCCTATTGCAAGGCAGTCTCTCTGCTCCACAAGAAGTGAGCAAGCCCAAAGGCAAACATTATTAAATTTCATCACTGGGAGCCAGACCCAGAGTGGGATACAAAGGTTAAAGTAATGCAGAAATCATATATTTCCCATATACAATTAGTAAAAAGGTGTATCTCCTTATAATTAAATTACTCTGGATCATAAGTAGATGTAAAAATTTTTTCACTTCGTTATATTATAAATTAAAGATGCCAAGAAATTATATTCTTGGTTTAATCCTTTATCCAAGTGTAAGCAAACAAAGTTTTGTGCATGAAGTATCTTTACAACTGGACTACTTGTATATAGAGACCAATGACTTCACATCAGTTGCCTTTATGGGATACTAAAGCAATTGATGTGAAGTTATTGGTCTCTATGTCCACGCGGTTAGCCTAGTGGCTGTGTGCTTCACAACCATATGACTGGGGAAGGAGTGTCTCAGGTTCGATTCCCGTTCAAGACGTGAGGAATTTGAGGATCTTCCTCAGCCATAGCCAAGTTAGCCGGTCGTGGGCACAGGTAGTAGGGATTTTTCCACCAATTTATCTGGCGTTTTTCATCCTGCAAGCAGGCAAACCGGCCCCGTGAACACACATGGATCTACAGCCCATAAATACTTAACCTCCCATGGGGGGGACTCAACTCGCCCCAATAGGGACGGAGAAAAAAAAAAGAGGAAACTCCATACGAATAAATAAATAAATAAATTGGTCACTATATATAAGTTATCCTGTCGTGAAGATACTTCATGTGCATATGAGCATTGAGAGTTCTGATCTGATCATTTCATCATAGGATGTGATTTTGAGTGGGGGTTTCACATTTCATATGCCTAGTCACAACCCAAATGGTTACCTGGATTATGGCTAGGCATATGAAGACTTCTGTAAATAAAGGATATATGTGGGTACAGGGTTGGTAGTAATGAAAAGCTTAAGAGACAGCTTGGAACTATAGCATCCTTCCATGCTATAGTTCCGTGCATGAGAATTAACTAAAAGATATTTAACAACATTGATGTGTGAATGTATTTCCAAAGGTCAAAAGACTGAATAAAGTAGGCGTCAGATGAAGGGATTAAGCATAAAATTTGGAAGAAGAGGATACTGTACTTTGACTCAATTGCATGAGGAGTATTAATAGCAGGCCAGGAAGGTTAGCATGAACAGCAAAACTACACTAGAAGCAGAAAGCACATCAGTCCAAGAAAACCCTAGAGTTTTTCAGCTGTGTGTGTCAAGTAGAAGAAGGAATGATTATGGTGAAATGATGTTAATGGATGAAAATGGTAGAATGGGAACTGCTGCAGAAGACATAGTGGAGTTATTTAGTGAACAATATATAAGGGTGCTTCATCCTGATGAGGATGAAATCATGAGAAACTGAAGTATAGAGGAAATAAGAGAAGATAGCATAATTGTGAGTGAACAGGAGGTATATGAAAAAATAAACTTGATATCAAATCAATAAGGCAATAAGACTTGATGACATATCATGTGTTTTAAGGGAATGTTCCAGTCAGTAGCCTGGAATATTCAATATGAAATAGCCTGAAATTTGGCAGTATCATTGGTATGCATGTTTAATAAGAGTCTTACAACAGCACAGGTCCCAAGAGAGTGAAAATAAGTTTATAACTGTTCCACTCCATAAGCCAATCTGTATATCTGGAGTTGTGGGTAAGGTATTGACGAAATTAGTGACAACTAGGATACAGAAATGGGTTGATAGCAAACACATACTGACAATCACAGTATTCTCTGTGATTATCAGCATGAGTTTGTTAAAGAAAGATCATGTTTTACATGGCAGTCAGTCTCAAGTAGAGTAATGTGAGCAAATATGAGAATGGGGAACTGGACAATGAGACTTATTTGTGCCTATGGTCCCACAGAAGGTTCTACTAAGGTAGAAGTGGAGGAATATTGTGAGGCTTTAGAAAAAGCAACTGACACAATGAAAAAGGAAAAGTTGGTCCTTGTTGGGGATCTAAATAGCAGAGTAGGAAATGATTGTCAGACATACAAAAATATTTTGGGAAAATTTGGAGAAAAGAGCAAAGCTAATAATAATGGCAAATATCTGTTGGATTTCTGCTCAGGACATGGACTGGTTATTACTAACACCATGTTCCAACATAAAAATGTGCACAAATTCACATGGAGAGAAGAGGCTAGGAATAAGAAAAGTCTCTTTGACTATGTTATTGTTGATAATGTTTTTCTCCCTGGTGCAGGACACCAAGAGTGTACAGAGGATTTGAAATTGGAAGTGATCACTATTTAGTCTTGAGCAGGATAAAATTGAATTTCATATTGAAAAGAATAACATGTAAGAAGGTTTTAAAGCGAATAAAAGTTGAGCAGCTCTCAGATGTGAACTGTAGACTAAAATACAGAAAGATTATTGAAAAGAAAATGAAAGAGTTTGAGAACAGGAATCAAACCTTGGAGATTCAGTGGCAAACTCTGAAGAAAACATTGATTTATTCTGCCAGAGAGGCATGTGGTGAGGTTGTGTGCAAGGATAAAAAAATCAGAACTCCCTGGTGGACACAGGAAGTTAAAGAGGCAGTGAAGGAAAAGAAGAAAGCATATCAAAAGTTCCTGGCAAATAAGTCAGCTTTTACTATTACAGAATACAGAGACAAATGTAAGAAAGCTAAACAGTGTGAAAACTAGCTAAACAAAAGTCATGGGAGGACTTTGGCAAGAATATAGAAAATAAATATCAAGAAGGTGGCAAAATATTCTGGAGGTTGTTGAAGAAGCTCAGGAATGAAGGAAAGAGTGTGCTGTAAAAGGAGTTAGAGATGATAAAGGTGACATGAAAACGGGAGAAAAAGATATCCTTGAAGTATGGAGTAATTACTTTGAAAAACTGCTAAATGAAACAAGCAGTGATGACAGCACAGTGATAAAAAACACTGACCAAAGTCCTCCCATGACTTTTGTTTCTAACTACTGACTTACAAATCAAATAAAGACTAAGTATTGCTTGATATAATGTCCCATTGACACCATATAACTGCAGCGTATTGAATAGCTTCTCTCTTGGCACCTTGTCATATGCCTTTTCCAAATCGACAAAACTTAAATACAGATCTTTGTTATATTCTCATGCTTTCTCGACTATTTGTCGTAAAGTGAAGATCTGATCCTGACAGCCTCTATTTGGCCTGAATCCAGCTTGTTCTTCACCAAGCTTTTCTTCCACAATTCTTCTCAACCGTTTCTCAAGTATACTTGCATAGATCTTGCCAGGAACACTCAGTAGGGAAATATTTCTGTAATTCTCACATTCAGTTTTATTTCCCTACTGAGTGTTCCTGGCAAGATCTATGCAAGTATACTTGAGAAACGGTTGAGAAGAATTGTGGAAGAAAAGCTTGGTGAAGAACAAGCTGGATTCAGGCCAAATAGAGGCTCTCAGGATCAGATCTTCACTTTACGACAAATAGTCGAGAAAGCATGGGAATATAACAAAGATCTGTATTTAAGTTTTGTCGATTTGGAAAAGGCATATGACAAGGTGCCAAGAGAGAAGCTATTCAATACGCTGCAGTTATATGGTGTCAATGGGACATTATATCAAGCAATACTTAGTCTTTATTTGATTTGTAAGTCAGCAGTTAGAATTGAAGGAGGCAAAGGAAGATGGTTTAATGTTAAATCTGATGTGAGACAAGGATGTACATTATCCCCTCTGTTATTCATTATCTATATGGATCACATTATGAAGGAAAGTGGTATTAAACCTGATATCAAAATTGGAGATGTTAATGTCAGCTCTTTGCTTTATGCAGATGATGTTATACTTCTAAATAAATCCGCTACAAGTCTGCAAGATTCTCTGACTAAATTGAATAACTGTTATAATAGATATGGTATGAAGGTCAGCAATAAAAAGACAAAGACAATGAAAATAGGCAGAATCATTGAAAATGTCAACTGTGTTGTGAATGGAGAACCTGTGGAACAAGTAAAACATTTCAGCTACTTAGGCACGATTTTTACTGAAGATGGTAAATTAAATATAGAAATAGACAACAGAATCAGCAAAGCTGGTATGGTGGGAAGTCAATTGAATAAATTCATATGGAATAAGAGAGAAATTAGTCGGAACACTAAATTAGCTGTATACAAGACAGTGTTCAAACCAGTTTTAACTTATGGATCTGAGAGCAGGGTCAGAAGTAAAACACTTGACCAAAGACTAGAGACTGCAGATATGAGAGTCCTGAGAAAGATTAGAGGCATGAACAGATGGCATTAATGGCAATATCATATTAAAAATGAGGATATTAGGAAAGAACTTGACATTGGCAGCATCCAGGAATGCATTAGCAGAGCTAATCTCAGGTGGTATGGTCACTTAAATAGAATGGGAGAGGAAAGATTAGCAAAACAAGTGTTCTCTGCCAGGTTGGCAGGAAAACGACCCAGAGGAAGACCAAGATATAGGTGGATTGATATGGTACAAAGTGCCTAAGACGATAGAAATATAAGATCTGATAATGTTGGAGTCTTGACAAGTAATAGACTGATTTGGAGGAAAATTGTAGATAGGAAGTTAGTAATGATGTAATTTTTTCATGTAGTACTGTCATATACTGTACACCCCTTGAGGGTACATGGCAGGAATTTGATGATGATGATGATGATGACTTATGTACTATAATGAGGTCACAAATGTATTGGACAAGGGAGATGCATATACAGTGCTGTACTTTGATTTTGCAGAAGCTTTTGATAGACTGCCACACAACAAACTGTTAAATAAATTGAAATGGATGGGTTTGGATAAGACTAGTGAGTTTGATTGGCAGTCATATATCAGAAAGTTGTATTTGGAGATACAGTATCTCAAAAGAGGAAAGTCACTAGTGGTGTGCCATATTGTATAGTATTGGAGCCATTGTTGTTCAGTTTATATATTAATTGCATTGGGATGGGTTTAACTGATGATGCAAAAGGAGGACTTGAATATATTGTATGAATGGGCAGGTAAATGGAACCATCGGTTCAATATTTCAAAGTGTAAGGTTTTGAAATCCGGTAAGCAATGATGGGATGCAAAGTATACACTTGGTGGAGAAACTTTAGAGGGGATAAGAGATCTGGGAGTGGTGGTGGTGGTGGTGGACAAGGACCTGAAATTCAAGGGACACATTGAAGTTATCACATCAAATAATGGCAATGATGTGGAGAAACTTGATGTGTAGAAATAAAGAGGTTATGGTTCCATTACTCAAATTTTGATTGAGTCCACCCACAGTACAAAATATACTGTAGGCTTGCAAATAACCTTTCATGGGTGGAAGTAACATAAAAAAAACAAAAAAATAAAAAAAAACATATATATATATATATATATATATATATATTAAAAAATATCAACAGTGGCCAAATCCCAGATTGTGAGGTTGTTCGCTGTGTCTTGTGAGACAGTTTTGGTTTTTATTGTGTTTATCATAAAAGACAAAATTTCATGATACATCAGGAGTTTGGTGGGGGGGGGGTTCCTCTGGAAAGTTCTGATAAACATCTAGAACAAAAACGATATTAAGCAACTGGTATGTTCTTTCTTGTAGTTATATGAGTTGTAGAGTTACCTTCATAACTCTACTATTAGTAGAGTTATGAAGGTAACTTATATTCTTATATCCTTGTTTGGTCTTTCTTGTGTTATGTCGGTTGCTTTAATATAATTTTTGTTCTAGGTTTTTATCAGAACTTTCCAGATCCCCTCCTTGTATATAATATTTTTCACAGGCATATAAATTATTGTTATTATTATTATCAACAGACCTCTATGGAGTCAAGACTCATCATGGGAGGTCCGCTCTCACATGTACAGCTCATTGTACCTCGACTTAAATGCATTCACTGTTCCTGCACTCACCACACTCTCAGGCAATGCATTCCAATCACCTAACACTCTCCATGCAAAAAATCTACTCTTCACCCCCTTGCTCACATCCATCTTATACAGCTTGCAGGGATGGCCTCTCATTCTTGACCTGTCTCCAGATATTCTATGAAAAATTTCATCCACGTTAATCTGTTAATTATCCGTTACCAACTTATACATCTCAATCATGTCTCCCTTCTTCCTTTTATCCTGTAATTTGCATTCTCTCAATCTATCCTCATATTCCACATTCCAGAGACCAAAACCCAACTTAGTCAATCATCTCAACCCTCTCCAACATCTCATCATCCTTTGAAAACCTGGCGACCAAATCTGTGCACAGTAATCCATATGCACCGTGATCAAAGTCTTCTACAATGGAATCAAAACATCCTTACTTCTATATGTCAGTGTTCTTTGCATCATTCCTATAATCTATTGTGTTCTCACAATTTTAGCAAAATGTCCACAAAATTTCAAGTCTCTATCCACCACAACCCCAAAATCCTTCATGTCTTGCACTTCCTCCAAAATATCTCTACCAATCCTATACTCTGCATCCCATCTTTGCTTCCCAAATTTTATAACCTTACACTTTGCAACATTAAAATGACATCCCCCAAACACTTGCCCTTTCAGACCCTATTTAGGTCCTCTTGCAAAGCTACAACATTTGCTCTCCTTCTCATAACTTCTCCCACAAATATCACCATTTAAGCCCTTTCTAATGTCATTTACATAGAAATTAAACAACAATACCCCCAAAACAGATCCCTGGATCATGCCACTAGTGACTTTCCTCTTCTGGGATGTCACTCTCCCACATACACAACCTTTTCGATACTTATCAGATAGGACAACCAATCTTCAATACAATGCACTAATCTGCTATCCAATCCCGTCTGTTCCAATTTAACTACTAGTTTGTCATGGAGTAATCGATTGAAAGCCTTTGCAGAATCTAAATGTACTACTGTATATGCCTCCCCTGTGTCCAATGTATTCGTCACCTTGTTATAATAAGTAAGCAGATTGCTAAAACACGACCACAACCCCCCGTCACAATAAAGATTGTGACGGGGAGGGGGGTTGTGGTTTACTGGTTTTAGTATTTTACCACCACCCCTTCCCCTGTCACAATAAAGATTACTCTAAATCAATCACTATTCCTTACATCCAGGACACCTCTGAAAAAATAACCAAAATCCTAAAAAAATATGACCTGAGCTCTTGTTACAAACCATATCGAAAATTGGCATCCCTTATCCGCTCCACAAAAGACCAACCACTCCCCCTAGACCTACCTGGTGTTTACCAGGTCCCTTGCAGCTGTAAGCTGTCCTATTTTGACCAAACAGGCAGGACAGCGAATATCAGAATTTCAGGACACAAGGACTACATCCGGTTTCACCAGTACAGCCACTCAGGGCTTGCAGACAGTGCTCTGGATACTTGCCACAGAATACATTGGAAGAAAGCCACAGTAATACACTGCAGCAAGTTTTAATTTGAAAGACTATTCATATAATCAGCCTCAGCCCTAAAAAACGTGCCAAACCTCAACAAATTTGGATGCATGAGACTGCCCCAAATTTGGGAGACGTACATCATGAGAACATCAGCCCAATGGCCAAGAATACCTAATATAGCCTGCTAGGGGGACACCATCAGGACTTTAGGAAAAAGTCCTGATGGTAGTCTTGTCTCTCTTTGACCTCATTTGCTGTATTAGTGCCTGCGTGCACGTGTCTTAGTCTTAAGTTCCCATGAAGATGGCAATGTGACGCTGCTGAAATATAGGAAGTATATATTAAAGTTTATTTTAATTTATATTCCAGTTTACATTGTGAATTCCTTAAGTAATTTAATAATCATCGATATAGTAGACAGCCTTATATTTCTGCACTCCAAAATGCAACACCTTGCACTTATTAATTTCAAACATTTCATGCATTTTTTAATATATTTTCATACCATATTTATTACATTCGTTATTCAATTTAATCAAGGAATCTTGCAGACTTATACTTGGTTTATTTGGAAGTATCACACAATCTGCATAAAGAGCTGAGATTACCATCTCCAATTTTGATTTAATACCATCAGGTTTAATACCACTTTCCTTCATAATGTGATCCATATGCAGTAGCAAACAATTTAATCCAAACACATTTTAAAGAAAAATTTTAATTTTACAAGAAAATAAGTACCAAAATTAAACTCCAACTTTATCTAATAATTTATGTGTGCTCTTCTGTTCCTAATAAGTTCATTAATTTGCTTAGGCATGGATTCTACCAACGTAGAACACATTTTTCTTATTTCTGCATCTAAAATGCATACAGTGAAATCTTGGATTGCGAGTAACTTGGTCTGCAAGTGTTTCGCAAGATGAGCAAAAATTTTTAATAAATTTTAACTTGATAAACGAGCGACGCTTGCAATATGAGTACTGTATTACCTATATGCTTTGTCTGCCGAGCATCACGTGATCACAAGCTGCTCGGGATTGTGGGTAATCGTCTCGCATGCGTGGTCTCAGTCAGCATACCTCATTCGTATTGCCAACATTCGTGCTAGCGTTGTGACCACGTGTGTGTGCGTAAAGCATTTTTTATTTTGTGTCCAAATGTAGTGACTGTTCTTTATTAACTGCACTACGACAATGGCCCCAATGAAGAAAAGGGTTGAAAAGGAAAGCGATAAGAAGAAGGAGATGATTACGGTGGAAGTTAACAAGGAAATCATCGGGAAGCACGAACAAGGTATGCAAGTGGCCGCCATCGCAAGATTTTATAAGAAGTCTAGGGAGGTGTGCAAAATGTGGGAAACAGTGCAAAATTTTGTAGAAAAGCACCACCTGAGTAAGGCTGTGGCAGTGCGAGCGATGAATCTGTTTAACGACAATGCAATGTCATATTTCCGTGAAATCCTCAAAAGGAGGCAAAAGCAAGTGTCATTGGATAGGTTCCTTGTTAAAGTCGCACAAAAAGAAATAGCGTCAACAGATAGCAGTGATTCCATTAGTGACAATGAAAGTCATCCTACCCAATACAATTATTGTAATATGTAATTGTAATGTAATTAATAAATTCGATTACTTTATGTATTTTGTATTAATCATTTTTATATGAATATTTTTGAGTTTTGGAACGAATCATCTGAGTTTCTATTATTTCTTATGGGGAAATTCGCTTTGATATACGAGTGCTTTGGATTACGAGCACGTTTCCGGAATGAATTATGCTCACAAACCAAGGTACCACCTTACTTTTATAATGGATTGTATTGAGTTATTCTTTGTATCACAATTTAATTTTCCAAGTCTCTATTTCACTATCACTTTCACTTTTTTTTTTTGAAGTGTAGCATGGAGTGAGATCCTGTTGGAAGATGAGCTTTTTTTTTTTTTTTAGATCTGTGGAACCACTCTTTTCTTCAATATTTTTATGTATTAGTCACTTTTCATCATACTGTCAACAGGTGTAAGTGATCATGGACCATCATATGTAAAACAACCTCAGAACATCGTTTTAGCTGGATATTTAGGAGCTTGTTGAAGGTGGGTGGGAGAAGTCTTCTCAGCTGCTGATTTGCAAACATAGGATACTTACTCTCCTTGGACAAAGAAATGGCTCTCATCTCTTTTTTCTGCATAGCCTTCATCAACAGATGTTTCTTTTTTGGTCTGTGGACAGTCCTCCCTGCTTCCAGCCTTCGACAGACTGTCATGTCAGAAACAGTAATCCCACTAGCTATTAAGTCTATTTATTTATACTGCAGACAACCTTGGATTCATTTTGCTTTTTCCTAACTAGTAAACGATCTTGAGTAAGTGTAGTTTTCCTTTTTTACCCACATTTTCCTTTTATGTCAGGAGAAAAAATACAAGTGATGTGGAGGTTTTGGTTGCTATAAGAATCTTGAGTTTTTTTAAAGGTAAAAAAGACAGTTTTACGTTGTACTCATAGAACAATGCAACCACCTTGTCTGTGACATTCTTGATGTAAGGCAGCATGATTGAAATCTTGTTTAAGTAAGGGAATTGCAAGAGACATATTAAGAATTTTGCTGATCATCTTGGGTTCAAAACCATTAAGTGAGGTTCTTTTTCAGGTAGTGCAGCTTTTTATTCCTTTTAATTGACATGCTTGATATATTGTATGCCCTGTCTTGTAAAGTTTTAATTATGCCTATCTTTTGTAATGGATGGTGGTGTGAAGTGGCATTTAAAAATCTTCCCATTGTGGTATGTTTTCTGTATATGGAAAAGGATAAATTTTTTTTCCCATCTTGGTTTACTTTGACAAGGATATCAATGAATGGTTACAAATTAGAAATCAGAATAAAAATGGTAATGATAAATTCATTACTGTATGCATGTTGGAACATTGCTAGTTGTGTAAAACTTTTTATACCAGTACTCCTGATGATTTAAGTTTTATGGCTTGTCAGGTTTTAATTGCTTATTTTTATTAAATGCTTTATTTACATCATAATGTGGTCTCAATACCAAAAACTGCCCACAGAACTGCTAAACCACAGAAAGTTACATTTTCATCAATGTGCATCTTTGTCGCATACCTGATTTAACATCGCAGAATCTTCCTGTACCTCCTGCAATTCTAACAGCTGACTTACAGCTGAAATAGAGACTATTATTGCTCACTATAATGCCCCATTTACACTGTATAACTGTAGCATTTTGAACAGCTTTCCTTTTGACACCTTGTCATATGCCTTTTCCAGATCTTTGAAACCTAAATATAAATCCTTTCTACATTCTCAAGGTTTCTCAACTATTGTCCTAAAGTGAAAATCATCTGAGTCTGACAACCGTTGTTTGGCCTGAATCCAGCTTATTCTTCACCAAGCTTCCCTTCCACAATTTTTCTGACCTGTTTCTCAGGTCAGAAAATCTTGTGCTTGCATAAATCTAACCAGGAATACTCAGTAGGGAAATACCGTTTGTAATTCTGACATTCAGTTTTATTTCCTATTTTATAGATGGGTACTATGAAGGTTCTACTCTAATTGTCTGGAATTCAACCGTCTACCCAGGCCTTCTGAATTATGTAGTGCAGCCAATGTAAAACTTTTATATCTCCATATTTGAACATTTCTGGTCAAATTTCATCTGCTCCAGCTGCCTTTCCACAGTTGAGGTTTTTGATGGCTTTTTCTACTTCAGGTATGGATATGTATTCATCATTGCATTCCTGTTGGGAGTTTTCTATCATCATGTTGGTGCTTCTTGTTTTATTTAGCAATCTTTTTAAAGTAATTACTCCAGACATCGAGAATATCTTTATCTTCACTTTTCAAATCACCTTTATTATCTCTGATTCCTTTTACACTACTCTTTCTTTCTTTTCTAAGCTTTTTCAGCAGCTCCCAGAATATTTTGCCATCTTCCTGATATTTATTTTCTATGTTCTTATAGCACACACACAGATTCGAGACCCTTCAACACTTCTGCGCATGTCAACAGAAGGAGAATCCATTCCTATAATAGGGTAATCGATCCGTATTGTGGGATGAGTTGTTTATTATTACATGTCGGAAAATTAACTTCTCTTTTATGATCATTATAGTTAACTATGTTGCTTGTATAACAGTTGGAAAATTTTACCTATAAAGCACGTGATTTCGCATGTTGGTGACCAGTTCGTACGTCCTTCATTTCTTTCTCCCCTTCAGCATGAATTGACTATTCTTGGCAAGTCTCCAAGCGAAGATCTCTAAAGTGGGCATACTATACCAGTCTCCATGACGTTTGTTTAGTTATTTTTATACACTGCTTAGCTTTCTTACATTTTCCTCTGTATTCTCTAAGAGCACAAGCTAACTTACTCCAGGAACTTTCAATGTGCTTTCTCCTCATTGAATACTATAGATACTCCTTTTCCCTGATTGTTACTGCCTGAATATCTTTTTGTATTTGTTGCTTAGAAAGTTTATGTTTTGGGCTTCTTTATTTCAGTCAAGCTTATTATGTCGATCTGGTACTTATCTAGTTCTTCTGCTATTTCAATTTCTTTTCCATTGATACTTCTTATGTTAATAGTGCCAATCTTGAACTCTGCTGATGTTGAGTTGGATTATGTTCTGTATTCGATAAAATCTTGTTTATTACTATTTTTTTATTGTCTTGTGTAAAGGTGTAATAAATTGTCTTGCCTGGTTAACCGGTAGTTATGACAGTTTTTACCGAATTAGAGGTAACTGAAAAATTCACTAATTTGCAATTCCCAACCCTCCTTTACCACATCTTTATATAATTTCTATGGATGCCTCTTGTTTCTCCTCTCTCACCCTCTACTCCTTTTATAATCTCTTCTGTATTAATCTGATAAAATCCCATCTAACTTAAATGTCTCTATAATATCATATCATGCCACCTCTTTGCAGTCTACAAAACTTTGCAATTCATTTAACCTCTCTCTATGAACCAGCTTTCTGATATTGTCCTTATATTGCCTTTGTCACTTTTCTTTGAACCACCTCCAATGTTTCCAGAGGAAAAATTATGCAGTGTGACTGCTCTAATTATTCTGTTTGTGTTGTGCTTTTACAATGGCTGCATTACATGGTCCAGAGTTCAGCATAAATTAATTTTTTTTGTATTTACATCTATGATTAATTCCATTTAACAGAGTTGAATTAGTTCTGAAATGCTCACATTAATTAATTTCATATGTTTAAAATATTTTAATCAAGCATCTTTAACAAAGGCTTTATTTAGCTGATGAATGAAAATTTACAGCCTGCTGTCTGATTTTAATGTAGATTATAATGCAGTCCTATAACTTTCTCATCATGGCTGAGTTTTTTTTTTTTTTTGCTGATGTATTTCTAATTTCATCATATTAGCAAAGAAATTGAATATCCGTTTTTCAATGTATGGAGTCTGTTAATTGTTTGTAGCCAGCTAGAATAGTCACTCTAGTAAATACAGATTGCCTTAATAATTCTGAATCTAAAAAAAAAAATTGAAAAACACTTCAATTTTTTTTTAACTGTGGTCACTTATTTATTCATTTGTTTCTCTGTCTGTCTGTCTGATTGACGGACTGGACTGGACTGGACTGAGTGAGTGAGTGAGTGAGTGATGCCCTCATAGCCTTTTTGTACTGAAAGATTTTCTTTGAAAACTTAATTACTATTTTTCCAATGGGACAAAGCTAAAGGTTCTTAGCATCTTTCTTCAAGCCAGACTGAATAAAACTTGACGGTTCTATGAATCAATGATAATTATACTAACTTTTCTAGATTTGGGATAACATTTTTTAAATTGATAATTTTTGAAACAATTGAATATTATTGCAAATAGTTTTTTACTAATAATGCATATTTCAGAATCGATACTAGTGTGTCAGAATTGTCAAACTCATCAATATAAATAATTTTTTGTGCTCTGCCACAAAATTATACTATATATAGATATAGGGTTGTGCCATGTTTATTATTATCATCATCATCATCATCTGACCTCCATGGAGTCAGACTCATCATGAGAGGTTCACACTATTGCACACAGTGCTCATCCAACCATGCCTTAAACTGATTCGATGTGTCCAATTCACATCGCATGTCGCCAGCCTTTGCATGTCAACCTGATAACAACCTGACTAGCTTATATGTCTTAATCATACCCTCCCTTCCTCCCATTTATGAGGCTTTGTAACTTACATTCTCTCAATCTCTCCTTATACTTCACATTCCAAAGACCACTGACCATCTTTGTGAATCTTTTATGGATTATTCTGCCCAGATTTGGTCAGAGGGTTTCCATGGTGACAAGGATATGTTTTGAAAAGATCCATCACTCCTAGATCTCACATATCCTCTACTTCCTTTAAAATTTCCCCACCATGTGTATACTTTGCAACATTGAACTGATAGTTCCATTTACCTACCCATTCATGCAATTTATTCAAGTCCTCCTGTAAGTCCATAACATCCTCTTGACTCTGCATTGCTCTCCCCAATTTTGTACCATCAGCAAACAGCTGCATATCACTAATTAAACCATCCCAGTACCATTTACATACAAATTGAACAACAATGGTCCCAAAACTGACCCTTGCAGTACACCAATAGTGATCTTTATTATTAAAAGACCATTAAAATTATATATTAGTTACCATAATTATTAAAGTGTACAGTTAAAAACCCAATATCCTTCAAGGCATAAAATATAACCCAAAGCTTGATTTGAGTTTGTGATCTCTGATTTTGATAATACATGTTGTTATATTCTTATGTACATATAACTGCCTTTATTATTCTAGTTAATAGAACCATGTCGTCATAGTAGATGGACATATGCTGAACTTCAACAGTTTCTTGATGTCTATGCTGATGCTGCTAACCAAACTGATGTCTTCAAATGGTATGCAAATAGTTTGGCCATATTTGGGTAACTGGTTATGTAATT
The DNA here is from genome assembly GCF_054136105.1 of Typopeltis vanoorti. Taxonomy (NCBI): domain Eukaryota; kingdom Metazoa; phylum Arthropoda; class Arachnida; order Uropygi; family Thelyphonidae; genus Typopeltis; species Typopeltis vanoorti. The sequence continues at coordinate 81,748,916 of NC_143558.1, forward strand.
TGTTTTAGCTAACATTTTACCTGTTTAGAAATGTTTTTTATTTGTTGTTTTTGCTACTTGTGGAATTCCATACTTTCTCTCTTTCTTTCTTCTTCTTCCCCACCTCCTCTTGTAGCAACATCATTAAAGGGCTGTTATCACTATAATTATTTTATTTTGCATTTTTTCAATTTATTTTATTATTAGTATATATGATCTCCATGGAAGAATTGTTAATGACTAGTATGTATTATGACATCCCAACTCCTACCTCATTTGGTATTATCAACTCCTATGACTGGAAAGACCTGGGTTCATATCCTAGGACAGAAGAATCTTCATAAGGATTTCTTTTTTTCTTTTGTTTCTTTCATTTTTTTTATCTTGTTCAGAAATCTTGGTCTAGAGACCAAACATGAAACTTTTCACACCACTTCAAGCCTTCAGCTGAGCAGTGGTCTCACACCAGTGATAAAATTCATCTACTGCCATAAGAGAGTCACATACATCCATGCCTATGGCAGGATTTGAACCTGCAGCTTTACTAGTGGAGCACTCGATATTTAATGCTCTTCTGTTTATATTATTTATACTCTTAATTTACATTTACATTACTTAATTTACTCTTAATTTATACATCAGTGATATAATAAATGATTTAATGGGAAATGTTCCAGCTATTTGCTGATGATGCAAAGCTAGCAAGGGCAATAATCAATGAAGATGATGTTAGAGGTCTTGCAGAATAACTTAAATAAACTGGCAGTATGAGCAAAGGTAAATGGCTGCCAGTTTAACATTGCCTAGTGTAAGATAATGCACTTTGGAATGAAGAGATTACAAGCTGTGTACTATACTGATGGAAATAAACTATATAAAATGGATGAGGCCAGTGATTTCAGAGTTATTGCGGATAGGAGTTGAAGTTTAGAGGACATATTTAGTTTTGAGCAGGTTAAACTTGAATATTGTTCTTATTATGATTATTACTAATACTACAGTCTTAGTTGTGAGTGGCTGTCAGTCACTCACAGCCAAGCAGGGATTATCAGGATCAGATTTTCACTTTAAGACAGACGGTAGACATATCGTGAGAATATAACAGGGATCAGTATTTAAGTTTTGCAAATCTGGAAAGGGCATATCCTACGGAGGTAGCAGTCTTTTTTCTCCTGGAAACTCTGGGTTTTCATCCTGCATACAGACAAATCGGCCCTTTAGAACACACACAATTTACAGACAAAAATACAAGGTGATGGTTGGCAGTGGATGACGTTGATGTGGGCAATTGGTAGTAGAGGTTCAGTGTAGTAGTGGAGACGGAGTGTTGTATAGTGGGTGTCCTCTCATGATGAGTCTTCGGACTCCTTGAAGGTGTCACGAAAAATAATAATAATATGAAAAGGTGCCAAGAGAAAAGCTCTTCAAATAGTAAAGTTATGTGTAAAGGGGTTATTATATCAAGCAATACATAGTCTATATTTGATTTATTAGTTAACTTGTAGAATTGGAAGTAGGTTTGAGAGAAAATGTAAAAAAAAAGTCATTTGTCACAGAGGGCACTCATGTGTGCATGCACACCCACACTACCTCCACTGTTATTTATCATCTCTATGTATAACATTATGAAGGAAAGTGATAGTCACATTAATCAAAATTAGAGATGGCCATTAATTTCCAGTTTTGATATTAGTTATTCAATTTAAGTGAGGAATCCTGGAGATTTGTAATGGATTGCCTTTGTGCAGATGATGTTATACTCTTAAATAAATTGATAGATGTCTACAGGATTCTTAACTTATATTGGATAACTGTTTTAACAGTTTGGTATAAAAATCAGCAATTAATAAAAAATGGACAGAAAATAATTAGAACATCAAAAACATCAGCTGAATCCTGAATGGGGAGCCGTAGAACATGCAAAACACTTCAGCTGTTTATTCATAATTTTTAGTGAAGATGACAAATTAAAAATAGAAATAGAGAACAGAATTCACAAACCTGTCTGATAGGCAATCAACTGAATAAATTTATATGAATTAAGAGAATAATTTGTCAAAACACTAAAGTAGCTGTATTCAAGACAGTGTTCAAAGCAGTTTTAACCTGTGGATTTGAGAGCTGGATTAGAAATGAAACAGTTGATCAAACAGTAGAGACCAGACCACAAATACGAGAGTTCTGAGAAAAATTAGGAGAGTAAACAGGTGACATAAATTCCAAAATCATATAAAAATGACGATATAGGTTAGGAAGTGTCTTGACATTGCTAGCATCAAGAATGTGTGAGCAGAGCTGATCTCTGCTGATATGGTCACTTAAACATAATGGGGAAGGTTAGCCAAACAGGTCTTTTGCTAGCCATTGCTAGCCACCAATGAAAAAAATCATTTTTGGCTAGCCACATGCAGTTCTTTGACATATAATGTGTGTCTTGCAAAAATATTTTGGGCTCTGAGCCCAAAATATTCTGAGCCCTTTTTGCTTCACAATTAATATGACAGGTAAATAAAAAATTTTCAAGTTTTATAATTATCCACCTAGTATAAACTGAGAGTCCACTGCATTAAAATCTAAGTTAAATGTTCATAGTGAGTAAATATATTTAAGAATTTAACAGGTAATTTTAATGCTACATTTGAGTCAGGGATTAAAGAAAGTTTGGATCAACTAGGATTACAGAGGAATTGTGCTGGAGAATCAGTAATTGTACAAGCCATTGCTGACAATGTTAGATTTAGTGGATGTGGCTTGCGATTGTGTGATTATGATGTGTGTGGCTGTGTTGTGGGCAATGAAATTAACAGTATCCATGTGTTGAGGCTTAAGTGCTGTGAAGAATTCATGTTGGAGGTTTAATGGAATATTATCATCACTGAGAAAGGATTAAAAACAATTTTAATAGTTCCAATATTTCGTCTCCGTCACAGAGACATCTTCAGGGATTACAAAAAATCTTTTGTAACAACACACACACAAATATAATACAATAGTGAGTGAAACTAAAGTCCTATCTAAGTGGTGCACCTAGATTTTAATGCAGTGGCCTAGGATATAAAGAGGGATCTCTGATAATTAATGTTTCCCAAATTTTGGGAAGTTTAATACAACTGTATTTGTTTAAATTCGGTTGATTCCTGAGTGCAGATGCAGATTCAAAGAAAAGTCTTTCTTTTTTGAATTTACTATGGTGGAGCATGGTGGTTTTTTTCCAGGAGATTCTGTGGGTTGTATCCAAAACATGGTCTGCAAGGCCAGATTGACCATAATCGTGATTGCAGATGTATGACTTGTGTTCTTCTAACCGGATTGTTGTGCCTGTTTGTCCAAAATAAGCCAGTTTACAGGCACAAGGTACTCTATATACTCCAGGCACTGAGAGAGGAGGCAGCTGGTCTTTGATGGAATGGATAAGGATAGCAAGTTTATGGTGGGGCTGTATGTTGTACAGCTTTTAAGGTTGTACTTTTTTAATGATCTGGCTATTTTTTCTGATGTACTACAGATATAAGGTATGGTGATGGCATTTCTGAAAAGGTGGTTGGGGAATAGGGAAGGACGTGATTATTTTTTTAATTCTGTAGTCACTGTAGCCATTGGAAAGGAAGGTGTCATGTATGTGTTTGAGTTCGGTTGAAAGGGCAGTTTCACTGTAACAAAGATTGTGAGCTCTATTGGTAAGAGTTTTAATAATGCCATATTGCAGAGAGGGGTGGTGTTGGGAGAGTTTGTTAATGTATCTGCCTCTATGAGTAAGTTTTCTATATACAGAGAAAGAAATGTTACCATTAGGAAGGTGTATTACTAAGGTGTCTAGGAAGGGTAAACAATTGTTATTTTCCTTTTCCATCGTAAACTGGATTCTTGGATGTAGACTATTGAGGTGACTGAGGAAGGAATCTAATGTGTCTGGGCCATGAGACCAAATAGAGAACACATCATCTACATATCTTAGCCAGATAGAAGGTTTTAGAGAGGAAGAGTCTATGGCTTGTTTTTCAAAATTTTCCATGTAAAAATCGGTGAGGGGGCGGGGGGGGGGGGACCCATGGCAGTTCCCTCTATCTGTTTGTAGATTTTGTTCTTCCAAGAAAAATAACCAGAGTAGATGGCAAAGGAAAAGAGCTCTAAGATATCAAAAGGAAAAACGTTTTTTAAGCGTGTTAAGGTGTCAATTAGGGAAATATTGGTAAACAATGAGATGATGTCAAAGCTGACCAATATGGCTGTATTGTTTAAAGTAAGATTTTCAATTAAGTTTTTAAAGTGGGTAGAGTTTTTTACATGAGATGTGGTAAGACCAGTGAGAGGGGGGGGGTCAAAGAGTTAGCTAGCTGCTTTGACAATTTGTAGCAAGGAGCATTGGTGGCATCTACTATAGGTCTTAGGGGAGAATTAGGTTTGTGGATTTTCGGTAAACCGTATATATGGGGGGGGATTGAGAACAGAATGGAGTGAGTTTTTTTTTGTAATGTCAGTAGGCTAGCACGTTTGTATATCCTGAGGGCTTTATTTGAATTAAATTCGGTTTTAAGTCTAACACAGTTAGAAATAACTCTTGAGCCTCGCCATCTTTTTAAAAAGGCCAGCCGATTTAATTACCCGCTTTAAAAACTTAATTGAAAATCTTACTTTAAATAATAAGGATCTATTGTGGATCCATTGGAGCATATTATTACTTTTCTTGAAAAAAATAAAAGATTCTGTCCTTAACTGGAAAATAATGAATGGATGCGAGATATAATGTTCCTTGCTGATATAATGAATCATCTACAAACTCTCAGCTTGGCACTCCACGGAAGGAATAAGATTTTTTCTGATCTTACTCAAACAATTTTCAGCTTTTAGAATAAAATAAGAGTATTTCAAAGAGGTATATTGTCAAGAAACTTCAATTACTTTCCCAATCTCAAAAGAAGAAGAAAATACATTCCCTGATATTGAAGATATTGAAATAAAAGACCACAAACTGGAGGAATAAAAAGGGCTGCTTAATAATTTCTTAGACAGGTTTGAGGACCTGCAGAAGTGAAGACCTGCTTCACCTTTCTTGTAAATCCATTTATGGTTGATGCGATCAGTGGTGGTTGTCCAGTTCTCACACCTCTGGTTACAGAATCATCTGCTATGGGAATAGAACTAATAGAATTATAGGAGGACCTGGGTCTAAAGATGATCCATAAATCCAGTCTACAATTGACAGCAAGTTCCAGAAATTAATATCCTGAACTGAAGACAACCAGTGTGCAACTCATCTGAAAAAAACAACACAACATACACCTATGAATCACTGTACTCTGTAATGAAATTTGTGAAGTTGAAGCATCATGCAATCCTTACAAATCAACACTTGTTAGAGCTAATTCATACATCCTTCTTCACAACATATCAACCAGATTTTCAACTCATAGCCAAAATGAGGACTCACAAGACCTCTACTAGCAGTAAATAGTGTGATAATTGTATCAATGTCTGTTTGTGTCATGAAAATATTATAATACTATAATTTTGTAAGGTAGTATCTGATTAAAATATCTCTGATTTTATAGTTTACATATTTTCCTTCGTTATTTGACCAGATGTTTACTAAGACAAATAAATATCATTAAAAATATCTGTTTTTACCCTATCATTTTTTGGCAGTCTCATTTAATGTTAATGAAATGCAAATTTGCATGTTTTTCTTAGATCTTTCCATAGTTCATTGCTATATTAAATATGCTTATTATAGTTAAAACAATGATCAGTCAGGATTTTGAAAACATTTGGTGTGTGTGTGCATGCATGCTTTGTGATTTTTGAAACTAATACAAATTAACAATTTAAAAACTACATACATGAATTAATAGTATTACATACAAGTATTTTTTAATATTTATATAAAATGTTTGTAATAAAATGTGCATGTAACTATAAAAATGTGTGTAATATTTGTTCATGTATTGCGGGTCTAAAACATTTGATGCTTATCGTATTTTTCTCTTACGTTAAGCAAGTTTGACCACCCCTGCTCTATTTGGTACAACTTTTACCCTGTTGTTCTTCCATCTCTCACATTCATGTGGCACTGTGGTGACATCACTTAAAGATAAAGCTGATATCTTGGCATTGGTCTTCTCTTCCAACTCGTGTAGTTGACCAAGTAAAATTACTGTCAACTTTACCACAAACAGGCCACTAGATACCAATAAGATCATCAACAACCAACTTTTCTCTATTTTGGGGCCTACAGATTAATTAATGAACACCAATATAGATTTTGTTCTTCTTTTACTGTAGCTGATCTTGTCAACTTTGCTCTCCTTTGGATACAAGTAATTGGATAATCTGGCAAAAATCATGTAATTATTCTTGACATTTTCAGTTATTGTATGTCAGAGAGGTCTTCCTAAATTACCATCTTATGATACACTCATGCTTGTTGGACACATGACATCATTTCTGAATTCGCTGATGTCATGTATTGCTGCTGTTAACATGACATTATCATACTTGACAGTCATTTTGATTAAATAATTGTGAGCTGTCAGTTGTTGAAATTTCTGAATAATCACACACACACCAAGGGAAACATGTGGATGAAAGACTAGTCCTAATTAGATGGGGTGTCCTCTGTGGATACCTGTTAGTGGTCTAGAATGTAAACTGGGATCTTGAAGTATTAGTATTTCCAATATTTTGGGATGTTTAATGCAACCATATTTATTCAAATTATGCTCATTTCTGAGAGCAGCTGCAGATTCCAAAAATAGTCTTTCTCTTCTAAATTTACTACAGTGGAGTATGGTGGTCTTTTTCCAGTTGATTATATGAGCTGTATCTAAAGCATGGTCCACGAGCAAGGCCCGATTGAACATAGTCATGACTGCAGACATATTTTTTGTGTTCTTTCATGTGGATGTTGGCTGATCTTCCTATCTGTCCATAGCAGGAACAGGACACTTTATATACTCCAGGCACAGAAAGAGGAGGGAACTGATCTCTAAGAACATATAAAGGTAGGAAGCGTTTGGTGGGACTTGAAAGCCATGCAGAGATTGTATTTCTTAAGACTAACTATTTTTTCTGAAGTGCCTCTCACATAGGGGATGACGACAGCATTACTAAAATCTTTCTGAAGAGAAGATCAAGGATTGCGGGAAGTATTGGTTATTTTTTTTTATATTGTGGGAACTGTACCCATTAGATAAGAAGGAGTGGTGTATTTGAAGTAAAGGTTATAACTTTTGTTCCAGTGAGTCCTCCCTTACAGCAGAATTTAATCAAATCAGCAACAAAATTTATCAGGTCCATTACAAAGCCCTAGCTATGTTCAGAAATCATGTTTCTAATAAAACTTTTAACAGGTGAGGGAAATGTGGTTTTTCTTTATCCAAAAGGATAGGTAGAATCATCCTTACATTCAACAGGTGAGTACCCATCATGGAAATGCAAATTTTCTTTATTCAGAAAGTAGGATCATCATCATTACACTCAAAAGTCAAAGATTCTATAAGAGCAGTATTACTTTTCTTTATCCAGAAGAATTGGTGTGATCCTCAAAAGCAACTGAGAAACTTCTTTCAGCAAGATAGCTTTATTAAAACAGCCTCTAAATAACACTTAAAGCAGCTAATTTATGAAACATCAGTTGAAGGGGAGGGGATTTTGACAGTCAACCCCACAAAATCTTAAACACTTTGTAAAGGACAGTATATATGAAATTGGAGCTATAGATTCTGATGGTAGTCTTGTACCAACTAAGAATAACATCATCATTGTGTTTAACATCCCTTAAACCTCCAGCATCAACAACGGTAGACTATTTAGAGAATGTCCAACTTACTCCTGAGCATGTCAAAGGTGGAAAGATGAGAAAGAGATACAAAAAATCAAGAGAAAACAGAACATTTCATATCAGGAGATGAAGGGAAACCCACAATAATATCTATTAGGAAATGTTATAATGAGAAGGTAAGTAAAAAAAAGTAAATAAATAAATAAAATCAATTATTATCCAAGGGGATATTAACACGTATTATACTCCCATCCTTTCACAACTACATTATCTGTAACCATTATGATCTAGTCTGCTTTTCATTAGATTGGATGTCCTCGCTTCTGAAAATGTGCTAAAAATTATATCACTCAACAAGAATCCTTTAAAAAGTTAATCATGCCAAGTACCACTGTTACATTATGAAAAATCGTACGTTCCAACTGAAATAATAGATATCTTTGTATCCATAGAAGAATCCTAAATCATGTATTCTAGACAGATTACAGTTTGATGACATCTTGGATTTTTCCCCTCGGAAGGAATCCACAATTCCCCAAAAACTTAACCATTAGAAGCCATTGGATTCTATCAAAACCACAGATGATATCAAGAGCCTCTTTTAGAATTATACACATGCAGTTGAATTTTGCTTACAGGAGACATATCTGATGAGGATGCTACATTTTGATGTTACTGTTATGCATTAAGGGATGGACTTGCAGACAGAGGAGTTGTCAACCTTCCATCAATGAAATATATTTGCATCTTTATTTGAAAGTGTTTTGAATTTATTTTATTAAATTTAGACATTTGTTTCTAACATTGATAGTTTTGCTATATCAAGTAACCTTATGTATTTTCTTAAAAATCTAACAAAAAGAGTTTTTAGAATATAAAACACTTGTGCTGTTTGCTGACCTTTTTCTCTCTCTCTCTCTCTTTCTCTCTCTCCCACCCTTCCTAGTGAAATGCACCTGTTTCAAGTGTGGGAGCGTTACATGAAAACCATATCCAGCTGTATTTTAAAAATGTACCACCACTAATTGTAAATTTCTTTTATTTATGAAAATAAATGCATTCACATATTGGAAATTGAAAATATTTCTTGATGTTTTTAAACATTCCTATTTATAATTAAAATTAATCACTTTGTACTCCATTTATTTATTTATTTTTATTTTTTTAAGTAGGCAGAAACATTCTTTACTTATTCAAAGCAGTTAGATCCATCAAAGGCATCAGAACACAACAGTTTCTACTCAACAAATTACACCTGCACATTTTGTTTCTGTCCAATTTATGAAGTGTCATTGAAAAAAAAAAAAAAAAGCACAGCAACTAATTGTTCTACTAGGAAAATTAAAAATGATACCATGTAGTAATTAAATTACATAGTCATATAGCATTCATCCTTTATTCTTGTCATGGTGTATCAGTGTGGCTTCATTTCAGAGTTAATCACTGTTGGCAGCAGCAGCAGCAGTTGTTTTTATCTTAGTCTTTTCATCTTTTTTTTTATGATAATTACATCTCTTTCCTGTTTGTTTTCTTTTTCTGAGAAAGATTCCATCTATATTTGAAATTAATAGAAATGATTTATCAATATGATTTATTTGAAATTAATAGAAATGATTTATCAATATGATTTACAACAGATGAGTTGCATGTCTGTGAGGTGATGCAAACACACACACACATCATTCCAGCATTTAAAATAACTTGTTCAGTAAGTGATGGGATCCAAATATCAGTGCATAATAGATGAAAATTGTTAAATATAGTGCTAAATGGGGAGTTCACTGGTTCCATTCTTACTGTGTCAACAATCTCCTGCAACTGTAGGTCTACCTATTATCATGATAATTTATGGTGATGCCAAATAAGTCTTCCACCAGTTTTTCTTTAATAGCAATTTTGCACACAGGAAGTTGCAAAACCTATGGCACATTGGTTGTAAGCATTGGGCAAGAAGAAAGAAGGAACTTATTATTATTAACATCAGACCTCCATGGAGTCTAAAGACTCATCAATGGGGGGGGGCAAATACTGTTACACGCAAAGCCCATCAACCCATGCTTTAAACTTATTTGATGTATTTGCATTCACCAAAATGTCAGATAAAGCATTCCACTAGCCAACCACTCACCATACAAGCAACCTACTTCTTATTCCCCTACTCACATCCTCCTTATACAACTTTCAGGTATGTCCCCTTGTTCTATCCCCTTCTTCCATTCTGTGAAAATTTTCTTCCACATTAACCTGCTGACAACCCCTTACCAACTTAAATGTCTCAATCATATTCCATCTCTTCTTCCTATTTACAATGCTTTGCAAACTGTATCCCACTTCCCAAATACCAGTTATAACTTTAGTCAGTCTTCTTTAGACCTTTTCCAACATATCCTCATCACCAGAAAAACCAGGTCCAAATCTGTGCATATTAATTCATAGGAGACCTGATCGACACCTTCGATACAATGGAACTGAACCTATTTATTTCTACAAATTAAGGTTCTCTGCATCATTGCCATAATCTGATGCGATGTCTTCACAGTTCATGCAGTGTAACCTCTAAACTTCAGATCCTTGTCTATCACCACTCCAAGGTATCTCATCTCCTCACCCTCTTCAAATATTTCCCAACCAAGTGTATACTTCGCATCACATTGTTAGCTACCAAATTTCAGAACTTTACAGTTGGAGACATTGAACTGACAGTTCCATATTGTTGCCAACTCATACAATCTATTCAATTCCTCCTGTAAGGCCAAAACATCTGCTTGATTCCTCATCACTCCATCTCCAGTTTTCCATGATCTGCAAACAGTTGCACATCACAAGTTAAACCTATTCCAGTTTCATTAAAATACAAATTTAAATAACTATCCAAAATCCAACCCCTGTGACACACCATTAGTGTGCTACAATCTTTCAAGATAGTATCCCCCATACACAACTTGCTGATAGCTAGTCACCTATCCAGCTCATTAGTCTGTTATCCAATCCCTGTTTCAGTTTAGTGACCAACTTGTGATGTGGAAATCTGTCGAAAGCCTTTGTAAAATCTAAGTATACCCTGTATATGAATCTCCCTTGTCCCTTACATTTGCTACATTGCTATAGTATATAAGCAAGTTTGTAAAACATGACCTCCCTTTAACAAACCTATGCTGACAATTGCAAAGAATACCACTGTTATTAACCCACTTTTGTATCCTGTATCTCAGCAACCTCTCCAATATCTTAACTGCAGCTCCAGATATACAGATTGGCCTATAATTTGTTGCCTTAGCCTTATCACCACCTTTGTAAATTAGAACAATCATGCTTCCTTTCACTCCTTTGGGGCTTGTTTTGTTGCAGAACTCTTGTTAAACAGGTAGGCAAAGGCTGATGCTAACTCCATGGAACATTCTCTTGAAACACATGGTGATATGTCATCAAGTTCAATTGTCTTATTGACATCTAGCTTACTTAACTCCTCATATATCTCTTGCTTGCTTGCCCACCATTAAGTCCTCTCTCATTTCATTCTCTACACTTCTGCTTTTACACTGAGGATGAAACACCTTGATGAACTGCTCATTGAACTCCTCAACTATGTCCTCTGCAGCAGTCAGTCTCTCACTTTCATCCATTAACAGCATCTTACCACAATCATTCTTCCTTGTGCTTGCCACATATCTTAAAAACTCATGAGGATTTTTCTTGGCCTGATTTGCTAATTTCTGCTTGTACTGCACTTTTGTTGTTCTTACCAAATGAATCCTTAATTCAGTTGTTTGGGGGGGGGGGGGGCTCTTAAAAGTTCTATCTTTTAAGAGCCCCCTGTAGATGTCACTTGGAAACAAGTATGATTCTTTACAAAGTAATCTGCTGGAGATGGCATGTTAGTCAAGTGTGTCATTCATGTGATCTAACATAATGTGTTTCCAAGAGTTGGTAGTCAAGAAGCATTGTCTGTATAATCTGATGTTTCTGATGTTCTTTTCTCATTTTTCTCTGCTCGTTCTTCCCAGATTTTTAAACTTATTTTTTTTTTTGCAAGGAATTATTTATCTAAATATGGTTTTTCTTCCTACAAAACTGGCAAACCAGCCACACACAATTAGCCGACAATAAATTCACTGTGCCAACATATCCCTAGTTGTGCATGCACTCTGTCAAATAGTTGGGTCATCTATATTATTTATGCCTTACACAATAAATATAATGGGTTACAGTCTCTATAAATGTAAATTTTAAATAAAATAATTTAACATGAAAAGTTTAGTTCTCTGTGGAAATCTCATCATTTATTTGTGCAAGGGAAGGATGTTTGCAGCACATGGGAGATAGTCAAATGGTATATGGGAAAAGCAATATCACACTGTATACCCAAGGTCAGGAGCATAAATCAGGTAGGAATTAGATGGATAAGTAATATCATTAAGCAAGAACTGCAAAAAAAAGATGTGAAGGGTATATAAGCAGACAGATAATGGGCTAACATGATAAGATCATGAACAGTACAATCAAGAAAAGTGACCAGCCCAGTAAGGAAGGCAAAATCAGATTATGAAAAGAAATTAGCCAAGCAGGCAAAAGGAAATCCCAAACAGTTTTTTTTTTTTTTTGGTTATGTGGCAAGTAGGAGGAAGAATGACAATGGAAGGATAACATTTGAACATGATAGTGTGATAACAGAGACAGATGAAATTGCTTAGTTACTGAGTGACCATTCTGCAAGGATATATCTCCAAGTGAAGATATTTTTATGGCAGAGGTGATAGGGACTGATGTGAGAACAGAAGTTACTTAGGATATTGCAGAATCTGAATGCAAATTCATCTGTGGAATTGGATGGGATAGATATCGGCTTGCATTTTATGAGAATGTGCATGGGAACTGACAGTGCCTTTGACTAGGCTGTTTAAGTCTCAGCTATGACAAAGTTCCAAGAGAATGAAAGGAGATCAAAATAATTCCCTTGCACAAAGGAGGATCTACGTCTTTGGTAGCAAATTATAGACCAATTATCAGGAGTGGTGGTAAAAGTACTGGAAAAGTTGGTCAATAAGAGAATTTCAGGAATCGTTGGATAAGTTTATGATACTCCACGATGAACAGCACAGCTTCATGAAGTGTCAGTCATGCTGCAGTAATCTAACTTTTTATAATAGAATGACAGCTAAGTTTGATAAAGAATGGCTACATGATGATGATATTGCTACTAGTTGTGTGCTACAGGGCTCTGTGCTTGAACCACTGAGCTCTGTTCTTGAACCAATTTAATTTGCACATAAATAATGAAGGAAGATATTCAGTTGTTTGCTGATGATATAAAGTTAGGTAAAGTAATAGTTCATCAAGGTGATGTAGAGAGTTTGCAGGATGCATGCTGTAGTAATCTTTTTATAATAGAGTGACAGCTTAGTTGGATAAAAAGAATGGCTACACAGTGATATTGTTGGATTTTGGGGAATGGATGTGAAACTGGTGATATGAATAAATAAGTGAGCGATGGACAGATACCAAAAGGTATTCCATGGAGGGCACTGTGCTTGGACCACTGCAGTGTAATTTGCACATAAATGATGAAGGGATTCAGTTGTTTGCTGATTATGCAAAGTTGGGTAGGGATCAAAGTGATGTAGAAAGCTTGCAGGATGATTTAAAGAGTCTGACAGTATGGGAAAAACATAATGGATGTCAATTTAATGTGGAAATGTGTAATGTTATGCATTTTTCTTTAGAGTCGAAGTTTTAGAGTGTATATTGCTAAAGTAGCCACAGGATTACTTGGTGATTGAAGAACATACTAATAAACAGAGAGAAGGGAATTATCATTCCTCTTGATAAAGTCTTGATAGCATATCTGGATTACTGTGATCAAGATAGTGAGTGGTCTGTGGAATGCTTCTTATGAGGATAGATTGATGGTTATTGCAAAAGTTGGTCATAGGTGAAAAGGAGGCTTATGATAGAAACATTTAAGTTGCTTAAAGGGTTTTATAGGATTGATGTGGGGGGAAATGTTTCAGAACTTAGCTAGAGAGGTAGAACAAGAGGTCATCCCTTAAAGTTGGGTAAGAATATGGTTAACAAGGGTGTGAGGACTAGATTTTTTGCTTGAAGAGTGGTGAATGAATGGAATGGGTTGCATGAGTCAGTTGAAGGTGCTTTGTCTGTTAATGGTTTCAAGATGAGGTACAATAGATATTGTGTTGATAGTTTGGTCACCCATAATGTCCTTGGACTTCATGGAGCCTGTGCAATAATAATTTTACTGTGGATAAATATGGAATAAATATGTATCAAAATTGTAGATTAGTGAATATAATTTGAAAATGCAGTACCAAAAATTGTAACGTTCAGAAACTAGTTGAAAGGTGATTAGATAATACAGTACTGAACTATATAATTTTTTTTTTTTAAATTTGTGTTTTCATCATGAAATTCTTGATGCCTCTCTTCAAGGAATGTACAGGAAACCGTGAGTACTACATGATAAGTTTATATTATTACTTCCTGTTAACAGATTTCCTCCAAATTTCTCAATTTATTTTGTTCCTGGTCCCTCTTGCATTTGGGACCATGTATTTTTGTGATAAACTCACCCAAAAAAAATTGATTAAAGATAGTCGGTAAGCTCTACTCTGTGGACCTAACCATTGAGCTGTTTGAAGCTACCTCGAGCCTCAAATAAGCATCACCAAAGTGGCTGATGACATTCATAGTCCACTAAGTCAGTGATTCCCAAACTTTCAGTATCTGTCTCCTTTTAAAATTTTAGTAATACTGATGTACCTCCTCCCCTTACAGTCAGTAAAATGCAATTTGGGAAAAAATATTTTGTACAAACAAATAGTTGTAAATGTATTTATTTTTAACATTATTGTCATCATTATTATTATATGGGCAGCTCCTTAGAATCCATAGATTTAAGAGAGGCCCTTGAACATTATGCCAAGCACTAACAAATATTCTTGCAATATCTATAATAATAGAATGCAAACAAATGTCTTTTTTTTTTTTTTTCAATTATAAATGCATGTAGCTCTGTAGAAGTACTGATCGCTCATAATAAATTGCAAATGAGTTTTATTTATGCTTGTGTAGAAGTACATTTGCATCCATTCTGATTGGCCACCCAGAGAAAGCTGTTCTCAGTGCAAATCTAGCCAACTAGAACTTTTCTAACCCTTTCTTCAAGCAATTCCCAACTTTAGTCTATTGTTAGCACTGACAAGAAGGTGTTTTCTCTCAGAAAATTGAGTATTTTGTCCCTTTTAACTCAAAATTGACCGTAGAAACTCACATCAGACATTAATATACTGCGTTAGCGACCACGAGATAGCGACACTTGTCTGCCGTCTCCACCAGATGTTCATAATTCCATGATGAGTTTCCAGATTCCATGGAGATACCACATAATAATAATTAGTAATTGTCCAGAGCCATCTATCTCGGATTGGCTACTGGTATAGATTGAACTTTTCCCCTCAGTCTCTGAAAAGTCAGGGCTAAACGCCTACTCTCTATAGCAGATAAAAGGCCCACAAAACAGGAAATCCAGTAGATGCATGCACTGGTGAAACAAACGCTGAAATCTGTTAAAATTTAAGATGTGAATGATTCCAAAATTTAGAGCAGGGTTTCGACCAACTGGCTCACACTCTTTGAATTTAAACTTTTAATGTGAATACTCCGACCCACAAAGTTGGAACACAAGAGCATAAACCACACACAACCCTAACAGAGGTCAGTCATACATGCCATGTTTAAAATTCTTGTGGATTTTTTAGTTATTGAAAATTTAATTATAGAATAGTTTCACTTATCTGGAACAATATGGTGATATATAAAAGTAAATATAAACATAAAAGTAATCAAAATTGAAAACACTCATCCTTCCTAAAGACCTTTTGCATACCCCTGACAGTAGTGCACCACATTTTAGGAGAAACCACTAAATATCAACCAGAGGCAAATATTCCAGGTGTGCAGTGCTCATCCACGGAATAGCATTATCACCAAGATTAGAATTTTGTATTTATTCCACTTAAAGACTCCACTAATTGTTTTCGAGCTTCACATGATTCCCCAAAGTAAGTACAATATATGCTGATGCTTCATGAAAAGAATTCTTTTCGATGCGTAAACATTGCATCACATTCATCTTTATAGCATGGGAGTGCATTCAAAATACATAAACCTTTGATTACACATAAGGATGGCACAGTGGGTCAAATTTTTAGCATTGTAAATATGAGCAAACTTTTTTTTTTTTGCTCGTATTTACAATGGGAACAGTGTTGGCCATCTAATGCAGGATTTTGCAAACTATGTTCTAAGGAAAGTGAAGAAGTGTTACATGAAAAATTATCTTGATATGAGCCTGGAATGGTTTTAAATGATGTGACAAGTTCAAACACATTTGAAAATAAGACGCTCCTCACTTTGCATGTGGATTGTGCTATTAAGGCCAACGCGTGCTGGCCTTGATGCAGCTGCCCGCAGTTGTCGACACCCATGAGCGCAAGTGAAGTACAGAGTTACCTATTCTAGGAAACTTGGGGTCACAAGCAAGGTCAATGCAATATGCTCAGCATGCCTGTAGTGTGCGCTGTCGCATTTTTGCAATGCGACACAGCCTGCTTCGGCAATAGTGTGCGCTTAGTTTAACATTGAATATGAGACCGATGATACTCAACTCTAACCAAGGTGTTCCGTTAAAATTTCAGGATTTGTGAAGTGTTCCGTCATAGGAAAAGTTAGAGGAATTCTGATCTAATGAATGTCCCATTTTCTGGTAGAACTTTTGCAGATTGTATGTAGTTGAAGGAGGTAAGCCTCATCCTCCTCTTTCAATTTTACTGAGCAAGCACAAAGATGCAAAAACTGAGTACATGAGACACTTCTCTGTTTCACAATACAATGCAGAAGAATGGTTAACTGGATGTGAAGTGCGATCAAGAATTTTTTGTTCATGTAAGCATGGATATTTTGACCTTAATCATTTAACAGCAGCAGTGCAAAAACATTAGTGCTCCGTTCCCAATCACATGTTCAGTCATTTTTAAATCTTAAGGTGTTTAACAGAATTGACACTCCTCTCATTGACAAGCAAAAAAAAAAGATCCGTCATAATGAACTGGTTATAAAGAAATATTTAAAAAGATTAATCAATGCTGTATGCTATTTGGCTAAGCAAGAGCTTCCTTTGAGAGGTCATGACGAGTTCGAACACACGGAGCACATTTTTAAATGTGCTCCGTGAGTATGACCTCTTTTAGACAGTCATTTATATATATATATATATATATATATATATATATATATATATATTATTATTATTATTATTAGCAACTCCAAGAAGTTCTTAGACTCATCAAAAGAGGCCCTAACATGTCAAGAACTATCCAACATTTGTGCAGTATCTCTCACACTTTGCTTTGAACTCATTCAGTCATGGTACCCACAGCAGATTCTGGCAACCTATTCCAATCATTCACTACTCTCCAAGCAAAAAACCCTGGTTCTCACCCTCTTGCTAACTACACTCTTACTCAGTTTCCATGGATGGTCCTTGTTCTCCCACCGCCAGACCTGTTCTAAAAATCAGTTTTCAGCCTATCAACCCATTTCTGTAACCCTAATCTTCAACCTGTTCTTGTAAGGTTCATTCCATAGACATGCTACCATCTTGGTCACTTGCATCTGGATCCACTCCATTTCCTCCTCATCACCAAGAAACCCTGGCATCCAGATCTGTATGCAGTAGTCAAGATGGGTATTATTAAGGCTTAATAAAGAGGAACAATAACCTGCTTGTCTCTGCTCGTCAAAGTATTCTTCAGTAACCAAGTAATCTGATGAGCTGCTTTACCCACTTTTGCAATTGCCCCTACACTTTATTTTCCTATCCACTAACACTCAAGTCTCTGGCTTTGTCAATTTCCTGGAGTACAGTTCCACCAATGTAGTATACAGCTGGTAATCTTTTCACCCCAAAATGCATAACCTTAAACTTTACCACATTAAACTGACATCCATTCTCCTTTGCCCAGTCTGCTAATCAATCTAAATCATTTTCTGCAAAATTTTGACGTCATCTATATTAACTATTGCTCTACCCAACTTTGCATCATCGGCAAATAATTGAACAGTTCCTCACAGACCCTTTCCTATAACATTAATGAACAAATTAAACAGTAGCACACCACTAGTCACAGACCTTATTTTTCGACTTTACTCCAGAATAAACTACTCTCTGTTTATAAAAAAACTACTATCTTTCCATCAACTACCCTCCTATCCATCTCACCAACCCTATGTCCATTCCCATGTACTGCAGTTTACTGATTAGAATTCCATGTGGGATATAGGCCTGTCTAGCTCAGTGGAAGTGGCACTTGGTTGCTCGAACTTGGACTTAAGTTCAAGTCTAGCCGCCGACTGGAGGAACTTTTTCCATGCCTTTCTTTGACCGGTTCACGAGTCAGTCGATCTCTGGCATGGGCAAGCAGGTTTTTCATCCAATAAACTCAAGAAAATCAACCATAGTACCCACATTATTTCAGACAGTAACATATCTTGTTAGGGTTAGGTACCAAGAGATGGCAGCACTTGTTTGCCAGCCTCTTCATCGGTGGCTGCTATAATTAGTGATAGACATGGGCCAGCTATCTCTGATTGACTACCAGTGGAGATTGACCTGCCCACTCAGTCTCCAAAAGCTAGATAGGATTAAAAGGCTTCGCCTACTCCCTATAAGGGAATAAAAGGCATTATTTATTTATCTGTTATCAGTTGACCCACTCACCCTGTGTATCACTCCATGCAATTGAGCTATCTCCCTCATTGCAGCCAACTCTTCATTCTTTATATCAGTCATACTATTCTTTCGTTCAACACTTTTTCTCTCAATGTGTGTGTGTAATGTTGCACTTGTCTGGTACAACATCACACACATTTTCAGCTGTATTCGCAGTTTCCATTCACTATTTCAATCTCGCAACCTGAGATACTTTTTGATCCTTGCTCTCATATCATTTTCGGCACACTTTAACACCACTATCACTTTCAAACCAAATTCCAGCTGCCTTTGGTAATGCATACATTTCACAGACACTGCACTGTACGAAGTTGCTTTGATTAAATTCTGTGCTATGCTACCCAACTTACCATGCAAAAGACCAAGTAATAATATTTACAATTTTTAACAAGGAACTTCCTGAGCTCAAAATTATATTATTAGTGCTATATCAGATATGGTTAAAGATGTTTGATGGTAGAATTTTTTTTCTAAAATTAGCATGTGTAAGTGTCTGGATGATATTGAATATTTTAAATGTAATTCAAACTGATTTCAATTTATATTGAAATCAGTTTGAATTCAATATAAATTGCTAAGGCCTTTGACAGGATACCACATGGAATTCTAATCAGTAAACTGCAGCATATGGGGATGGATATAGGGTTATGAGATGGAGGGTGGTTGATGGAGAGATATCAGAGAGTAGTTTATTCAGGAGTAGAGTCCAAAAGACGGCCTGTGACTAGTGGTGTGCTGCAGGGTTCTATTCTTGGACCACTACTATTTAATTTGTTCGTTAATGATATAGGAAAGGATCTGAGAGGAACTGTTCATTTGTTTGCTGATAATGCAAAGTTGGGTAGAGCAATAGTGAATGCACATGATGTCAAAATTTTGCAGGATGATTTGGGTAGATTGGAGGACTGGGCTAAGCAGAATGGATGTCAATTTAATGTGGCAAAGTGTAAAGTTATGCATTTTGGGATGAAAAGATTAGCAGCAGTATACCACATTAGTGGAACTGTACTCCAGGAGAATAACGAGGCCAGGAATTTGGGAGCATTGGTGGATAGGGAGCTGAAGTTTATTGGGCACATTGCAAAAGTGGTTAAATCAGTTCATCAAATCACTTGGTTACTGAAGAATACTTTGACGAGCAGAGACAAGCAAGTTATTGTTCCTCTGTATCGAGCCTTGATAAGACCCCCCCATCTTGACTACTGTGAACCAGGGTTTCTTCTTGATGGGAAGGAGGTAGAGAGGATCCAGATTCGAGTGACCAAGATGATAGCAGATCTATGGCATGAACTTTATGAGAACAGGTTGAAGATTTGTGGGTTGCAGCAATTGGTTGATTGGCAGAAAAGGGGTGATATGATTGAGACATTCAAATTACTGAAGGGTTTCTATAAGATTAATTCACATGATATTTTTGAGAACAGGACTAGTGGTGGGAGGACTAGGGGCCATCCATGGAAACTGGGCAAGAGTGTAGTTAGCAAGGGTGTTAAAACTAGGTTTTTTACTTGGAGAGGTTAATGAGTGGAATAAGTTGCCAGAGTCTGACGTGGGTGTCATGACTGTGAATGAGTTCAAGGCAAAGTATGATAGATACTGTGTGGATGTTGAATAGTTGTTCTTGACATGATGTTTAGGGCCTCCCTCGAGTCTAAGGACTCCTTGGAGTTGCCCATAATAAGTAATAATAATAAAATACACTGCTCAAAACAATTAAATGATATTTTAATTTCTGCAAATAATTATAACTATTGGGTACTTTATACATGAATAAATATTTTTTACTTATGAATAAGGTGTAATTGAGGAGTTATTGTTTAAATAATCGATATTTATTATAAATTGTGTTATATTTGTAAATTATTTTTATAACTATAATTTTCAAGAAAACCAAAATATCTCCTAATTGTTTTGAACAGTATATATTATTATTATTATTACATGACACCTCTAGGGAGTCCAGAAGCTCATCGAGGGAGGGCACCTACTCTATAGCTCTATCTCCACCATCCATCAACTACAGCGAACCTCATCATCTACACCAACACCATCTGCCCACCACAACCACTATGTTTTTTCTCACAAACATCCATGCCCGTGCCGGGATTCAAACCTGCAGCCTTTTGGTGGTAGAGCGGATACCCGCTAGTGACTCGGCCAACCAGGCCAGCCAAAAATTCGATTTCTTTTTCATAACTTGATTGCTTTCTGTATTATAGAATATAGAAAATTCAGAATATAGAAAAGAGTGATGTGATAAGAAATTGTGAGGTAGTATACCAGATAGGTGTAAGAGCGACGTTGAAAGTGTAATTGAAGATAAAAATACAGAAGGAATGGATGATTTAAATGATAATGAAAATGGTGAGATAGATGCATGTAATGAGATTGCACAGTTGAGCGGAGCGATACATAGAGCAAAGCGGCAGCTGCAGCGTATGCAAAATTGTGTACCGAACGTACCAACTAATAAACGGCGAAAGTCTGATACGTAAAATAAGAGAATGTTCGTAAATGTAAACAAAATGATGGAGCGAGTGCTGTACGGAGATTCGTTATTAAGAGGTGTGATAGTTGAGAGTTTAACAAAATTGTACCAACAGGATGCGAACATTAAGGACATCAGCGAGTCTATTAGAGTGCAAAAACAGAGAGTGAAAGAAATGGTAGTCGTGGCAGGAACAAATGATTTGAAAGAAGACAAAATGGAAATGATAGAGGATGTGAGGGAATTACTTGAGGTAGCAAAAGAGAAGAGCGAGAGAGTTAGGATGGTGAGTATTTTACCGCGGTATGACAGTGAAGTGTTTAGAAGGTGGACTATAATTGCCAATGACTTTTTGTGCGGGTTATGCATGGAGAGTGGTGTGGAATTTGTGGAGGTGTGGAGTGAGTTCAATGGGCGAAAGGATTTACATAAGATGGATGGTTTACATTTGAATAGATTTGGTGTATGGAGGCTTGAAAAAGTGTTGATGAATGAAGTGGAAGTGGATGTACAGACTCAGGGAAACTAGATTTATTAAGAGTGGGGGGGGGAGTAGATATGCAGATTTTAAGGAGGCAGTTGAGTGTATGAATGAGTATAATATGCAAGAGCGAGTATGAAGGACAACAAATCAGAATGGGATTGTTAGTATAAGGCATCAAAGTAGGGATGGGACTAACGGGCTTCTGCAATTCATGTACACTAATGCCAGGAGTATTAGGAATAAGAAGGAGTTTTTGGCCTTGGTTGGCACTTCCAGGCCACAGGTTGTTGGTATTAGTGAAACATGGCTGACAGAAGATGATAAAGCTAGTGGGATTGAATGTGATGGGTATAGCATGTTCAGGAGTGACAGGGAGAATAAAAAGGGGGAGGAGTGTTATTGATGATGGCTGATGAGTTGCAGCCAAGGAGTATAGAAGTTGAACTGCAGGATGGAGAAAAGAGCACATTTGAGGCTATTTGGTGTGAGATAGAGGCTAGCAGAACAAAATATACAATTGGGTGCTGCTATAGACCAGGTGATGGAATAGATGGTGGGGATAGTATGCATAGGCAAATAGAAAAAATGAGTGGAAGGAGGGTAATTATTATGGGGGATTTCAATTATGGCAACATTGACTGGAAGGAGGAGAGGGCACATGGGAGGAAGGAATTGGATTTTATGCCATTATTAAGGGACAACTCTGTGAGCATGTAATGGAAAATACTGGGGGGGGGGGGGCAGAGAGTAGTAATTGACCTAGTAATCGCATCTGAGAATATGGCTGTAACGAACATAACCATGTTGCCACTAATTGGTGAGAGTGATCATAAGGTCATGACTTGGGAGGTGGCTAAAGGAGTGGAATTTACAATTAAGACAGGGTACATGTGGAATTACTGGGCTGGTAAGTATGACAAGCTTACGAGTGTGCTTGGCTCAGTGCCATGTCATGTAAAACTGCAAGGGCTGGATGTTGATAGTGCATGGGAGGTGGTTAATAAGTGTTTGCAGGAGGCAATGGGTGACTGTATACCAAGAGTCCGAATGATAAATCAAGTAGGGTTAAATGGATGAATAACACCATTAAGCATGAGCTGCAAAAAAAAGAAACAATTGTGGAGGGAATTTAAGGAGAAAGGCGACCTGGAGGTGCAGGAACAGTATAAAGCTCAGGCCAGAAAGGTAACAAGGTAACAAGAAAAGCAAAAGCTGATTATGAAAGAATATTGGCCATGCAGGCGAGAATCCCAAACAGTTTTTTCAATATGTTGCAAGTAAAAGGAAAAATGTTCATGGCAGAATGATTTTAAAAAATACTGAGGGCAGGGAGGTCACCGAATCAGTGGATATAGTGGAATTGCTGAGCGAGCACTTTGCAAGAGTATATCACCCAGGTGGCAAAATTGCAGGAATGGAAGAACCAACAGCTTATACTGGAATTGTGATGAATGAAGTAGAGGTAAATAGTCTATTATAGAACCTCAATGTCAATACATCTGTGGGATTGGATGGTATACCAACTCGTGTTGTACGTGAAGCGGCTAAAGAATTGTCAGTGCCCTTGACCATTTTGTTTAATTTGAGCCTCGGGTCTGGGTCAGTCCCAAGGGGGTGGAAAGAGGGGAAAATAGTTCTGCTGCATAAAGGTAGTTCCAAGGCTGCTGTTGAAAATTACCAGCCAATCAGCATAACAGGAATTGTTATCAAGGTCTTGGATTAAATAGTCAAGAGGAAAATAAGATTGGATAGATGAAAATGGGATACTGTATTGGGAGACAGCATGGTTTTGTGAAGGGTAAGTCATGCCTCAATAACTTGCTCATGTAATATAACATAGTGATGGCTGAACTGGATAAGGGTAATGGGTTTACAGCGATTCTACTGGATCTTGCCAAGGCCTTTGACAGGATACCACATGGAATTCTCATCAGTAAACTGCAGCATATGGGGATGGATTTAGGATTGGTGAGATGGATAGGAGGGTGGTTGATGGAGAGATATCAGAGAGTGGTTTATTCAGGAGTAGAGTCAAAAAGATGGCTTGCGACTTGTGGTGTGCCACAAGGATCTGTTCTTGGAACACTGCTGTTTAATTTGTTCATTAATGATATAGGAAAGGATTTGAGAGGAACAGTTCATTTATTCGCAGATGATGCAAAGTTGGGTAGGGCAATAGTGAACGCAGATGATGTCAAAATTTTGCACGATGATTTGGATAGATTGGAAGTCTGGGCTAAGGTGAATGGATGTCAATTTAATGTGGCAAAATGTAAGGTAATATATTTTGGGGTGAAAAAATAATAGCAGCATTTTACTACATTGGTGGAACTTTACTCCAGGAAATTGATGAGGCGAGAGATTAATGGTGTTGGTGGATAAGGAGTTGAAGTTTAGGTGGCACATTGCAAAAGTGGCTAAATCAACTCATCAAATCTCTTGGTTGCTGAAGAGTACTTTGACGAAGAGAGACAAGCATGTTATTGTTCCTCTGTATTGAGCCTTGATAAGACCCCATCTCGACTACTGTGCCCAAATTTGGTCATCTAGGTTTCTTGATGGGGAGGAGGAGGAGGTTGAGAAGATCCAGAGTCGAGTGATCAAGATGATAGCAGGTCTGTGGAATAAACCTTATGAGAACATGTTGAGGATTTATGGGTTGCAGAAATTGGTTGATAGGTGGAGGAGGGAAGATATGATTGAGACATTCAAATTACTGAAGGGTTTCTATAAGATTAATTCAGAAGATATTTTTGAGAACAGGGCTGGTGGTGTGAGGGCTAGGGGACCCATAAAAGCTGGGCAAGAGTGTAGTTAGTAAGGGTGTTAGAGCTGGGTTCTTTACTTTTAGAGTGCTGAATGAGTGGAATTAGCTGCCAGAGTCTGTAGTGGGTACTGTGACAGTGAATGAGTTTAAAGCAAGGTATGATAGATACTCTGTGAATGTCAAATAGTTGTGATGAACATGCTTTGGGGCATCCCTCGATGAGTCTAAGGACTTCCTGGAGTTGCCCGTAATAATAATAATAAACAGCTGTCACCCATATTTTCTGGATATAAAAATATGTGTGATTTGAAAGTGGATGTTAGGACAAATGTGTTTAGTTAGCTGCTATGGTTAATAACAATAAATCTGTTCTGTTTCATGCATGCAGTGTTATGTATGAGCTTATTTTATGTCGACTGCGCCATTGAATAAATGCTTCTTTACTTCACACTAGATCTACGAATTTATTTTTTATGCAATTGCACTTCACTTCTAACTTTTACCTCTACTTTATTTCAGTCATGGCTTAAACTTATCAATTTATAAGCTAATTCCTTTTATTTCCTTATAGGGAGTAGGCGAGACTTTTAAACCCTGTCTAGCGTTTGGAGACTGGGTGGACAGTTCTATCTCTGTCTGTAGCCAATCAGAGATAGATGGCCCATGCCTATCACTAATTATAGGCAGCCACCGATGAAGAAACCGGCCAATAAATAATAGCATCTCTTGTTACTGAACCCTAACAAGATATGTTAGTCTGAAATAATGCTGGTTCTATGGGATGAAAAATCCGAGTTTCCGGGAGAAAAAACAACTTGCATATGCCAGAGATCTAAGGCGGGAACCTGTCGAAGAAAGGTTTAGAAAAAGTTCCACCAGTCGGCGACTATCGCGAACTATCCTCGTCTTCCTTCGACCTAGCGCCGAGAACGCAAGCGCCACTTCCACTGAGCTATACTGGCCTAAACTTCTCATTAGCAAATCATGAAGGCTTTCCATTGTTAGTCAGATTTATGCAAGTTCGTATTTTTCAGATTAGTGCATTCACAAAATCAATCACAATATGTCTCAGAAATCAATTTCTTTAAACTTAGAACTCTATATACACTATTCAATTTACATGCAATCATTGACACAAAAGGCTTTCAAGTCTTAGATAATTACAAGAAATTCTACTTTAGACCGCCTGCAATTCTATCTTATAATCTATCATAATTTCTAGTATTCTTACCAATTATTCTTGCTCATTAAACAAATGAACTTGTCAAGTGCATGCTTTATCAATAATAATTTACGTTTACAGCAATAAGCCTAATCCTAGTATAGGAACTTATTCATTCATAATATTTACGATAACACAATTACTCCAGAACAAACAGAGATTGTGAATGTGAAGAAGTTACGACTTTCTCCTTGTACTTACGACGAATTACATGATGTAGATTTCTTTCATTCACTTCAGTCCTTACTTGATTCCTTTATTTCCGATCTTTTACCCTCGGAGTCTAATATCTAGCGATGTGGTACCATCAGCCGTTCAACGGGTGCTATCTCCGATTGACTCTCCGTGGCGACTTGTAAGAGCTTCCCGCCGTTTTCCTTGTCTTCTCTATTCAATATCCTTTTATTATTCAATATCCAATATCCTTTAGCGGCATCAGCCGTTCGACAATTGCTTTTCTCGATGAGCTCTCATTGGCTCCGGCAATGTATAGTTCAGCTTCACATGGCTGTGGGCTCAGGGAAAAGATGGCTGAAGACCGTAAGACGCTTCTATTTCGATGACCGACAGTGAGTTTTCACATGGCGGTGGACCCATGTAAGAGAAGTCAAAAAAACCATGACACGTAAGACCGCTTTCGATGACGATAGCGGACTTCACGTGGCAGTGGTTGAAAGAGAAAAGTAATCCAATCATCGGCATATTGAAATAAATAAAAATATTTAGTGGACCCAGAAGAGAAAAAAAAGGCCGGGGAAACGACAGTAAGGTTGGGAGGGTAAAGGAATAGAAGGGGGAAAGAAGTGAGACGGAAATACAGGGAGGAGGGGAAAATAAGAAAATAGGCCTCGGCTTGTATTCATCATGCTGGCTCAATGCTGTCAGATGATTATTCTTTACACCACTACCAGAGGTCTGTCTCAGATGGAAAGATCCATGAAGGTAACTAGTGCCAACGTAATCCGCCTCGAGTAATCCTACACTGCCCACTCTGAGTTTCCTCCATGAGAGACCATGGGACAAAGTCGACCGAAATATACTCAAGGAAGACGCAAAGATCAGACTAGAGGAGGTGCTACTACTGATGAAGAGGTTAAAGCAGAGAATTTGGTGTTTTTTCTGTTAGTACACAGGATGGAAGTTGTACACCGCTGGATGTCAAATCCAAAGCCTTAAACTTAAGAGCAATTCGAGAGAGTTGTAACAGACTGGGAGGTTTAGCATTGTTGGAAATTTTTTCCTTTATCTTCGTCTTGTTAACAGGAGAAGAGGGGTGATATGATAGAGTTCTATAAACTTTTGAATGCGTGTTATAGCATTTCAAATGATGAAATCTTTCGTTATATGGAAGGCGGGGAGAAAACATGGGGGCATCCATGGAAGTTAAGGTTGTTCTCAGTCAAGAAAAGGGTAAGAGCTAGGTTTTCTCTCCGACAGCAGTGAGTCAGTGGAATAATTTCCCCCTAGGGATAGTGAGTGCATCTAGTGAAAATGAATTTAAGGGAAGGTATGATAGCTAGGTTGGGTAAATTACAGCCTCCCTCGATGAGTCCTTGACTCCCTGGAGGTCCTAGATGATGATAATAATAATAATATATTTTAGCTCACTGATAATAAATACTAGCAACTTCTGTCTGATGATTGTGAAAAGCGGAGCGAACTGCCGGTGTAAGACTTGTTCCTGCATTAGGAGGGGATGCAGAGCACGTCACTTAACCTCCTCCATTTGATGTTTGATAACATACACTCGTAGAAAACGTGCTCTACATTGTCCGAGATCCAGTAGAAGTCACAGAAAGGGTTCCTGGTGTAGTGGCACCACCAGATGTTAATGTTAACTGAAAAGTGCCTATAGGTTATCCTAGGTCCTTTCTCGAACGGGAAGAGTCAATGCTTGGTGAGGTGACCAAACAGGATGGTGTTATTTGTCCCTAAATCTGGAACTTTGGTACAAAACATGTTGAGGAAGTGATGGTACCAGGTATTACTATTCTAGATCTCGACAATGTTAATACCAAGGAGCAGAGATGTTCAATTAGCTTGCAAAGCCTGTTGTATTTTTCCAGGACAATTTCCTAGTGTAA
Organism: Typopeltis vanoorti; assembly: GCF_054136105.1. Taxonomy (NCBI): domain Eukaryota; kingdom Metazoa; phylum Arthropoda; class Arachnida; order Uropygi; family Thelyphonidae; genus Typopeltis; species Typopeltis vanoorti. The sequence continues at coordinate 81,776,521 of NC_143558.1, forward strand.
TGTGCAATAAAGATTCTGATTGTTCATACTAGCTTATGGCACAAACACATTCATAGCCTTCTGGGACTACAAAAGGCGATGCCTACCTTTGAAAATAATACAAGTCCATGAAAATCGATACATGAAATCAATGGATGAATTAGCATCCATTGATTTCAGAGGTTTTTTCGTTTTATGACTAATTTTCCTGCCAATTTTTTACAGCTGTCAATCAGTTAAGTTAAGAGTCTGAGTTTGTAGTCGATTTGTTTATGAGCACACAGCCTTGGAACCTTTATATAAAAAGCTGAACATGTCGGTCTTAAATAAATATGAACAAAACAAGAGTGATTATATCGAACAGCAAATGTCTGAAAAAAAATAAAAATTGACCAGTATGGAGAAGAAAAAAGTAAAGAATTTTACATATTTTGAGTATATTAATACTTCATGTAGCACCGTAGGGATACAATACAAATATTCACTAAAAGAAATACTGCCTTCAGAAAATAGAACAATATTTGTATAGCACACCAATTATTCCGCTTTGCTTTCTAAGCCCCTATATGGAGTAGACAAAGGTATTTTACCCTATCTTACTTTTAATACTGAGGGGGAAGTTCAGTGTCCACTGATAGCCAATCAGATATACGGGGTCAAAGATTATCACTAATTATAAACTGCATCTGGTGAAAAACCCCTCAGACAGATAAGTGTCTACCATCTCCTGGTCACTATCTCTAACACAATATATTTATTGTCTGAGATAGTTTAGATTCTAGTAGTTTTTTTTTTTAGTTTAAGGGACAAATATCCTGTTTTCTTTCATACATTTCAGAGACGCGTGATTGTCTCCATTACTTGACCCTGCGTTATCTCTTACATTGCCTTGTCACATACCTAGGTGTCGTGGTCTCTGCACAGAAATCCAGATGGCTGCAATATAATGTCTTATTAAAAAAATTGTTTCCTTTTCCTTACTTTCCTGTGCCCCCCTCCCATCGTGGCAGAATTTTCGAGGTAGCTTTCACAAGTTTTAGAATGCGTGCCCTGAGCGTCTGCTCCCTATCCACGAATTCACGGCTCCTTCACCTTCTGGAGTGAAGTTCTTCCAATTAAATTCCATCTCATTTCATCTTCTCTGGCCAAAGTTCTTGATTTTGAACTCTGTAACATAAATTAGCATTCACACAAAAGTACAATCCTATTCAAATTTCTTTTAACAAATTCAAATTCGCTTCTGTTCCCTAATTGCTCTTCCCAGTTTAGTTGAATCAGCAAGCATTCAATATGTTTTCTTTATCATTGAAAACTACCTAACTGATACATAGATTTCCCTTTTGAAACCACAACATAATCCCTAACTCCTATCGACCAACCTTTCTTGAAAACAGGCAACCAACTATTCAAGCTCATGTGCCATAATGTCAACTGCAGTTTTCCATATGGCAATCCATAAAATGTCATTTCAAAATTGAAGAAAAAAAAAACACCGTATAATTATCTTCTCTATCGCATGGATTTATCACGCAATTATAATCCCCATTTCCACGCACACTTTCTTCAATAGTAATCAAGACCAGTCATTGTAAATCAGTGTTGTTGTTCAAGTCGATTTAATAATCTACATATCACTTGTTTTATTTGTTAGAGCAATTACAACAGATCGCGGAAGTTGTCTACAGTCTTTACACTCCTCTCCCTATGGCAGCTACTTTCTGGAGGCCAGCTGCCCCTGGTCTTCAAGAAGTTATTCAGAGCTTAGTAGCCCCGCCACGCGATATGGGGAAAGCAGGCGGCAGTCGATTTATTGAAGAAATTTTTCTGTATAATTACTCTGTGAAAATGGTGCTTGCATCAATAGCGATAGGCTGCCTAAAGAAAAACAGTACTGAAGTTGGTTTTGCAGACGTTTTCTAAGCCTTTTTCGACTAGGACCTAAGTGAATCGATTTCTGGCGACATCCGAGTATCCCGGATGAATAATTCGGGATACTCGGATTATTCATCCCGTGAACTTACAAAAAATAAAAAAATAAAAATAAAAAATTCGACAGTACAACTTAACGTATTCCAGCTGATAATATATCGTATTTCGGTAAGCGAACATTAGCGGTATTTCTCAGCCATACTCGCCTTCCCGAATGATGGATAAACTAGCTTTAATCAGTTATTCTGTGTTAGCTAAGTATAGAGGTCCTGAATACGTTCGTTATGGCTAAATGGCATCACCTACTCCCTTTGTGAAATAAAAGTCGTTAAAGGATTTATTTATTTAGCAATTACGCCTATTTTTATAGTTTCTGTTTATCAGCTAAAAATCAGCTAACGCCTTTTTTTTATTCTCATATAGGGAGTAGGCGAGACCGTTTTCAGCCCTATCTAACTTTTGGAGACTGAGTGGGCAGTTTAATCTCCACTAGCACCCAATCAGAGACAGCCGCCCCAAGGCTATCACGAATTAAGCTGCACGCAGTGAAGAGAGACTGCTCAACAAGTGCCGCCATCTCATGGTCCCTAACCCTAATACAATATACAGGGTGTTCGGGATAAAATTTGACAGTTTCGTAAGGAAAAAGAAAATCTTCTTTGTATCTATTAAATTTAATGAATTGACAAAAAAACATTACAGGCAGAGTTAATTACAATACTATCAACAAGATTTACTCAAAATAACCACCATTAGCATCGATCACAGCTTCAATTCTGCTTCGGAACCTCGAACAAGCTGATGCTACAGTCTCCCTGGGAAGGGCCGCAAAAACTGTTTTAATTTTATCCATTAACTGGGCTTTTGTATTACTGGAAGTGCGATTGGTGTCTTTTTCAACTGCGCCCCATACAAAATAATCCATGGGGTTAAGGTCTGGGGAGTTTGGAGGCCAAACATTTGGACTGGTGAAGTCGTAGAAATTTTCAGACAACCATTTTTGACTTTTCCCAGAGGTGTGGCAAGGGGCCGAATCCTGCTGCCATACATACGGCCTACCATTGGCTACCCTTGTTATCCAGGGCTTGACTACAGTTAGCAACTCCACGAACAAAGCCCGAATTCCAATGCCAGGGTTCTTCAACACCTGTTCCTGCAGATTTGCGAGGAATTCTGCTGTACGAACGCAATCAGATCGTCTGCTAGGGATCTTTCTTCTTGCTACATCCTCGTAGTCACCATTGCAAGTCAATATGATAATGAATGGAATCCAGCATCAAAAGCGATTTTGAAATTTGGAAACAGAAATTAATTGATGGACCAACGAAGATTTATTGTTAAAAAAACATGATGTTCTCAGTCATGTTGACCATGTAAAAATTGCAAAGACAGATTGTCAAGGAATTCCTGCAACAACTTGTAGCAGGTACAAAGGCCTTAAAGGAAATAATTCAGATAAATTCCTTAAATACAGATAATCCAAATAATAACTAACAGAATCACTTAAATGCTAGACAACAAGAAAGGAGACATGATTTTACAAGACATGCAGAGCACAGGAGAAAGGCAGTGACTACTGACGCTGAAACAAAGCCAAAGATAATATCTTGCTGCAATAATGATAAACATCAACTTGGTAATAGAAACAATTTCTAAAAAACAGTTGGTGAGACACATCAGCTGATGTAAAGTTCTAGATGTGTAATTACTAATCGCTTTTTTTATAGAATTAAAGAGATGACTGAACCTAAAATTGCCACCCCAAAAAAGGAATTTATATTCAAAATGAAAAATAAATAATCTTCGAACAGAAGTTAATAATTTAAAACGTTTAAAAAAATGAGGTAAACTTAAACAGGAAAATATCAGAAAAGCAACGCTTCTTTGAAACGAAAACGATCACCAAAGAAAGTATCAGAAGATTTTAAAAAAGAACTTTGGTCTCGAAAAAGAAAAAAAAAAAACATTATTCACTATGAAACACAAATAAGGCAACACAGTCAAAAAAATAAAAAAAAATTCAGATTAAAACTAACAAGTTTTTCAAATTATTGATTGAAATTACTAAATCAATGTTAACCACTTGAACGTAGAAGAAACACACAAGTTCTGGAAGTAGCTGTGAAATAATAAAAATAATAAAAAGGAACATAATAATGCTCACTCGGTAAAAGATGTTAAAAAAACAATTAAACAACACTCAAATGGTATACATTGTCGTAACCTTAGAAATGATCCAAAGGCTGTCAAAGAAAGCGAAGAGCGTGATTGGACCCAGCAAAAAAAAAAACAATGAATGGCTTTTTACTCAAATACTTGCCCAATGCTCATGTTCGAATGGCTCAACCATTTAATGGCCTCTTGAAAGCGGTCTCATTTGAACAATGGAAAACAACTGAAAGAACAATTCTGAATTTGAGAAACAAATTAAATAAGTTGTTTGAAGTTATTACAACAAAATAACTTGCCTCTAATACCATTTAAGTTATTCACTAAACTTAGCACAACTTCAATTAGTCAGTATTTATCACGACACCAGTTTCTCCAACAAATGCACCGTGCAAAAATTCCTTAGAATAAAAAAAAAAACTAGTTGTTAGTTCTCAAAATGATTTTGATAAATTGGAAAACGCATCTTATATAATGTATGGCTTGATTCGCAAGACAGCTTTCAACTTCTTGGTGCATGCTCCGTTTAGAAAATTTTGGAGCGAGTAAAAACATTGAAAATGCCTAACAACTGTGATGGCCACGTTGAAAACTCAGCTAATAGTCAATGGATACAATCTAGGTGTGAATTGCAAGAGAGGAATTTTCCATGGAGACTCACTATCACCTCTGTTGTTTATCCTATCACTGACTCCTGTAACATTAGTTCTTAAAAAAACACTAGCTTCGGATATCAATCATCAAGCCCTCCTGGTTGACCACATGGTTAACGTTTTCGCTCTCTAGCCAAAAAGAATGAATGTTTGCGAAAACATTAGTGGTAGTAATGGGCATTAGATAGCGTTCGTGTAGTTATGGTTTGTTGGTGGTGGTGGATTGAGTGGTAGAGACAGAGAATTTTAGAGTAGATGCCATTCCTCGATGAGTCCTTGTAGGTAAATAATATTGATAAATAATAATATCATAACGGTTATACATCAGTGTTTTCAAACTCCATGGAAAATCGTCCAGAACCATTGACTGGCTGCACAGTTTAAATCATCTTCAGTGAAAACATTTTGGAATTTGTGGCTTCAGATGTGCTCATAATCCTCCACAGATCTAGGGGAAATAAAAGGTAGCAAAGGCATGACATTTACAGATGGAAGGAAAATTAAACTTGACCCGAATGAATCCTACAAACCTATGAACTCTTGAGATAGGTGATATTTTGAGTTTTCAGAAATCGAAACCAGTGCAGAGGTGAAATCTGAAAACACAAATGTTCGAAAGTAGGAATTGAATGGAGGCCAAACAATAACTGCATTGAATATATGGGCTGTCCCTGTATTCAGACACACAACAGGAATAAGTAACTAGACACAAGGCGATTTTTATGCAATTGAACTTAAAACACGAAAACTATTGACAGTGAACCATGTGTTGCTCCCACATAGTGATGTGAATCGCTCATTCATAGCTAGGGATAATGAAGGATGCAGTCTTTTACAAGTGAACCAAAGAAAGACCGTTCTCAATTGGATTGTAAATGCCTACCTGCTAATATACCTGCCTTGATGTCTATATATATACATTCCTATTTCCATGGATGCGAAGTGTTTATTAAATTCAATATAACATTTGGATATTATATAAAGAATATGGATACTGAACGTATAGTTTGATATATTTTATCCAGCCCTTTGAGAAGCCAGAGGAATTTTTACTAGACCTTTATTTGACCGGTTTTTCAGTTAATCGATTTCTATCCTGGACACATAGGTGTTTATTTTTTGTAAATTAAGATTTTAACCATTCTTACCAAAAAACTGGACTTAGAACTCGCAGCGTGCAAATTTTTTGCTACACAGTAGCAAATACGAAAAATTTAATTATGTGAGTATAGCAACATATCCTTAATTTAAAAAAAATGCTATGTATAGCCTGGGTAAATGTAATTTTCATTCAGAACACCAGAACATCCGATTGTTCTGAGTTCAATTCCAGTTGCAGAATGGACGAAATTTCTTCTTTCGCGAACTTTCGGCTGGTTCGCGAATTAGTTGATCACTAACACGAACCAGGAGGTTTTCTTTTTTAATTTGATGACGTTGAAGACAAAATGTCATTACCTGAAAACTGATGAATATTTAGAAATAAACAACAAACAGAAAGCTTTTAGAATAGAAACAGAAAAGAATAAGTAGAAAAATATAAATCGCTGGTATTATTATTATTATTATTATTATTATTATTCCTGATACCTCCAAGGAGTCCGAAGACTCATCGCGGGAGGACATCTTCAACTGTCTCTACATCTTACCTCTACTACGAATCAACGCCATCCACCGCCCACCTCCAACACCACCACAACTAGTAATTTTTGTCTGTAAATTGCGTGTGTTCTGAAGGGCCGATTTGTATGTATGCGGGATGAAAAACCCGAGTTTCCGGGAGAAAAAACCCTGCTACCTCCGTATGAGATCGGCTAACTCACCATCGATTGAAATCGACCAGATAAAGATTCCTCCCGTCGCGACGAGAATCGAACTTAGGCCTATTCCAATCGAAGGGCGCAATGTACCGTCGTTCTTCCAATTGCGCTACGGAGGCGCTAAAAAAAATGAATCAATCACCGCATCTCACGGTCGATTGATTCCTTCTTAAAATTTGATTGTATATAATAAATACAAAACGAGTTAAGATATGGCTGGAGAGAAGTGATATTTCATTTAACCAAACTAATAAAAATATGCTATAAAATTAAATTCCCAGCGGCATTTATTTTCCAAAGGGAGTAGGTGAAGCCATTTAGCCCTAAACAACTTTTTGAAAACTAGCTTTTAAGAGTGGTACGTTGCTAGCCCTTAGCCAATCAGGAAATAGTTGACCCAGCAATATCAGCGATTTTAATTGGTACGAAAGACAAATGCCGCCATCCCTTGGTCTCTCTCGCTCATACTATATATTTTTGTCTGAAATAGTGCTAGTTCTAAGGTCGATATTCTTGTGTTTACGAGGTCAAAAAACGGAGAGTCCAAGAAGAAAATCTTCTTGCCTGTGCCACAAACCGATTAACTCGGTAACCCGTCGATAGAAGCTTAGCTAATTTCTCTAGTTATTGAACTCTAACTTATAACTGTCTTTTTTTTTTTTTCGGGGAATTCCAAGCGCTATGAATGCAAAGGCATAGGGCTACATTGCTTATAAATATCCATTGTAGAAAAAACATATACTAAGAAAAATGACATACTAAGATTTTATCACTGAAGAATCTTCGTAGTCGCAGTCTTTGTGATGAGTTAAGCAACAGAAATGTCAAAAAAAAAAATACATTACTCCATTTTTATTTTGTATATTTACAGAAACAAACAAACACTTATATATGATAGCAAAATTATATTTTATTTTAAGCATTGCGGTAAATAAAACTGAGCCAAACCTTATGAAGCATGTATTTATCCAATTATAAATGAATAATAAGTGAGGAATGAAACAAAAGAAATTACTCACATTTGTTCAGTAAATCTGCTCCCATTCAGTAAATTCAAAAAAAAAAGGGTGAAATGAGAAAAGAATTAAAAAGTAACTGGATTTGTAATATATAATAATATAGTAAACGTAACAAAGCTATATTGGAGATGTATTACTAGTGGAGAACAGTGAAGATTAATTTTATTCTTGTTATTAGGTGATATCTTTAAGGAGTCCCAGAATTCATCGCTGGAGACTACTCAACAACACATAAGTTGTTGTATATTCTACTTAATCCTCTTTAAATTATGCCACCACCACTAATTGTCTATGCTATCTACCTCAGGCTATTAGTATTTGTGTCGTTATTTGTGTGTATTCCTTGAGGATTCACTTATATGTGGATCCTCAAGGAATGAGGATCCACATATAAGTGATGAACAGCTGGGATGAACAGCCCTTAATATCGGTATGAATAAATTCTGATACATCCATGGTTGGCTAACTAAATTTCAACTAAAAAAGCACATTTAAATTTTCTTTTGGTTATGATGGGAATTGAACTTTGAGCATTTTCGAAGAGCTTAATTTTTTTTTTTTTTTGTCGTTCTTCCCACTGCTTTACAGAGGTGCCTCTATACGCACATAAGTTACAAACATATAGCAAGGTTTATTAGATTTAAAAAGTCTCATTAAATAACTGAGTGTATTCGAAATTAACAATAAGTTCAGTAAATTTTGAAGGCATAACAGAAACGAAGTACGAAGGTATTCGATTAAAACAAACAAAAATTCTGGCTATTTAAACAAGATAACATGGAAAAATAAAAATTTAAACATTGTTACTGAGACAAGTACATGGTTAAGATGAAGTAGTTAAAATATCATACGAAAAAAAAGCAAGCAATGTATATTGTATGCCTTACAACCTTAAATGGATGGAAACAGGAAAAAGGAATGACCAAAGACGTTAACAGAATGTAAGAAGATAGAAAAACGGAAACCTACTACTACTACTAGAAGATCATCTAGGAGATGCCACAAAAGGTTTCGAGAAATGGAGTGTGACCAACATTGTAGTAACATATCTAAGTTCTAAGGTACAAGAAGAACTGATCTTTGCCATCAGGTTCTATCTCTGGCCATATCTGTCACCTCTCTGAAGCTCGATTATTGTGACCTTTCCTTCAAAGACTGTAGCCAATTTCTTTTGGCTACAGTCTTTAAGGTATGAAATAGATACAAACGTTGGCTACATTTTTTGGCTACTGTATTTAGCAAACTTTCAAAGTACATGCTCTGGAGATATCCAAACTATCTCAATTGCTGTTTAAGAATTATAGCTATGATGTCTTCTTTCTCTATCTCTCTACCACACACACACACACACACACACACACACACACACACACACACACACACACACACACACACACACACACACACACACACACACACACACACACACACACACACACACACACACACACACACACACACACACACACACACACACACACACACACACACACACACACACACACACACACACACACACACGTATCGTCTTGGGCAGACAAAGATGTTGATGAATGATTGTGTGTGTGTTTAATGTGCACTATTTACGCTTTAAAAAAAAAATCAGCTAACGCCTTTTAATTCCAGTATACGGGAGTAAGCGAGGCCATTTAGCCCTATCTAACTTTTGGAGACTGAGTGGGCAGTTCAATCTCCACTGGTACCCAATCAGAGACAGATGGCCCAAGGCTATCACTAATTAAGCGGTATGCAGTGAAGAGAGACGGCTCAAATGTGCCGCCATCTCGTGGTCCCTAACCCTAACACAATATATTTCATGTCTGAAATAATGTGGGTTCTACGGTCGATTTTCTTGAGTTTACAAGACGAAAAACCCGAGTTTCCGGGAGGAAAAACCTGCTTGCCCGTGCCAGAGATCGCTTATGTTTTTCAAATATTTAAGAGAGAGAGAGAGAGAGAGTACAAATTATGAGAGGAATAACTAATTATGTTTAACTATTAATTATATGAAGAGCCAAAGGTTTCAATTCGGCGACATAAACTTATTTAAGTTAAGGGATATTACATCCCATATTGCTTCATAGCCGAATAATTTTTCATGCCGAATATGGAAACTATATAAAGTTAGGCGAGTCCAAGCATAAGTAAATACCGATAGTGTTACAACTGACCCTTTAGCGAGTGCAGCACCGAGGCAACTCAAGGTCAGGGTGGAGTAAGTTCCAATCACCATTCTTGATATTTCCCCATAATGTGAAACCCAGCTCCTAGGAGCTGTGTTACTGTTTTACATTATGAGTGAGAGAAGGTCACTACCCAGACCGATTTCAATCTTTATTGAGGTCTCATCAGTAAGTAGGTAGACCTAGAAATACCAAGTTTGTAGCAAACAGAACTTACATATACCCTACTATGAAAATTGCCAAGAAGGTGTCCTAATAAATTATTAATTATATGAAGAGCCAAAGACTTCAATTCGGCGACATAAACTTATTTAAGTTAAGGGATATTACATCCCATATTGCTTCATAGCCGAATAAATTTTCATGCCGAATATGGAAACTATATAAAGTTAGGCGAGTCCAAGCGTAAGCAAATACCTGGATAGTGTTACAACTGACCCTTTAGGGAGAGCAACACTGAGACAACTCATTGTAAGGGTGGAGCAAGCTCCGATCACTATTCTTGATATTTCCCCATGATGAGACCTCAATAAAGGTTGAAACCGGTCTGGGCAGTGACCTTCTCTCACTCATAATGTAAAACAGTAATACAGCTCATAGGAGCTGGGTTTCACATTATAGGGAAATATCAAGAATAGTGATTGGATCTTGCTCCACCCTTACAATGAGTTGCCTCAGTGTTGCACTCCCTAAAGGATCATTTGTAACACTATCCAGGTATTTGCTTACGCTTGGACTCGCCGAACTTTATATAGTTTCTATATTCGGTATGAAACTCTTTGAGTGTCTTATTCGGCTATGAAACAATATGGGATGTAATATCCCTTAACTTAAATATGTTTAACTATTTATGATAGAGAAAGCGCTGATATGCGGCTTTTTTGGGCTGAATAGTTATATATATATATATATATATATATATATATATATATATATATATATATATATATATATATATATATATATATATATATATATATATATATATATATATATATATATATATATATATATATATATATATGTATTTTTTTTAAATATTTATTTATGCTTGTGAATTATAATTTGCATGCGCGATTTGTGTATTGTGTCTAGTTATCTAAATTTTTGGACATGGTTTTTAATTTTGTAGCGTTCTCTTTTTTTGTATTCGTTTAGTGCAAAGGTACTTTTCACTTCAAAATCGCACCTATGTGAAGATGTCAGGTTTTTTAAAATCATGGCTTTGTAACCAACGATAAATCCTACCCTGGGAATTAGAACTGCGAATAATTAGAGGGATGTCTTTTCAGAAACTTGAAAGTGCAAATGTCAGTTCTTATAATCGGTCCAGAAGTTACCGTAGCGATTCACAGAGTTGTGAAATTTCTGGACTACACATTCAGAATGATGACGATCTTCGAGACCGGAGACGCGATCGACATAGAGATTACTATAAACAATCAAAGAAAAAAAGAGAACCAAATGATTATGGAAGGCGTCTTCATGACAGTTTCAGTGAAAAATCTAATCGCACTTGTGATAATAACAGGTATCGCAGGAGTAAATCTCCTAGCTACAGGCGTTGTGAGAAACGTATGCGCTCAAGATCACGATCACCTTTCCGTAAAGAAATAGCACCAAAATCTCGCACACTTGGAAAGAAGGTTTCAATGCCGGAAAACAATCGCATCCCCATAACTAATATCAGACACCAGAAAAACGCAGAAAACGAGCATCTGAAACAAGTGAAGGCAAGTGTTTCGTAATGCAGGCTGATTCTGTTCTCATTAAAATAAACAGTGCGCACCGAGCATCAATTTTTGTTTTGTTTTTTTTACTTTATTTCTTATGAATCGGACATCATAGGAAGAAACGATTCCATTTTGATCCTCCAGAGTGAAACTCATTATACACTACAAATATTTGTTTGTTGTAGCAAACAAATATTTCGTACAGAAATATACTGTATGTTATCAGTGTAGAAAACACAGCCCCCCCCACCACCTTTGTATTGCTTGTACTACATTGATATAGTTTAAATACGACATATTTATTTGCTAATTTTTTAATAAAGTTGAGTACTGTGTAATGTGTTTCGCTCTTGATTACTGTGGACCCAGAGACCCGCTAATAGAACCAATGCTTTAATGAAACCACTGGAATTGGATTCTATTAAGGCAGTGTCTGCTTTTGGTAGTTTTACATGCTCTATTTTGTTTGCTATACTTGAGATCTGACTATAAGTAATGACTTGTTACTTTCAAAGATTCTTTTTGCTTTCTGAAAATGCAGAAACATAATACTAATGATCTCCTCCCCTTAATGACATAATTGTTAATGGCAAACAAAAATATATTCTTTCAGTTTATATTGATAGTGTTTGTTAGGAGAGGTTTCATTATATATTAAAATCAGTGATTGATAGCAGCTCATCCATAAATATTTTTTGAGCTATTTCTTATATGTTATATCTTTAGCTGAATGCACACCTGGTTATTATTGTTTATTCACATAATAATGCATGGGTATGGAGACATTATATGGCTTATATTATGCCATATATATACAGATGGTTCCATGTGGTTGGCTTGTGATTTTCTGGAAAAATGACATCAGAAAAATGCTAAGTTTTATGGTCATAGTGGTATCTCTTCAGTTGTACTCAAGAATTTACTCTAGAGCTGACACCTGTTCTGTACCATCTTTTATATTTAGCTTACACTTATTTCAGTGCATAGAAGCATGCATCCAACCTATTCCAAAAAGGGAAATAAAAGTCTGCTATGAAACTACTCAACTATTGCTTATCTCTATCCTTTCCAAAACAATGGAGAAAGATCTCAACTGTCAACTTTTCCACTACTACTTAGAGGCCTACTTTTTAATCAGTGACTATCAGCCTGTTTCATGACTAACCTCTTAGCATGCATCACCAATTACTGGACATGTACCATGGAAATGTTTGGGTAACATGTTATGTTGCCCTTGAAATTGTTGGAGCATTTTATCCTGATTGGCATAGATGCCTATTCAGTAAATTGCCACCCTTTGTTATACATGCCATTCTCTATGATTGGGTAACATACTTTCTCTGTGATTGTTCACTTTGTGAGATGGTAGATGGCTTCCTCTGTTTATGCCTCATTGTAGTGCCTCTATATAACCTTTGATACAAAAGGTTATATAGTGTTATAACCTTTGTGCAAGATTAAAACTATAAATCATCATCACCACCACCTCAGAATTCTGTTCTTTCACTTATCCTCTTTCTCCTATATGTAAATGACCTGCTCTCAGTCACCGCTAATCCTATCCACAGCTTTGCAGATGATAGCACATTCCATTCATCATTCCTACTCATTTGACACACTGCACAATGCTCAGACATCTTAATATTTAAGATAATCTGCAACCAGAATCTTAAGCACTGATTTCCATACCATTCTAATTTTGGAGTGAAGATAACCATACAAATATTATTGAATTCTCTCCAGCAGGAGTTATTGCAATCATTTCAAATCATTTTGTTCATTTTTGTCACACAAAGTGGTCCAGTCAAAATTAACCAGTGATAACACATTATAGTAATTGTGAAATACCAAATTTCAATAAAAATCCATGCATCTAAAGCATACATATTAATAATGCGTTACTACACATTTTACAAAATGTTCCAAATAAAATTGAAGAAGAAAGAAAACATATTTCTTTTTTCCTTCTTCAGTGGCAAGTGTGACTTCCTAAATAAATTTAATAAGGCATCAGCTTGTTAAATAAAAAATGTAACAGGTTTGCTGATATCCTTCTGTTAAATATAAAACAGACCCGAATGATGTTTATACTAAGAGGCGGTACTAGATCTGTTACATAAACTAAATAAGAATTTAACAATAAGGGCTGATGAGATATCAGTTCGGATGCTAAAAGAGTATTGAGATGAACAAACTGGCAGTACCTTTGACTTAGCACATGCTGCACTTTCAGAATAATTAGACTAGTCCAGAATTGTGGGCATGTGAAAATGGCTTTCAGTTCAATGCTAGTAAATGTACAGTTGTGCACTTTGGTGTATTCAGATATTCAGTGTTATATTATATTGCAGGATTATGCTAGAAGGTAGATCGAAGTTCAGGAGGCATATAGTACAGACTGTGAATACAACTTTGAGAAAATAAACATTGACATGTAAGGCAGTCATTTTGCCTCTTTTATGGACTGAGGTGATGCAGATACAGTGGAGATGGTGCAAAGGAAAGTGCTAAAGATGATATCAGGTAGATTATGAGGAGAGATTGAGATTCCTCAATTTGTGGACTTTAGACAGGAGAAAGAGGGGATGATATGATAGAGACATAAAAACTTCTGAAAGGGTCATATAGGATAACAGTAGATGGAATTTTTCATTTTATGGAGGGGAGGGGGAAGAGTTCTGAAGAGTTAACTTTCCAGATGTTCCATACAATAATTAGCCAAAACAGGTGAGATAGGAGTACCCATAGCTCTTCCTTCAATCTGCTTATACAGTTTATCTGTCACATAAAATAGCTTTTTTTTAAAAAATATATTTATCCCACACACGAGATGTATAAGAACGTATAGCACATCAGTTCTGTGTGAGTGGTGCAGGTAAGGATTGGGAATGAAGAAACCTATTGACATTCTTCTTAAAGAGCTGTAGGTTGAAATTGTTGGAGATGTTCATAGGAGAAGCAGGTTTGATAAGTTTGTGGTTGTACTGTAAAGGGATGCTGGACAACTGCTGCTCTTGTTTTAACAATCCTGTAGTATCAAGTGGAGAAATGATGTTTGCCAATTCACTGGAGCAGTGACCATGGAAGTAGCTGTAGAAGAGAGACAGAACCAAAACACCACATCTGAGAGAAAGCGGTTGAAGTGAACCTGTGAGGGAAGGATCATCTATGAGCAGAATTGTTCTCCTCTGGACAGCATCAAGAATTTTTAAGGAGGTTTTAGGTGCATCACCCAAAATGTATGAACAGTATTCTAAGGATGGGTGCATTTGGGATTTTTATATGATTAGTAGCTGCTTGGGTTTAAAATAGCTTCTTGAGCAGAAAAAAATGCCTAGTTTTTTAGAAGCTGAGGAAGCTATTGATGTGATGTGTTTGTGCCAAGAGAGGTTGAAGGTAAATGTTAGTCCAAAGAGAGATGGTTCATCCTGTCTGGTGATATGTGTGTTACCGAGGATACAGGAAGGTGAGCTGAGATCTGTTTTAGGAGAGAAGAAGAAGAAGCAGTACTGCATTTTGGTGGGATTGAAGGTGACTACTTAATCTAGCCATAAATATTGTTACAACTTGAACAGCATATAAACCTTTATTCTGTCTGTAAATCATTTACAGCTTTCAGCACATACAAACCACATGTATAACGTGCACATAGCAGCACTCAATGTTCGAAATGTCTCCTTTTGCCTTCATGCACACCTGAAGTCTGTGAGGCCACATATCGATGGAAGCATGCACAACTTCCAACAGAAATGCTGCCACTGATTGCTCCAAATCCACCTTCAGGCTGGCGATGATGGGGATGTCGTTTCTTGCAGGTTACTTTCTCAAGCTCAACCACAATTTAAAGTCCAGCAGATTCAGATTGGGACTTAAGACAGACAATCAGATAGTGATATGTGGTCAGGCACATTTGCTTTCAATCGCTGTTGTGTGGTTATTGCCTTGCAGGGGCTGAGTCTTGTTGGAAGGTGTACTGCCTACATTGAAACAAAGTGTTACTTAGGGGGCTGTACCACAAGTTCCAGCACATGATGT
The DNA here is from genome assembly GCF_054136105.1 of Typopeltis vanoorti. Lineage (NCBI taxonomy): Eukaryota > Metazoa > Arthropoda > Arachnida > Uropygi > Thelyphonidae > Typopeltis > Typopeltis vanoorti. Next base: position 81,792,041 of record NC_143558.1, read on the forward strand.
CTTGATACATTTTGGTGAGTTTTTTTTTTTTTTAATCTGCAATGTGGATATCCCTGATAAGCCTCCCCACACACACACACATACACCAAACTATCACTGAATGGGTGACTTTTCTGACCCCTGGGTGCTATGGCACGAACTGTGTGACCATCTGTGAAGAGGATATCTCTATGTCTGTTGTTTGCATACCACCAGAGAAGTGCCTTTGATTTTATCACCCTTTGCTACGTAAATTGTGGTATTAGGAAGTGTCCAGTAGAATGACGATAGGCTTTCACTCCCAGGTCATCAATTAGTACATGTGACATCATTCTCTGCGAAATGTTCATCTCTTGTGATATCGCTTTCTATGTTCTCGCAGGATTATGGTAGGAACTTGCCTTCACAGCCCTCACAGGCTCTTGCATCCTAATGCAGCATGGTCGACCTGTTCTTTGGCAGTCAGATATGTCTTCTGTATTGTTATAACTGTTAATAGTCCAATACACAAACATCCTACTGATACCAAGTGTTTTTAGCATGTTGAAAATAGCAGGTGGCTTCATTCCAACCTTGCGAAGTGCTATTACAGCTACACGGTTCTTGTAATCTCCTCCACTGCATGTTACCTGTACAGCTGGACGACTCTCTATACTGATAAACATGAGAATATTGGCTGTGCACAGCATCACTAACAGAGCCGTGCTTGTGCAATTCTGTGGGCAGCACAGGCGTGTGTGGAATTTGAAACAGTATTTATGGCAAGACTGTGTGGGTTATCCTTGCCCCACTGAAGGATGGTGTGGTGATTAGTGTTCAAGGTACTGGTTGCAGATGATCTTGATGTAATGGATGTCTGGGAACTACATGGTTTGTCAAATTAGTAGGATGAACGAAGAGTACTATCATTGGCAAAGCTATGGATTGGATTTGTAGTGATTGAGAACAGGTCATTCATTTATAAGAGAAAGAGGGGAGATAAGAGTGCAGATCTCTGAGACATGCCTGCATTGGTGGCACAGCTAGGGAGAGTGCCATCCATCACGACACAGTAAATGACCAGAGAGGAAGCTGGCTATCCAGTTACAGATGGTAGCAGGTAGACTAAAGGAAGGCAGCTTGAAAAGCAGGCCTTGATGCCAGAAATGATTGAAAGCCTTGGAAATGCCAAGGGTGACAGCACACATTTCTCTGAACCTTTCTATGGCATATGTCCAGTGGTAAGTGATGTAAGCTAATATATCAGCCATGGATCTGGATTGGCAAAATCCATACTGGTGGTTCCTGATTAATTGGTGAGATTCTAGGTAGTGAAGAAATTGACCATTGATAACTTTGTTTATTATTTTTTAGAGGTGATGGCAGTTGGTCAGTAGTTGGATTGTAGATGTTTCTCCCTTTTTTGGAATGGGTTGGATATATATTAGCATCCATGAGATGGGTGCAGCTGAGTATAGAAGATTGGAGAGACAATAGAGGACAGGTGTTAACTCTGGAGCACAACATTTGATTACTGTAGGAGAGAGATGCCATTTGGATCAGATGACTGTAGTGTCCAGGTTGTCTAATATTATTCTTATGACTTTCTGCTGAAAGGCCACAGGGAGACACATGGTGCTCGATTGCTGATATAGAAGGAGGTGATTTGACTTCATCATCTGTGCAGGAGTTAGAGGAAAAGAATGATGCCAAGAAGTTGGCTTTTTTTTTTAGGTGCTATAACAATTATGCCATCTGGATGGGTGAGAGGTGGGAGCACAGGTGAGCTGAAATTGCACCTGATTGCTTTTGTGAGGGACCAGAAGGCACAGCTAGCATTTGGATGCAAGACAAGTTTGCTGTTATTGGCCTTTAGCCTGTGTTGATGGTGAATTTAAACAAGTTAAGAATGTCCCCAGAGAAATCGACTTGTAAGAGTTTCCTGAAGTGGTATGTTGATGAATAGAGAAACTACATCAAGAGAAACTATTATTTCATTGTCCAGTAAACATAAATCTTTAAATTTATCTTTGAAGTCTATGCAGTTTTTAACATAAGATCTAATGTGGCCAGTGATGTTTTAGAGACGTTTAGAAGACAGTAAGTCAAGGATGCATATGATGAATGTTCAATTTTTCAATCCCATGGATGTTCTTTGTCCAATAATTTATTTAATTTATTTCTTTGGATTTAAGTTGGGTCTCTTCTGATTACACTGTAGGTTGATCTGTTCCTAAATAAAATATTAAGTTTATGATTATACTCTGTGGTACTCATTAGAACAGTGGCATTACTTTTATTAGCTCTAGTGATGACATTGTTAAAGTTTTGATGTAAAGAATGAAGATCCAGTAGTTCTGAGAAATGTATATTAGGAGGTGGTTTTGTTTTGTTCAGAATCTGGACAATTTCAAATCTTCATTTGTTTGCTTCATTTATATAATTCTCTGATGCCTTTTTTCCCACACTTACTATAATTTCTATCATAATTACAAAATGGGACCAACAGCCCCATCATGAAAAGTCTACTTATCGCGAAATAAGTACCAAGTACTCTTTTCTGGACAGACTTAAATGGATTTCAACCCAAGCCACCTTGGAATACTGGATTATGAATAGCATCATGAGAAATTTGTATATAGAGCGAGCATTTCAGGAACTTGTATATGCATCTACAGAAGAGAAAATAAAAAGATGAGTTCTATGAAAAACTGGAACTAATCCTGAAAAAATTTTCACAAAAGGATATAATTATCCCATTAGGAGATTACAGTGCAAACATTGGAAAGAAAGAAATATAAAAACTGTGTATGTGTATATATATATATAAAGAATGCATCAACAAACAGGGATAAGGGAAATCATTTTCCTTTATAGGGCTTTAATAAGGCCCATCTGGACTACTGCGTGCAGATCTGGGAGATGGAGAGGATCCAGAGGTGATTGATAAAGATTGTGACAAATCTGTGGAATGCTCCTTATCAGAATAGATGCTGATAGGCAAAAAAAAAAAAAAAAGAAGAAGAAGAAGAAGAGACATGACAGAAGCATATAGGTTATTAAAGAGTTTTATAGGATTGACACTGAAGACTTTTTTTACTACATGGCAGGAAGGGAGAGAACGAGAGGTCACCCATGGAAATTGTGTAAGAGTGTGGTTAGCAAGGGTGTTAAGACTAGATTTTTTGTCATGGAGGGTGATGAATGGGTGGAATGAGTGCTTTGTTAGTGAATGAGTTTAAGGAGATGTGTGATAGATATTGTGTGACTAATGAGTCTCCTGTTGAGTCCTTTGAATCCATGAAGATACCCTTATAATAATAATAATAATAATAATAATAAATTGCTGGAAGCCAAAGTTTTCATGAAGAAACAAATATTACTCTAGAAAGACTGATTAATTTGGCCACATGTTGGAAATAATAAGCAGCACTATGTGAATGGGGAAGAATATATAGAAAAAGATATGGAAATCTCCGGATGAATATATACTTAACCAAATAACCATATCATAACCAAGAAAAGATACAGGAATGCATCTAGAATATTCAGAGTTACACAGGAGCTGAGTGTGATGTGATGTAATGGTGACCATTTTCTAATTGATGCTACTCATAGGATCAAAATGAATAGCAAATAGTTTTCAGCACATGAATCAACTGAGAGGAAATATTAACAAACTACATAAAACAGCAGAGAGAAGAAAGTATGAGATTGAACTAAAACAAAAATTGAAAAATAAGCAGCTGAAAGGGATTAAAAATATTGAAAACATCTGGAATCATATTAAGGATAGCATACAAGTAGCAGTAAAAAACTGAATTCAAAATAAAATACAGCAAAAAAAAAAGTTTAATGAAGAATGTGAAATGGCAATTAAGAAAAAGATAAAAGTAATTGGTTTAATAACCCATCTGATATTCATCAGATATTGAGAGATACAAAAAGAGTAGCAAGGAAGCCAATAAAATAATTAGACAACAGAAAAGAAAATTTTTACATGAACAAATTGAAGAAATCTAGAAAAAATAATTTATATTAAATAACCAAAGAAAATTCTTCAGTGCTAGAAACCAGAAAACAGGTCCACATATGAAAACAACAATAATCAGTGCAATGGACAAATACTAGTACCTGAGATGAAATAGCAAAAAACATGTTGATAGAGTACTGAACGATGAACCTGCTGAGACTTTTGAAGAGAAAACCTATCATATCTGTCACCCAGTAATATTTAAACCTTCACTAACTGAAGTAGAAAAAATATATATATATAAAAATTCAGAAACATGGTATCAGGTACTGACAGAATAGCAGCCAAGCTCATCAAATATGATGGTAATAAATTAACTGTTGAAATACATAAACACATCAAACTGTCGTTATATAAGAAAATATAATGACACTCTCAGAATTGAAAGAATCATCAATCATATCAATATACAAAAAAAAGGACACAAAAATGAATGAGAAAATTACAGAGAGATATCACTTCTCTCTGCAAACTACAAAATTATATCTAATATTATGCTAAAAGGAATCTTACTTTATGCAGAAGAAAATATGGGCGAATATCAAGCTCGATTCAATTCTGAAAAAATAGATCCACAGTTGACCAGATTTTTACACTAAGACAAATATTATCATTATTATTATGTGTGACACCTCCAGGGAGTCCAAAGACTCATCGAGGGAGAGTGTGCCAACAGCATAGAACAATCGATCCCCCTTCCAACTACTAACTCCGTTCAATTAGAGAAAAAAAAGGGGAATATAATAATAATAATAATAATAATCAGCATATCTATCAATATATTTTACTTATAAATTTTAGAAAAACACATAATAGCATTCATAGAGAAGTCCTTTGAGAAGTATTAAATGAATTTGGAATACCTCAAGAAGATAAATTTCATCAAAATTTGCACCACTGACAGCCAAAGCATGTTGACTAATGGAATTAAGTCTGACCCTTATGCTGTTAAGACAGGATTAAAGTGAGGAATGGCTTTTCACCCATTCTGCTTAATTTAGCTTTAGAAAAATGTATTAGACAAACTCTAAAAGATAACAAGTAGAACAGTAATAGTAGAATATGCAAATGATGATATACCTAGTTACAGAAAATGCTGAAGACACTAGAATAACATTCAGAAAACTCAGAATTCTTCTGAAAAACTTGGGTGATTATAAATCACTCAGGACAAAACTGAATATTTAAAAGTATGTATTCCTTCAGATATCTTGGAACATGATTACTTAAGATAATAAAATATACAAGCTAGAATGCAGTAGATCTTTTCTACTATTTATTATCTTCCATTTTCTCAAGCTGAGTTAAAATAGAGATATATATGACAATCATTACACCTATTGTTTTATGTGGATCAGCAGCTTGGTGCATAATGGACCAAGTTGCAAAAACATTGCCGATCTCTGAAAATAAAATTCTAGAAAAAGTCTTTGGTGAATGGAGAAGATGACATATAAACTCTATAGAATCCCCTTCCCCCACTACTTGCAGATTGAGATGGCTTTTGGATATGTGGAAAGAATGGATAAGGAGAGAATAGCCTGAACAAGCATTCAGGATGAGGTCTGATAGAAATTGATAGAGGAAGACCATAGCAGTCTTGGGAAGATAACATTCAAAAGGACAGCTGAGATGGGAATCTTAAACTGGACTGTAAGAGCTCAAGACAGAAAACAGCCTACAGCAAAGAAGAACCTTAGGGGTTCAATAAGCTAGAGAAGAAGAAAAGAAAAACCTTAACTTTGAAGTAGGGTGTCTGTTTATGGCAGTGTGTCTCAAACTTTTTTGGCTGCAACCTACAATAAAAAATACAATTTACACTAAAGCCTAACACACAGTCATGTGCGCATGCACACATACGCTATATATATATATATAGCGGAGCAAAATACATGATGTGACACTGCCTGACATGAATGTGTTAGAGCCATGAAACCTATGAGATACACTTTATTTTCTATTAGCTTTCATTAACCCTGCGGAGGTTGCGGTCGAAAAAATTGCAGTGTAGGTTGCGTGTATCTGAGAGATTCATTCATTACTAGTATATACTAAATTGCAATAAAACTTTTAAAAAAAGACACTGCATATATAATACATGATGGTTTATTTATTTTCAGTTATAATCTAGAAATTATTGAACAAAGAAAAAACTAAAAAACAACACCTGAACCAATACTATATTGTCATCGGAGTTCACAGTATCTCTCAGATACAATTTACTATGAAATATCATACACCTTTACATAATACGTGTTAAACCAAAACTGACTGCATAAACAGTGTGGCATATCACTCGTAATACATGTACATGCAGCTACTCATAACCTCCACGCTATACACTGGATATGTATAAGAATATTTATATTAAACAATTTGCTTGTATCTGTGAGATCAGCCGCAACCTCTGCAGGGTTAAAAAAAGATTCTGATCACAACCCACTAATATGATTTCTTGACTCACTATTGGGTCATGACTGACAGTTTGAAAAACACCTATTTAGGGGATAAAGAAAAATCTGAACCCTTTGATAAGTCATTCAATTTATCATGTGTGAATGGTCTGTTAAATTTATAGTCCATTTTGTTAATGAAAAGAATTATAAAAACAGAGAAAACCCATGTAAAAAACTTTATTAACATAGAATTTTCCCTTAAGTATCATAGGCATCATCAGTACAAGATCACAGAATAGCAATTAAACAATAACAGACAATTTTAAAAAGTGCCACCTGAGTAGCTAGTGTAAGATAATTAAAGAAGATCAATAATTTCCTAACATTAAAAAAATTATATAAATATACACATAGACAAAATAAAGTTAGGAAGATTGGCAGATTTAAAAAGTACTATCTCCCACAAAGGGGATAGGCATAGACCATTGGATCTGTTTAAACAGACCCCCCCCCCACCTTCTACTCATCATGCCTGACAAAAGGTTTTACTTTTTACAGAATTGTGCAGAAATATAATATGATTAAACAGCTAATTTGCTTGGTTTAAAGGATTTATGATCCTTTTAACCAAAGCTTACCTTACCTCTGTGCATTCATGTACACACATAAGCCCTCCCTTTTTTTCCTCTTAGAGGGAGATGAGGAAAGAGCAAGCAAGCAAGAAGTTCCTTTAATATTATGATCAAGAACATTCTGTATATTTTTCTTTTATCAATTATTTTGTTATTCTGTTATAAGTTTATGCTGCTAGTTTTGTTATATTCATCTATATTTTTTGTTATAGGAGATTTCATCAGTATCCAGAAAAGATGTATATGCATTTAATGAAAAAAAAAGTTTACAGTTTGGGAAGATATCTAATTCATTGCTGAAAACTGTACCACACAACAGGAGCATTCTCACAGAAAAAGGAAATGATAGGATGAAATTCAGCCAACAAATCAAAAACATGCCAATTTATTCAGTTGAAGAATTAGAAGGTGATGATGATGATTCTACTGTATATGATTCTGACCAGAAAGAGGAGGAAGAGGAGGAGGAAAAATTTTTTATACAGAATATTGAGACAATTGATATAGCATCACAGTCAAAAATGTTAGAAATAGCCCTAGAAGAAGAAAAAATAAAACTTAGGTTAGAGAGATTACCAAGTGTAAAAAAGAGTGCAGCACTGGAATCTCTTTGTTGCTATAGTCCAGAAACATATAGTCCTTTAGAAAATGAACCTGAAGTACCTTGCAGAAATTCAAAACCATTGAAATCAATTCTTAAAGTGAAAAATTCAGATACTATATCCAGTTCAACTGATAACAAAGACGCAGCAGTGTTTGGAATAAAATGCTCTGAAAATGTTATTAGCATTCCAGGATTGGGATTTGATAATATAGAAGATGAAGAAAAATTTCTCTATGGAAATGATGAAGATGAAGAGGAAACACTAGTAACAACCAACAAACTGACATCTCTTACTACTACTACTGCTGCTGCCGCCGCCGCCACCACCACTACTACTACTACTACCACCACTACTACTACAGCTTGCAGTACAACAGTTACAATTCTATCCCCTTCAACTGTGACAACTAGTAATTGTCTGATTTCTAGTAATAAAACTCATATTAGGAGCCCTTCAGATGAAAATGCTTACTTTCAGAAGCAAAATATAAGTTTGACTGATGAAAAAAAATATCCTACACAAACGGATCACGGTTCTTATGAAATGTTTCTAAATTATGCGTTAGATGGAATGAGAGGAGAAATGAATACAAAAAACAAAATTGCTTCTAATATTCTAGATAAACATAATGAATTCAATCTTATGACTGAATCACATTTGCAACAACACGAGCAGGAGGAGTTTTCTGGAAATTCTATCAACAGTTATGGTCTTTCTGAAAGACTGAAAAATTGCTTAAGTCCAAAGCCTAAAGCGATAAAGTTGCATTTAAAGGATTCATTATTTGATATTCAGAATGCAAGAAATACAAAACATTTAATGGAAAAGGGATACCTGAAAACTTCGTTAATTCCAGAAGAAAAAACAGGAAGGAAGGAAGACAACAATGAATATAGCAGAATTACTGGATTTCCTGAAGAAAGCACTGCTTCACAAGAAGCAATATATAATTACGTTGCAAATAAGGAGTCATCTGTTATGCACAAACTCAAGTTATCTCAAGCGAAAAATTTATATTCAAGAGAAGAAAATGTTCACTTAGTTCCTGATGACTTTTCTGATATGTCTTCTAATGATCATGATAATCAAATCTCAAATAAATTTTGTAATTGGAAACATGATTCAGGACATTCCAGTTTGGACCATATTTTAAAAGAAAAGCTTGAAGATTTTTTAGGGAATGAATATTTAAACAATAATGTAAAAGGAGAATTCTCAGAAACAAGACCAAGAGCAGAAAATTTTGAGAAGTATTCTTCTAGAGAATTTCTTGAAAGAACTACAAAAAGAAAGTTGATGCATATTTCTAGAAAAGGACTTTTTGAAGAGAATTTTAGAAGACAATCACCAGAAAGCAGTCCAAGAAGGATATCACCAGAAGAAAAGGCAGGAAGAGTTTCTCCTGATGGAAATGTAAAAGAATTTCTTGAAGATAACTTCCAAAGAAATTTTTGTGATGAAAATCATCATATGGAATTTTCTGAAAGTTCTCAAAACAGTGAATTTTTAGCAAACTTTCAACAAAGAGATTCTTTGGAAAGAATTCCTAATTATCACCCAAAACGAACTTCAAGAAGAGACTCTTGGGAGAGACATTATTCAAAAATAAGTTGCATGAATAAAGATTCTGACAGTTCTTTAGACAGAACTAATTCCAAAAGGCATTCATTTCATAGTCCTGAGAAAGGGTTTGTGGAGAAGGTAGAAAGGGAATGTTTTGAAAATAGAGTTATAAAAGAAGCATTGGATAATAGCAAAGAGGATGTCCATTGTTTTTTACCAGAAAAACCTGTAGTTGCAAGGCATAGTTCCTTGGAGTGGGAATCCAAAATCCCAGAAAAAGAAGCCATAGAAAAGCAAAATTGTCTTAGTTGGCAATCCACTGAACAGCTGTCACACGAAACTTCTAATCTAGATTCACCATACGATTCATTTGACAGAAGAATTATTCATGATTTTTGTGATAGTCGTAATCAGAACAGAAATAGAGAATGCCTTAATGCAAATTCCAAAAAAAAGGAATTCTTAAAATTTGATAACCAGTTGACTGATTCTGACAGGCTGTCAGCTACCCGTCTTGAAACTACCACGGCAAAGGAAAATTCTAACCACAGTGATCCTCACTTATATAATAAACCTACAACTATTCAAGCAGCTAATTACTTGGATAACAGCATGCAGGTCAATACATACAATGACTCAGTTTCAATTCCACAATGCCCATCTCAGTCTGTTTCTTCATTTCAGACATGTGGTGATCACCAATCTGCCTATGCTTTTAGACCTATTAGCTATGACAGCATACCACAGCAAGTTTCACCAACGTATACTACCACTTATTCTACTGTTACTCATTCTTTTGTTCCATTTAATATACCTCCACCTCCTCCTTTACCACCTTTTTATCCACCACAGCAGTATTCATGTTCATCACAGCCAAATTTTTTCCCTGTATCTGAGCAGAAACAGTTTAAACGAAAAAATGCTTCAAGCATTATTCAAGGAAATTTGAAAGTTGTACCACTACAGAATGATGCTGTGTCTTCAAGCTCACCCAAAGGTGAGAAACAGCTGGAGACTTCTGTCAGTAATTCTGAACTAGCTTCAAAACCAAGTACTTTGAAAATAATCCCCAATGAGAAGAATTCATTGCATCTTGTGAAACCATTACAACAAGATGCCAACCAAAAGAAGCAACTTGAAGTATTAGAAAGTGAACTAGAAAGACTTTGTAAGATGCAAGGGGAAATGATGAGGAAAAAACAGAGAGAGAAAGATGGACATAAAGACACTTTAATTTTGGAAAATAACAAACTTCAGGAAGAAGTGAAAAGGCAAATTCAAGAGCTCAAGAAATCTTCTGAAGAAATTGAAAAATGTGAGAAATCCCAGTCAAAGGTACTTTCATTTTTTGAAAAAGTGAAAAGTGAACAATATCCTGAAACAAAGGTATGATGCAAATGAACATTTATTAAATAAAGAATAACTTAAAATATTTCAGGGATAATAAAATAATATTAACATAAAAGTTATAAAATAACATCTTAAAAGAACATCAATATATTGATTGAATAATGAGTAACTTAAAATATTTTGAGTATTATGATTTTAATATAAAATATTATTTGTGCAAAGGTTTCTGTGGCTCAGTAATTCAAGAGATCGAATCCAGTATTGAGACCACATGTTTATTAAATACGAACTGGATATGTGAAAACCCAACCAACAAGTTTCATAAATCGTATGACTTACATCATCAGGGGTATTGGTGTATAAAGAAAGTTAAACTCAACTAACAAAGACTAAATTCATAGTCCATTAGATGTTTCTAACTGTAACATTGAAAAAATTGAAACATTCGTTACTGAATGTTTGTTGGAACATTGTTATTTGTTGTCACATTCTGTGCTTTACGTGTGTTATGTCCGAGATCTGAGGAAGTTAGATTTTTTATGAATGCCGACACACTTGGTGTAATATCAAACCTTGGTTTTTGTTGCATTGTGTAGGAATTCTAAGCATTTTTGCCACTTCCTTGTGAAACAGTTTTTATCAATAAGTTTTAAAAGAGGTATACCGGGAGTAGACATATCGATACAAAATTAATAATGGAAAAAACTCACGTACAAAGATTATTTAATAGCATAATTTTCGCCTGTGTGTCACAAGCATCTTCAGTACAATTAAGCTCAAATTAAACAATAACTGACAATTCCAAAAAGTGCCACCTAAGTAGCTGGTGTAAGATAACTAAAAAGGTCCATAACTTTCCTAAAAAAAAAAAATAAATAAATAAATTTAAAAAAAAATTTAAAAAATAATAATAATAAATAAAAAAATAAATAAAAATAAAATAATAAAAAAAATCAATACAATAAAAAGTTAGGAAAGATTAGCTGATTTGTAAAGTACTATCTCCCATAAAGGGGATAGACGTAAGCCGTCGGATCTGTTTAAGTTAGGAGAATGAAGTAGAGTTTCACATAAACAGATAAATATATATTTAACTTAAACACAAGGAAGTGGCAAAAATGCTTAGAATTCCTACACAATGCAACAAAAACTAAGGTTTGATATTACACCAAGTGTGGTCGACATTCATAAAAAATCTAACTTCCTCAGATTTCGGACATAACACATGTGAAGCACAGAACGTGACAACAAATAACAATGTTCCAACAAACATTCAGTAACGAATGTTTCAATTTTTTCAATGTTACAGTTAGAAACATCTAATGGACTATGAATTTAATCTTTGTTAGTTGTGTTTAACTTTTTTTATACACCAGTGCCCCTGATGATGTAAGTCATACGACTTTGGAAACTTGTCGGGTTTTCACATATCCAGTTCGTATTTAATAAACATGTGGTCTCAATACCGGAATCTATAAAATATTATTATTATATGAGTATTTCCATGGAGTCAGAAGACTCATCATGGGAAACCCATACTGACTCTTATACACACAATACCTATCATCTTTGGCAGCTCATCCAGCATTAATTATACTGGCCAGTATTACTCACTAGTATACCCAATGCTCTAGCTGCATTCAATGCAGCCCTTATGGATGAGTCTCCACTGCCTATCATACCTCGCCTTAAACTTCACTTATCTTTCTGGAACTCTTTCCAGCATACCAACACTTCCAACACCACTTATGATATATAAGATGAAATATTTACATAATAAAAAAAGTTATTTATTGTGGCATATGTGTTATTCTATAGTTAGGTATTTATAGGATTCATTCTGGGATAAGTTTTTAATTTTTCTTCCATCTGCAAATGTAATTCCAGCTTGTTATTTTGCCTCAAACTATAGAGTGTTGTTCATTTATCAAGTCTAAATTTCATGCAAATATTGCCTTTATTATTATTATTATTATTATTATTACGTGACACCTCCAAGGAGTTCAAAGACTCATTGAGGGAGGGCACCTACTCTACAGCTCTCCGTTTCCAATCCACAAACTATAGGGAACCGCAACTATCATCATCATCTGCACCAATGCCATATTACATCAGGTTTTCATCTTACGCTAGTGTGTAAGATGAAAACCTGAGTTTCCAGGAGAAAAAACCCCACTACTTTCGTATGAGATCAGCTAACTCACTTTCCACTGAAAAACCCATATAAAGATTCCTCTCGTCACAACGAGAATTGAACTTAGGCCTTTTCCAATCGTACAACACACCATTGTGTGTTGTACGATTGGAAAAGGACCCCACTACTTTCGTATGAGATCAGCTAACTCACTTTCCACTGAAAAACCCATATAAAGATTCCTCTCGATACAACGAGAATTGAACTTAGGCCTTTTCCAATCGTACAACACACCATTGTTCTTCCAATTGTGCTATGGAGACACTTTTACTGAAGATTTGGACTGTACTGAGTAGTGACTTAATTTCTCTGAATGATATTCTTTATAGTTTAAGATCATCCATGTATAGCAAATATGATGTTTTTTCTGCTTGCTTTGATGTTTCATATCAGCAGCCAGTTTTCTTTATAATTTAATGTTGGAGGATTAACAATAGAGGTGATAATGAATCATCTTGGAATATTTTTCTCAATCTGTACTGTATCACTGTATCCAGATTCTCTCTGTTGACTATTATTCAATTTTTCCACACAATCATGACAGCTGTTAGGAATTTTCTGATGTTGATATTTGCCCCAAAATTTTCTAGACATTTTCTAATCCAAGTAATCCTATTATAAACACCCAAATGCTTTCTTGTAATCAGTCCATGCCATATATAACTCACACTTGTTATAAATAACATGTGAGTAAGGATGTTGAATTCCTTGAGCTATTTAGGAACCTTATGCATTTGAAACAACAGGTGGGACACTAGTGTTGGATTTAATATCATCTCATATAGTGATAGAAGATGCCATTACAATGCTGCCAGGGGAGAGTGATCATGTTGTTTTGACATTGTGGAGTGGTTAGGTAGATACACATATCACAAAATAAAAGAAATGTATGGAATTACAAAGCAGTGGACTATAATAAATTAAGGAAATAGTATTGGTGATGTCCAGAGATCAGTTCTGGCTTAATCAGTTGAAGGGGAGAGAAATCGACAATGCCTGGGACTTGGTCTGAAATGAGTTACTTATTGCAGTGTCAGATTGCATTCCTAAGGTTAGGGGAATAAATAAAATAGGGGTGAAATGATTGATTTAATGGAATTTTGTAGGAACTAGGAGCTTCTGAGAAAGAGAATGTTGAGGAGATATAAAGAACAAGGTATCCCCATTCCCTTCAGCAGCGAGTAAAAGGCACAAGCTAGGAAGGTGACCAGCATAGTGAGGAAAGAGAAATTGTCATATGAAAGAGATTGGCTGAAGTGTTAAAGTAAAACATAACTACAGAAGATTTATAGTTATGTTGCTAGTACAAGAAAGAGTGAATATGGAAGACTGATGTTAGTTGCTGGAACACAGCCATATCTGCTGAAGATATAGTGCAAATGTTCAATGAGTATTTCATTAGTACATTTCATGTAGGGGGATTAGGAGTAGTGCAGTGTTGAATGAACAGTTCAAGAATGGAAATTGTTTAGAATATTAAGTAACCTTGATGCTAATAAGACTGTGGGATTGGATGAGATATCGCACATATACTATGGGAATGTGCAAAAGAGCTGGCAGTACCTTTGATTCTTCAACAGAAGTCTGGCAACAGGAACAGTCTCAGAAGAGTGGAAAGAAGGAAAAATAGTCCCACTGCATAAGGGAGAATCCAAGTCAGTAGTATCAAACTATAGGCCATTGTGTGTATATTGGGTTTAGTGGTGAAGGTGTTAAAGAGGTGGTTAGAGACAGAATACAAACCCATGTACTGATGAGAATGAAAATCTTTCAAGAGAGCAGCATGGGCTTCTTAAAGGAAGTTCATCCTTTAGTAACTTGGTTATATTTTATAACAAGATGACTAGTGTATTGGACAGAGGAGATGCTTATACAGTAAGTTATCTGGATTTCGCTAAAGCATTTGATAGAGTAACACATGATAAACTGTGTAATTGAGCAGGATGGTTAGTCTTTTTTACAGCTTGGTAACAAGGATGTTGACTTATAGGAGCCAAGGAGGTGCGCATAAGTGAAGGTGTTAGAAGTGTTAGCACCCTGAAAAAGGAGGGTGGGCACCATAGGGTTTTGTTCTGGGAGTGAGAGGAGATATTAAGTTGTTTGTTGATGATGTTAAATTAGGAAGAGCAATAGCAAGAAGTTTTGATGTGATGTTCTTGCAGGAGGATCTGAATAGGTTGATACTTTGGGCTGAGGAATGGGAATATAATTTCAGTGTTGCTAAGTGTAAAGTTGGCTAGAGAAGATGGATTGAGGTTTACCATATTGGGGGAACTTTGCTTCAGGAGGTGGAGGAGATGAGAGATCTAGGGATCTTGGCGGATAGGAAATTATAGTTTGGGGATACATTGCAAAAGCTGTGAAGGTTACCTGGAAACTCACTGTTACAATGACATGTATATACGAACACTGACATGTATAGATAGGGAGGTGATAGTTTCCACTGTAATAAGGTGTAATAATTCACCTACTTATCTATTCATGTCAGTGTTCTTCAGGCCTCATTTGGATTTTTATGCACAGGTTTGCCATTTGGCTATATTGTTGATAAGGAAACATTAGAGAGAGAGTTCAGAGGCAAAGAACTAAGAATGTCTCTTGAGCACGAGGCTCGATTAAGGGAACGTGGTCTTATAGAGCTTGGTGGATAGGAGGATGAGGAGGAGGGATAATATAGATACAGGGGAATTATTTCATGAGGTAAATGGATGATGGAAAAATTAGAGGTAATTTCAGGAAACAATACAAAGGTAATATGAGTGAGTAAGTGAAAATGAGATTTTTTGCATGGTGATGAATGAGTGGAATGTTTTGCTGGAGTAGGTGGTGATTACTCCAACATTAAATGTCTCTTCAACAAGTCATGATAGTTTCTGTGGTCTGTGAGACATTGTGGGGAGTGTTTGACTCTGCACAATGTCTTTGGATTCCACAGAAGCTTGAAAATAAGTATAATAAGTTTGCATTTAATCTTTTTTTATTTTACAAAGTCGTTTTGACAATTAAGAACTGGTCTTTTACTCCTATGGAGTTTTTGCAACAATCCTTTTGTTCAGTAGTCTGAAATTGATATCTTGATAAATATCAACTCATTGATGCTGCTACAAGTTCAGTAAATAACTTAAATATTCTTTGGTTAAGTTATTGGGCAATAATTACTTGGAACAACTCTTTTATTTCATCATCAATATCATGATGATCCCCTCAAGATATGTTCAGGCTACTATGACAGCACTACATGATTAAGTTTACATTATTATTAATCTCCTATCCATAATTTTCCTCCATATTAGTCTGTTACTTGTCAGCACTCCAATACTGTCATATCCAACATTTCGTGCTTCTGAGGCACTTCTTACTGAATCGATCCACCTAAACTCTGATCTTCCTCTAGGTTTCTTTCCTGCCATCTTGGCATCAAGATGGAGGTTCTGAACTTTGACATTCCCTTCAGTACACATGCTATGAGATATGCCATTCAACTGCATGCACATTAATAGAAGAGCGCATACAGAATCTACACCATTACATTTAGCTATAGCAATGATGTTAACGTTGGAAGAAAAGATGTTTATTGTTGAGCATTATTTTCATTCATACTTAGTTGGTAGAGCAAATGGTCTAAGCCTACAACACATGTATGTGAGCAGTTTGCTTGTCATTTCTGTCAGCGTGCCCCAAGCAATAGTGTCATCATTGCCTTAATGCTGACTTACCAAGAGTGTTCTGCCACAATGCAAAGGACATTCAGGGAGACAACAAACTGTTAACACAAATAAGAATCATAGGCCTGTGCTGGAGCAAGTGTTACAATCTCCGAAACATAGTCATTGCTGAACAGCAGTAAATCTTGGGATACTGAGGCAGTCACTAAGAGAATCCTTAAGGAACTGGTTGCCTTTTCATATGTCATTCAGGTGAGTCGGTGTTTTACAGCAACTTATTACGCTACACAGCAGGAATACCTTGCACACGTGCTGGCCAATGTCTGTGAAGATCCATCCTTCTTCTATAATGTCTGGTTCTCAGAAGAAGCACATTTTCATGTGAAGTTTTCGGTATTGAGACCACATTATTATATAATTAAAGAGTTTGATAAAAAAAATAAACAATTAAAACCCGACAAGTTTTGTTAGTCGTAAGTCTTACATCAACAGGGGTACATAAATGTTTTGTACAACAAAAACCTATTAACAATTAATTACACATATTAGATGTTTTTCAGAAATTCACAACTGTAACATATAATTGATAAACCAGAATATGGTAAATTCGTTACTGTACGCGTTTTGGAACATTGCTAGTTGCTGCTCTCATGTTCTGTGGTATTACGTGTCATATCCTAGGTCCGTAGCAGTTAAATTTTTGATGAAAGCAGACCATACTTGATGCAAAATTAAGCCCTGATTTTTATTGCATTGTGTAGGGATAAAGCATTTATGAGGCTTCTTTAAATTTTCTTGAAAAACAGTTATGATCAGTATATGACATTTTTGTTTGTTGTCAAAGTACTTGATGGCCGGTAGTGGTTTTGTGTAATGCCAAGCATGATTTATGCTATCTTCTTTTTCTTTTACATGTTCAGACTTGCAGATCTCTCCCAACCTTCCTGTCTGGCCTACATAATAAATATCTCAAGACCAACGAATCTCATAGATTCTTGGTTTTTTCGTGGGGTGGGGTGGAGGTTTTGCTAGATGTAGGAATCTTGATATTTTTTGTGAAGGTAAAAAATCCACTTTTATGTTGTATTCGTGAAGCAAAGCAGCCATCAGTATCATTCTTGATGTAAGGCAACGTGATTGCATTCTTGAAATCTTGTTTAAGTAAGGGAGTTGCAGGAGTTGTATTAAGAATTTTTCTGATCGTCTTAGGTTCAAAAATACTAAGTATGAGATTCTGTTTGAGGTAGTGCAGTTCTTCACTCCTTTTAATTGATGTGCTTGATATATTGTATGTCCTGTCTCATAAAGTTTTAATTATGCCTATCTTTTTCAATGGATGGTGGCGTGAAGCAGCATTTAAAAATCTTCCTGTTGCGATAGGTTGTGGTACGTCTCAATACCGAAAACTTCCCACAGGACTGCTAAATCACAGAAACTTATGTTTGTATCTAGAAATAGATTTCCATCTAAGCGATTATGACGAACCTACAAGTTTCTTGATTTCTCAAGACCTGAATTTGTCCAAGAGAAACCTCTTCACAGCGAGAAAGTCACTACATGGTGTATGGTTTCTGGCCATGGCATAATTGGGCCTTACTTCATTGAAGAGGATGGTGTGACTGTGACCTTGAATAGTGAAAGCTACATCGAGAATGTGGTGTTGGTTCCATTCATCCAGGATCTGCATAAGATGTGTCGTGCCAAAAACATTTTGAGCACAGGTATTCCAACAGGACAGAGCAATCTGTCACACATCACGTGGTTCTAGAACCTATTTATCAGAACACTTTCCCGGGAGGCTCATTTTGAGGTTCACAGAATTCTCATACCCTTCACATTCCCCTAATCTCACACTGCTCGAAGCCTTCGTTTCGGGGTATGTTGAAGGAATGGGTATTCCAACATCACTCACCTTCAAATCTCGATGAACTAAGGGATAAAATTACATGATATGTCCAGCAGATGTTCCAACCCTTGTTCTCCAAGATGATAGAGAACCTTCGTATGCACTATGAAACCTGTTTTGAAAGACAAGGTGCTCATCTGCCATCATCTGCCATTTCGAGCAAGTAATCTACTTCATTAATACTTTATTTGACCAAGATTCCACTGATAGTTATGAATGTATATATCATCATGTGTAAACATACATTTCTTTATTAATAAGCCAGTTTACTCTAACATGTATTGTTGTAGTTATTCAGTATTTTATTTATTTATTTTATTTTATTTTATTATTATTATTATTATTTTTTTTTGCACCATACTGAATTTAAGTGCCCATAACACCTTAGATTAGCTTTGCTTACACATTCTTGAATGCTAACAAAGTCAAGATCCATTTACATATCTTTGTTTTTAATATGATTCTGCTATTGATGCTATCTGTTCATTCTCCTGATTTTTCTTAAAACCCTGATATCTTCGGTCACTAGTCTTTGATAAAGTGCTTTATTTCTAACCCAACTCTCAGATCCATGATTTAAAGCTGGTTTGAATCCTGTCTTTTATACTGCTAGTTTGGTGTTTTGGCTAATTCTCTCTTATTCGATATAAATCTATTCTGCTGGCTACCCACCATTTTAGCTTTGCTAATTGTTGTTGTTTATTTCCAGATTTAACTTTTCATCTTCACTAAAAACTGTGCATAAACAGATGAAATATTTATTTTTTTATTATTATTATTAATATGTGACATCTCCAAAGGAGTCCAAAGACTCATCAAGGGAGAGTACCTACTCTACAACTCTCCCTCTCCACCACTCAATCCACCAACTACAGTGAACTGCATCATCTACACCAATGCCATCTACTGCCCACTGCCGTCACCACCACTAGTATTTCCACATACAATCACAAACATCCATGCCCATGGTGGGATTTGAACTACACCTTTTGGCTGGAGAGCAGATACGCTAACCACTCGACCAACCAGGCTGGCTGACATTTTGCTTGTTCTATAGGCTCTCCATTCAGAATGGCACAGTCAATGTTCCTGACTATTTACAAAGTTTTGGTCTTTTTAATTGCTGATTTCCATGCCAAATTTGTTACAGCTGTTATTCAATTTAGTTAGAGAATCTTGGAGACTAACACTAGATGTGTTTAGAAGTACATCATCTGCCATCTGCATAAAGCAAAGAGCTAAGTGACATCTAATATCCAATTCCAATAATATCCAATTCTAATATCAGTCCTAATGCCACTTTCTTTCATAATGTGATCCATATAGATGATGAATGAGAGTGGAGATAATGTGCATCCTTGTCTTACCCCTAATTTTATATCAAACATCTTTCTTCAATTAACTGCTGACTTACAACTTAAATATATACTATATATTGCTCTGTATAATGTTCCATTTACCCCATATAATTGCAGTGTTTTGAAAAGCCTTGTCATATCTCTTTTCAGATATACAAAGCACAGATCCTTGTTATATTCCCATGATTTGTCAACTGTTTGTCATAAAGTTAAAATCTGATCTCGACAACCTCTATTTGGCCCAAACTAGCTGTTCTTTTCCAAATTTGTTTCTCTACCACAATCTTTCTTAACCTCTTTTCAGGTATGCTTGCATAAATCTTACCTGGAATACCAAGTCAAGTGATTCCTCTATAATTCTCACATTCAGCTTTATTCCCTTTTTTATAGTTGAGAACTGTTAGAGCTCCACTCCAATCATCTGGAATTCGACTTTCTGACAAGGCCCTCTGAATTGTTCAGTGTAGCCACTGCAGAACTTTTATATACTTAAGCATTTCTGGTCAAAGGAGACCTTCACATCACCTTTCAGGAATGTGGAGAACCAACTGTGGTTTCTGATCTAATGTCCAATTCTCACCTTCACCTGGTGCACCCATTAGTAGGTATCTACTAGGTACTGAATGAACGAGGATGGGTCGGCAATTTGAGACAGCTGATAAATTGTACTCTCTATTGGCTTAAACTACAAATCCAAATATATAAACCACAAATGCTCTATTTTTTTATCCTTCAAAATCAGAAATCTCTTTATGGTTGTCATCTGCTCTTTAGTTGAGCTTGAAATAGGTTGCTTAATTGTTGAGCCAATCGAACATGAGTACTGGTCAAGTATGTGAGGGGGCCAATGTCGATGTACTCCAGTTCTTCACTTTCTTTACTTGCTCCCTTGAACCATTTCTGTTTTTATGACATAGTCTTCCATCTGAGTGTTGTTCAGTTATTTTTCAACATCATCATCATAGCACTAATTACAGGTATAAACCATATTGGTCTGTTCCCATTTTATTATCCATCCAATATTCTTTTTTGAGGTCTACCTGGCCTTCTCTTTCCAATGGTTTATATTTCAGCATTTGTTCAGGATATCGGGTGTTGGCCATTCGATTTACATGTTCTATCCATTTTTGCTTATAATTGTTTAGTTTTTCTTCTATTGATTTTGTTTTTAGTTCTTTTAAAATATCTTTTTCCTTTTTTGGTCTAATAATGGGTATTTTGCAGTTCTTCTCATAAATCTCATTTCACTTGTTTTTATTCTTTGTTTATCTTGTTTGTTTATTACCCAAATATAATAATGTGGACACTGCTAAAGTATTGTATATTTTCAAGTGTGTTTCTTTTTGTACTATATTTGGATTGAGTATTCTATTTATCAGGCCTATAATCTGTAAAAATTTTGAAGATTTTAATTTTATGTCCTTTTCTCCTTCATATGACATTTCTGGTTCTTTTGGATATCTATCATACTTCTTTGCATTGTCAGACAAAGCAGTCACAACAGTGTAGCATCCAATTGCACTTATTCACTGCTTTCAAAGCAAAAAATCTATTTCTCATACCCTTGCTAAGCACACTATCACTCAGTTTCCAGGTATAACTCCTTTCTTGTTCTGCCTCTACTAGATAAGTGCTGAAATATTTCCTCTGCAATCTTTTAAAATCCCTTTAGTAATTTAAATGTTTATATTATATCTCTTCTTTTCCACCATCAACAAACTTGTGCATCCCACAAGCTCTCATTCTTTCATCATTGGGAACATTCCACAGATCACTCATCATTTTAGTCACCTGCCTTTGAATCCTCTCCACCATATCCCTCCAAGAAACCAAGAAATTTCCACATCTAGATCACTGGGCAGTAATCCAGACGTGGAAGCAACAGGACCTCATATAGAGGAAAAATAACTTAACTCTAGTTCTTAGTGTGTTCTTCAATAACCAAGTAATCCTACAGCTACATATTGCTAAGATGGCTAAGATTGCCATCTTAGCAATATGCCTTACGAATTTCCACTCTCTACTACCAACATTCCCCAGATCCCTAGCTTCATCATTTTTCTGGGGTGCAGTTCCATCAGTGTGGTACACAGCTTGTAATCTTTTCACCTAAAAACATAACTTTACACACTTTTCACATTTAACTAGTTATCATTATCTTTTTTCCATACAGTTAACCTACTTAAATCATCCTGCAAGGTCTTATTAACTACCTTGATAAACTATTACATTACATAATTTGGTGTCATTAGCAAACAACTAAATATTTCACTTCAAATCATTCTTTATATTGTTTATGTACAAACTAAACAGTAGTGGTCCAAGCACAAAGCCTTGCAGCACACTGCTAGTCACCTGCTTTTTCCTGAATTCTGCTTTGCCATATACTACTCTTCGACATAGTTCCATCAGCCATCCTTATATTCATGTCACCAGTTCATCCATCCCTATTTGTTTCCAGTTTGTATAAAAGAGTTCCATGTGGTATGCTCTCAAATGTCTGCAAAATCCAGCAGTAACATCGCATAACCATTCCCTATATCCAACTCAGTTGTCACTCTATTATAAAAAGAGTTTGTAAATTACCAAGGCACACCCAATCCTTCACAAGACTAAAGCTGCCATCCATAGAGTATCATATTCTTATCCACCCATGCTTGAATTTTATCTTTGATCAACTTTTAAAATACTTTTACTACCACTTCCAAGATATTGATTGATTTATAATTTGTTCCTACACTCTTTGGGGTTCCTTTATGCATTAGAACTATTTTGCCCTCCTTCCACTCCCTAGGGAGTGGAAGGAGGGCAAAATGTGTAATGTGCAAAGGAATTGCTTCAGAGCTGACTTAAGTTAAACAGCTTAGTCAGAAGCAATTCCTTTGCACATTGTCATAATACTTGAGGTGATATCCCATCTAATCCCACAGCCATATTTGCATCAAGATTCTCCAATATCCAAAGTACTTAAAATTCATCAACTGCTGTTCTCACATCAGTTCTTGTCACATCTGTTACATTAGTATTGTGCACCCACATGAGAGTCCCAAGAAAGATTAAGGGATGAACATGTGGCATCAATAGTAGTATCACATGAAAAATGAGGAGATTAGGAAAGAACTTGACATTCTTAGCATTAGGAATGTGTTAGCAAAGCTAATCTCAGGTGGTATGGCCACTTAAACAGAATGGGATAGGAAATATTAGTAAAACAGTTGTTCTTTACTAGGATGGCAGGAAAAAGACCTAGAGGAAGATCAAGATCTCTGTGGATTTATACAGTAAAAGTGCCTTAGAAGTAGAAATATATGATCTGATAATATCGGAATGTTGATAGATAACAGGTTAATTTGGAGGAAAATTGTTGAAAGGAAGTTAATAATGATATAACCTTTTTCATGTGATACTATCATAATATCCTTATACCCCCTGAGGGTATATGACAGGAATCTGATGATGATGTATTTGAGCTTTAGCACAGCTGTTGCCTGTTTTATTATTTTTATCATCAAAGACCTCCAGAGAATGAAGGACACATTGAGGAAGTCCATATAGCACCCACACCAGCTGTCATTCGTTGTCTTACTCATTTACACTAGATACACTCACCACTTCAACAGGTAAACTGCTCCTCTCACTCACTGCACTGTGAGAAAAATATCTAGTTTTAACCCCTTTCTTCACCGTCACAGCAAACTTAACTTTTACACCTTGTCCTCTCTTCATCTTCCATATAGATGAAAAATGTAATATTTTTATCTCTGTGTTGTATTTGGTCACTTCTTAAATATTAAACTGGAACTTTATATTGGCTTTATTAGTTGACCAGAGATTTTGTAAAATATATACAAGAAATTGTCTACAAGTTTCACCAGCAATTCTGTCTGGCTTCTTCAGGACATGTGTAACGGTACATGGAACTAACGTTCGCTAGTAAAAAAGAAGAATGGAGTAACACACTCAAATAAATTAAATTAAAACGACACATAACACCATAAGCATGGAACATGGTGTATCAGTCATTGTTTATTGAGCATTTTATATAGTTTTTAGTGAAATGAAATTCTGGTAAGCTGAGCGAACTTATTAGGCTTTTTCAGATGTCTTTCAGAATAATTCCTTGATTTCTGTTTAAATTTTTAAATAAAGTTTATT
The DNA here is from genome assembly GCF_054136105.1 of Typopeltis vanoorti. NCBI lineage: Eukaryota > Metazoa > Arthropoda > Arachnida > Uropygi > Thelyphonidae > Typopeltis > Typopeltis vanoorti. The sequence goes on from NC_143558.1 coordinate 81,815,856, forward strand.
CAGCTGGTATCCTCCCAGTAGAATGGAAAAAAAAAAAGCAATTATGATTCCTATCTTTAAAAAGGGTAATAGAGATGACCCTAAAAACTATAGAGGTATCAGGTATACTAAATTCCTGTTACAAAATATATAGCAGAATCTTAAATAGCAAACTAATGAAATATTCTAAAAACTTTATTTTAGAAGTTCAGAATGGATTTAGAAAAGGACGTTCATGTATAGACCCTGCCTTTTGCTTAAAATTAATAATAGAGAAAAGAAGAGAATACAATTTAGAAACACATATTGCATTTATTGACTTTGAAAAAGCATTTGACAAAGTTAAAAGAAACATATTATTTAACATATTAAAAGAAAGACAAATGCCAAATAATATCCTAAAAGCTATCACAAGTATATATGAAAATAATCAAATACAAATAAGATTAAATCACTAGCTATCATATACGAGAGAGATAAACCAAGGGGGGTCCGACAGGGATGTCCCCTCTCAGCAACTCTTTTTAATATTTACTTAAATGAAATAATAATAAAATGGAATAAAAATTTACATCAAGGAATTAAACTTTATCCTACAGTAAACTTAAACACTCTCCTTTTTGCCAGTGACCAAATAATAATTACAAATTCTGAAGATAACTTACAGAAAGCTATTTTAGATCTAAATGAGATAGCCAAAGATTATGGCATGATAATATCAACTGAAAAATCAAAAACTACGGCCTTTAAAGGACAAGATCCAACAAGAACTAAAATAATAATAGATAACAAGATCTTAGAACAGGTGAATTCATTTAACTACCTAGGATGTATGATCACATATGAAAAAGAAAAAGATATAAACGTAAAAATTACAAAATATTTAAAAATAACAGGTGTAATTAACTCTATATTTAAACCAAACCTAATTCAAAAACAAACCAGACTAAAAGTATACAATACATTAGCCCTACCAGTCTTAATGTATAGAAGTGAAATCTGGACAATAAAACAAAAAGACAAACAAGACTAATAACAGCAGAAATGAAGTTTATGAGAAAAACTGCAAAGTATACACTATTTGATCACAAAAGAAATGAAGATATTATGAAAGAATTAAATCAAGAACCAGTAATAGAAAAAATTAAAAAATATAAACATAAATGGATGGAACATGTTCAAAGAATGAAAACAGAAAGATTACCAAAACAAGCCTTAAAGTACAAGCCATTAGGAAAAAAGAAAACCAGGACATCCTCTTAAACAATTCAACGATGACTAGGCCGGAACAGGCCATGCTAGGCCTAAATCCTTGATACGCATGATGATGATGATATAGTTTTTAGCAAAATAAAATTCTGGTAAGCTGAGCAAACTTATTAGGCTTTTCCAGATGTCTTTCAGAATTATTCCTTGATTTCTGTTTAGATTTTCTACAGAGCAGAGTACAATGGCAGCTTCTTTGAAGTTTCTACATTGAAAATCCTTTTCTATATAGGGCATGGAGCTTTTATCCCAATCGATGGTGTGGTTAGAGATCGAAAAGTGATGGGCTAATCCTGAAATATCTGTTCTGTTGTTGTTCACGTCTCCTACATGTTCTTTTTTCGAAATTCGTGGCTTCTCGATGTTTGCCCTATGTATTTTAATTCTCAGGAACATGGAATGTTGTATACACCACCATATTTGAAGAAGGCATTAATGTCCTTTGTTGATCTTAAAATATGGTGTATTGTCTGAACAGGTTCTGAAAGCAACTCTGATGTTGAAAGACTTAAGTAGTTTGGCAATTTTTGTTTTCACTGAGCCTGCATAAGGGATGACAATGGATGATATATATTGCGTGACAGAAGGTTGCCGTTGTGGAGGGTTTCTATGAAGAATCTTTTTGATTATATTTCTTGGGTAACCGTTGTTTACTAGGGTCTGAGATATGAGAGTGAGTTCATCAAGAAGATCTTTTTCTTCTGAGATAATGTTGGTTGCTCTATTCTTAAGCGTACGTATTATGCTGAGTTTCTGTGCCATATGGTGAGTCAATCTGAAGTGCAGGTAACATCCAGTGTGTGTTGGTTTTCGATAGATCGTGAGCTGGATTTGTTCATCCTCTTGTTTCTTGACTAACGTATCTAGAAAAAGCAGGTGGCTATTCTTTTCAAGCTCTAACGTGAACTGTATTTTTTGATGGAAGGAATTTATTTTTGTAAGAAATTCAAATAAGGTTGTTTCTGTGCCTCTCCAAATTATGAAAACATCATCAACATATCTCCACCAAACCAGTGGCTTTGAAATAATTTGATTTGAGGCAATGACGAAAAAGCTGAGCTGTGCCATGTGGATAGAGATTGTCTAGGATATCAATAACTTCTTCAACAGGTACGTTTTTAAATAACGAAACCACGTCTAACCTTGCAAGGATGACTGTTTTTAAGATGGAGATACCTTTACATTTTTCAGTGAAATGCTTAGAATTCTTTATGAATGAATCTGATTTTTTTATATTCTTTCAATAGACAAACTAGGTGTTTGGCTAATAGACATGTAGGAGAATTTCTTCCTTCGACGATCGGGTGGAGCGGAACTCCAATTTTGTGCACTTTTGTTTCACCATATAAGCGTGGCGTCAGTGGGTGTAGAGATTTCAGACTTCGTTGTAAGCCTAAAGACCAACTTGTCATGCTCCATAATAGGTTAATAGTCTCTTTTTGATTTTTTAAAGTTGGATCGTCGATGGTAGAAATTCTCCTACATATCTATTAGCCAAACACCTAGCCCATCTATTGAAAGAAAATATACAAAAATCAGATTTATTCATAAAAAATTCTAAGCATTTCACTGAAAAATTAAAAGGTATCTCCATCTTAAAAACAGACATCCTTGCAAGCCTAGACGTAGTTTCATTATTTACCAATGTACCTGTTGAAGAAGTTATTAATATCCTAGACAATCTCTCTCCACATGACACAGATCAGCTGTTTCCTCAAATCAAATTAAAAGTGAATGACACATTATATGAACAACTTGATGGCTTAGCCATGGGCAGTCCCTTATCACATCCCTGTTCTGATCTGTTCATGGAAAAACTAGAAGCTGACATCCTTTCCAAATCATACTCAAAGCTGTTGGTTTGGTGGATATATGTAGATGATGTTTTCATAATTTGGAGAGGCACAAAAACAACCTTATTTGAATTTCTTACAAAAATAAATTCCTTCCACCAAAAAATATAGTTCACGTTAGAGCTTGAAAAGAATAGCCAATTGCCTTTTCTAGATACAGTGATCAAGAAACAAGAGGATGGACAAATCCAGCTCACAATCTATCGAAAACCAACACACACACACACACACACACACACACACACACACACACACACACACACACACACACACACACACACACACACACACACACATTGGACATTACTTGCACTTCAAATCGACTCACCATATAACTCAGCGTAATGCATATGCTTAAGAATAGAGCAATCAACATTATCTCAGAAGAAAAAGATCTCCTTGATGAACTCACTCTCATATCTCAGACCCTAGTAAATAACAGTTACCCAAGAAATATAATCAAAAAGATTCTTCATAGAAACCCTCCACAGCAGCAGCAGCCTTCTGTCACGCAATATACACCGTCCATCGTCATCCCTTATGCAGGCTCAGTGTCAACAAAAATTGCCAAACTCCTTAAGTCTTTCAACGTCAGAGTTGCTTTCAGACCCGTCAAGACAATACGGCATATTTTAAGATCAACAAAGGACATTAATGCCTTCTTAAAATACGGCAGTGTATACAACATTCCATGTTCCTGTGGATTAAAGGGCAACATTGAGAAGCTTGGAAATTCGAAAAAAAGAACATGTAGGAGACGTGAAGAACAACAACAGAACAGATACTTCAGGATTAGCCCATCATTTCCCAATTTCTAACCATACTATTGATTGGGATAAAAGCTCCATGCCCTATATAGAAGAGGATTTTCAGTGTAGAACTTCAAAGAAGCTGCCGTTGTATTCCACTCTGTAGAAAATCTAAACAGAAATCAAGAATTATTCTGAAAGACATCTGAAAAAGCCTAATAAGTTCGCTCAGCTTACCAGAATTTCATTTCACTAAAAACTATATAAAACGCTCAATAAACAATGACTGATACACCACGTTCCATTCTTATGATGTTACTCGTCATTTTAATTTAATTTATTTGGGTGTGTTACTCCATTCTTCTTTTTTTACTAGCAAATGTTAGTTCCATGTACTGTTACACATGTCCTGAAGAAGCCAGACAGAACTGCTGGTGAAACTTGTAGACAATTTCTTGTATATATTTTACCAAATCTCTGGTCAACTAATAAAGCCAATATAAAGTTCCAGTTTAATATTTAATATAATATATATTTTTTTAATTACTGGTGAAAACCACGTAAAAAGTAATATTGGATGATGAAATTTTTCGTCATCCAGTATCTTTATAACAGTCTTTCGGGAGTTCATAGCGTCTATCATATTTATCATATTATCCCTCTTTCTTCTGTTTTGCAGTAAATTAGCCTTGAAAATCATGTTTTGAAACTGCAGTAAGCACCTCATCACTGATTTTAAAGAAACACCTGGTTCACCCATCTTGGGAAGACCATATACCCTTGGGGATGCCCACAAGAAGTCATAAAATTTTTTTTCTTAAAATCATCATCTCATCAAGAGGCATGAACTGTGTGCTTATTAAGTTTATTAATTTGGCTTACTCAAGGATCAGAAGAGAGGTGACTTATCATCTCACACTGTTCAGCTCCAAGCATGTTAATCAGCCTCTTATCCTCCTCTTTCATTACATCTACATCTGTGGAATGGTCCCCTCTACCAGTTTTTCCCAAGACTACACCTTCTCATTGTTCAAAAACACATTAAGTGTCTTCCTCCTTTTTTTGACACTTGATCACACACAGAACTGATGAGCTATAAGATTTGAAACCTCTTGTATGTGATTGATATTTAAAGAAAAAAAAATTAAATAAAAATAAAATAAATCTAGGAAATATGGAAGGTTGCATGACTGGCATGGTTGTGCATGTAATGACACGAGCATGACTATTTTTGCATTGCATAAACTGTTTTGTTTGTATGCCATTGCAAGCAGTGTCAGAAATTATGGTGCTGGGTTTATTGATTAAGTATGTCAGTTTTTTACAAAAAAAAGTACAGCAATAAAATTATTTAGGAGGCCAACTAGCAAATAATCTTTCTACTCCATTCTCTCAAATTCCTTTGTAAATTGTTGCCTTGTCCAAGGAGTTGTGAATATGTTTGGCTTAGTAAAGAATATATTACTGTATTTTTAATGTCCCTCCCAATTTCAACCCATGTTAAACAATATTACATAAAAGTCAAGCAAAGAGAACCAGATTACATGTGAAAAAACACAAACCTTCCCCTACTGATTCACTTCATAATTATATGGTGTTACTCTGAACCTTAAGAAGGTGCAAAAGATGTTGTCTAGTAGCCTTTATTCAGATTGCTCCAAGAAATATTTACAGGGGAAAGAGAAAGATGACTACCCATGCTGTTCCTTCAGAGAGAGAGAGAGAGAGAGAACATTACTGAATAGAGACACAATATCTAAGCTAATTACTTGGATGAAGATGAAGCTTCAATTTTTTTTTCTTCTTTGAATTGAGAACGGTTCTTAATGAACTAAAAGACTTTCCTGTGACCTGTGAAAATTATGTAGATAGGTGGTTTGCAGATTTGTAGCAAAGTTAGTTGATGACGTGACACTAATGAAATATTTAATCCTATCTCTAGTCCCAATGATGATCCTACATCTATTCAAATGAAAAAGTTTGTAGATACTCATCAATATTGTCTCTTGCTAGAATATTTGCTTTGTGGACTTTAGGCAGTGAGTTTTCATAAGTTTTTAATAATATAAATTTTTAATATAAGTTTTCTCATTATAGGTCAGCATTAAGTCTGTTCCTGTTTAATATTGTGATGGAGGTGGTGAAGAAGAGGTGAGAGAAGATGTGCCTTGGACAATGTTGTATGCAGATGACATTGTACTGTGTGCAAAATCAAGAGAAAAAGTAGTAGGTAAACTGGAAAGATGGAGGAGAGTACTGGAAGAGAGAGAGGTATGAAGCTGAGCAAAAGTAAGACAGGGTACATGTGTTGCAAAGTCGATGGCAGCCAATTATTAATAGAGCTGGAAGGAAATGTCATCAGGAAGGTTAGTGGCTTTATTTACTTCGTTTCCACAGCAAAAGAGGATAGAGAGGCTGAGAAGGGAGAGGGAGGCAGAATACAAGCTGGATGCAGGAACTGGAGTGCTATGTGATAAGAGGGTGCCAGTCAATCTAAAGGGAAAAATCTACAGGACAGTGGTGATACCAGCTATGATGTATGCTATGGAAACTGTGGCCCTGAGGAAAAATAACATCAGCAGGATGGAGGTAGCAGAGATTAGAATGCTAAGGTGAATCTGTGGTGTGATCAGAAAGGATCATCTGAAAAATGACTATGTGAGGGGAATAGTGAAAGTCACAAACATAGGAGTGAAGATACAGGAGGCAAGGTTGAGATGGTTTGGTTATGTGACGAGGAGGGAGGACGAGTATGTGGGAAGAAAGGTCATGCAAATGGATGTGCAGGAGAGGAGGAAGTGGAGATGGCCAAAGTAGAAATGGGGGGGGAGAGATGGTGAAGGAGGACCTGAGGATGAAGAACTTGGATGTGGATACATTCCAAGACAGGAGGAGGATCATTAGAAACACTGATCCTATATATTCTCATTATAAGTTTTTAGTTTCTTCATCCTGGCAAGAGACACTGTCAATGTGTGTGTTCAACTATTTTATTATTACTAGGATCAAATATTCCATTATGTCCTGTGATCAACTGCATTGGTTCACCATGTTACAAAATTGCAAAGTGCCTTCTTAAATTACCTTCAATGTTAATTAGAAAATCTTCTTCATTCATGAAGATGAGCTGGTCTCATATGGAAGTGACAGGATTTTTCTCCCAGAAACTTGGGTTTTTCATCCTGCAAAACAGACAAACCAACCAACCAACCATAAGAAGACACATAATTAACAGACATAATATACTGGCCTCATAACTTGCATTGCTTTAGCAGCAAATCCAAAACTCTTCATGAAGAACAGAAAACCTCTCCCTATTTTTATTGAGAGAGGTTTTTTAAATGGTTCCATCCTCATAGTTCACTGTGGTGTTTTTTGTCAGTTGGAGGATTACTGAAGCGCAATCCCAGGCAGAGACTATCAATTCAAGCCAGTTAACTTAGGTAACCACTTGAGTACTAGTCATCTTTGGAATTTAGTTTCAGTTGATCTTTTGGTTGTTCAGAGATTGGTGAAAAGGAAAAAATAATAACCTTTGGCTACATGATGATATAAAAGAGCTGAGGTCTTCTTTCTATCTCTCATATTTGTCTTTTCTATTCTAACTTTCTAACTATTTTAGGTTATGATGAACATCTCTTTACTTTTTCCACTTCAGTAAAGATCATAACTCTTTAAAATACTATTAATTATGGGATAGTAAGGCAATTAATGTGAGGTCATTAGCTTCTGTATACAAGTAGCCTAGTCGTTAAGATCCTTCACGAGAAAAAATTTGTTTGCTTACACTTGGATAAAGAATTAAATATGAATATCATTTCTTGGCATCTTTAATTTAATTTATAACTAAGTTGAAAAAACTTTCAACAGAGTATACATAAGCAAGCATACATGTAATTTTTATATGCAGTTATATAAATGATACATGAATTTCATTTATGAACTTATTTGTATGTCTGTTTATTTATTAGAATCCCATCCACATATGGTCGTGAAACATATTGTATTGCACCTTAATACTGTAGGTAACTAAAGTTGGATAATATGGAAATTCTACTCTAGAGATTAGACATGACTTTTTTTTTCCAAGCCATTTCAGACATTCCATTTTTATTTGTACCTATTCACATATGTATGTATGCATTTTTTTTTTTTTTAAATCTTGTTAGGATAGTTTTTGAATTACAATTATAGAACAGTGCTAACTAACGGCATTATTTCTTTTAGATTAAAAAAGATACAGAACTCAAAAAGGATGAGAAATGTGATAAGTCTGTTGAAATGTTTGAATATTTTGATCCGGGTGGCCACTGGTGTAAGCAATGCAATGAAATACATTTCACAATTCCTAAAATGTTGGAACATTTGCACAGTAGCAGCCATAAACAGGTATATTTCTTAAATAGTTTAGCAAGTTCCTATATATACAATATAAAGTAACCAGCTTATATATTTAATAGACAAAAGTTTATTTTTTTTTTAAAAAAGAGAAAGAAATGCTGTTACTGCTGAAAATTTGAAAGATCTGATTTCATATTGATATTTCATATTTGATTGATATTATGTTTGTGTGATTATGCTTGAAGAAACTGACAGGCTATGGATCTTAGCCTCATCAGTTTATATGATTATAAACTGATAATCATATATGATCATATATGATTTATATGATCTTAGAGTGTTAGTAGATATGAAGTCAAAGTTCAGGGGTCAGCTAGCAAAGATTGCAAATACAACTCAAAAGATAACTGCAATGCTGAAATGAATGTTCACATGTAAAGATAAGGATGTCATTTTGCTTCTTTATAAGGCCTTGATAAGACCTAACTTGAACTATTATGCTCAGGTCTGGTATCCTGGTTTCCCATTGTGATATATTGGAGAGAGTGTAAAGGAGAGTGTTATAAATGATATCAGGATTATGGAATACTGATTATGAAGACAAATTGAGAATTTGTAGACTGCAGACACTAGCAAACAGGAGAAAGAGGAGTGATATGATTGAGACTTACAAACTTCTGAAAGGATCATACAGGATTTCATTTGATGGAATTTTTCAATTTATGGAGGGTGGGAAAAGGACATCCTTGGAAGATGAGAATGAATGCTTCTAAGAAGGGGAATGAGGGCTAGATTTTTTTCTCGTAGGGTGGTGTGTGATCAGAATGGATTACTATTGGATGTTGTGAGTGCAAGCAGCGTGAATGAATTCAAGAACAAGTATGACAGTTGGTGTGTGTGTAGTATGTGGCTGCCCTTGATGAGTCACTGACTCCCTGGAGGTCTCTCTTAATAATAATATCCCATCTGTGAAGCAAAGAGGTGCAATATTTATTTTGGTATTTTAAATCAACGTGGTTTAGTTGGTATCCTAGCAAGTTGAGGGGCTAAAATCACCCCTCCCTGTAAAAGCTAAACCAGCCAGACAACACACATGCAGTAGGCAGTTATATCAGTTAACTAAGTATCCCATATAACTGAATTATAAATTTTCAAATTTGTAATTCTATTTTCTGATTCTATTATTCACTACTAGAGGCATTATATTCATGACATATTGTGTGTTATCCTGTTTTTATTTGTTTTATGTATGCAACACTGTCTGGATACAAATAACTGATGATTTCAACTCTTCTTTTTTTTTTTTCTTTTTTTTTTTTTTTTTTTGCATGATTTGTTTTTTATTTCCATCTCTTTTAATCCTGTCATTAGAGGTGCTCCAGTTAAACTGTATTTCAACAAGTTCAAAGACACAAAAACTGTTATGAAATATTTTTGTTTCTTTTAAGCATTTTGATGCTGGATATAATGCTACTCTCTTTTCATTTGAATTTAAAATCTGCCCATCTTTCATTTTCACAGACATTATCTGTGGATAAATGATACTACTACAAAAATTCTTTGAAAACAGCCAATTGTATGACCTATTTATATCTACTGAAACCATGTTTATGCCTCTATTTCCACCTGTAAAAAATAACATATTTGTTTAGGGTGCTGAGAAATAACAAATGTTAGTCAAACATTGCTGCTTGTTTTTATTTTTTATGTTGTCTGCTTTACTCTTGTATTTTAAAAGATTTTGATATGGATTTAAACCTTTTATGGCCTTAAATAAAGAATAGTATATTTTCTAGATGGATTTAGACTTCTCATGGCCATAAATAAAGAATAATAAGTTTTTTTTCTAGGTAACAAACTTCTGTGGCATCACAGATGTTGAAATAATTCTTGAAATGATTTTTTGTGTCAAGTTTAATTTTGCAGATTTTTGGAACCTTTTCAGTCTACACATTTCTGCTATCTAGATTCATTCTCAAAGCATTATTTCAATTTTCCTTATCAATATAAATAAAATAGCTTTAAGTATTTTACATCTTTACTCTGAAACAGTTGCAGGTATCATTCATATGGAATAAATATATTCTAACACCTAAGAGGAAAGAAGAAAAGAACTATTATTTCATTTATTTTTAAATAAAATTTTTGCTGTCTAGATATAGCCCTTCATTCTCAAAGCATTATTTCAATTTTCCTTATCAATATAAATAAAATAGCTTTAAGTATTTTACATCATTACTCTGAAACACTATTGCCGGCGTGGTTAGCATATCCGCTCTCCAACCAAAAGACTGCAGGTTCGAATCCCACCATGGGCATGGATGTTTGTGATTGCCTGTGAAAAATGCTGGTGGTGATGGACAGTAGATGGCATTAGTGTAGATGATGATGGTAGTTGATGGATTGAGTGGTGAAGACAGAGAGTTGTAGAGTAGGTGCCCTCCCTCGATGAGTCTTTGGACTCCCTGGAGGTGTCATGTAATAATAATAATAACCAGTTTACACACCAATTACTGCTGGATTCTTCAGGATAGTAGTAGACTAAGAAAGGACTAAGGAATTAAGGTAAAAATTTAGGCTAAACATTAGTTATGCATTTATTTTTCAGTCCTATTTTTTTCTTCTTTTTTTTTCACACAAAACTGCATTGAATTACCAGTGTGTGTTCACAATTTTGTCTTTATTTTCAATTACTCCTCTCCCACATACACACCCATGTGAAACATGAGTGTATGTGTGTGTGTGTGGGGGGGAGAAACCTTCCAGTGATCATACTGGCCCTTTTTCATGTTTTTTTTCTTTTTCCATATTCTTGGCTTCACATCCCCTGAGTAATTTTTACTCTCCTATCTTCCAGATCATCATCACTGAATCCAATGCCCTGCTGCCACATTTTTCTATGCAGTACGACCCTTGGACATCCAGAAGGAGGGATTCTTGTAGTCTCAGTGGTTTAGTCCCTGCTTCATCAAGAATAGTGATTCTAGATGAGATCATTTGGTGATCTTCCTTGTAAGTCCAGGATCATTGTCCAAGGCTTGTTGCTGTGCTGGTATAGTTTCCAGGATATTCTGGACACTGTACCAGCACTTCCACAAGCCTTGGACTGTAACCCTGTTGTTCCACTTTCAAGCAAATTTATTATTTGCTTGAATAGTGAACATCCATATATTGCAATGTTGCCCAATGTGGCAGGTATACACTATCGCACATAATGCTCATCTAACCGTGCCTTAAAGTGATTCAATGTATCTACATTCACAACTTTTGAGAATGTATTCTCAAACATAAAGGAAATTGATTTTCTTTATGTTTGCTTACATGCAGGTACACGTATTGTGAATTTAGATTGGCAAACATGATTGTTAATTGATTTCCAAAATTTCAATAGCTGCTGAAAAGTAGCAGTGGCAATTGATGCAGTTCTCTAAAATTAGTGTGCTTTTACAGTTCATTCAGAAATATCAGATTCACTTACCCCCCATGATGAATCTCTGACCTCCACGGAGGTCAGAGACTCATCATGGGAGGTATACACTATCACACATACAATGCTCATCCAACCATGGCTTAAAGTGATCCAATGTACCTACATTCACATCACACTTAGGCAATGCATTCCACTTATCAACCACATCTCCATGCAAAGAACCTTCTCACTACTCTGCTTGCACCTTCCTTATATAATTTCCAGCAATGGCCTCTTGTTCTATCCCCACTCTCCCATTCTATGAAAAATCTCCAACCCCTGACTAGCTTATGTGTCTTAAGCATATCCCCCCACTCCTATTTACGAGGCTTTGTAATTTATATTCTCTCAATCTATTGTTGTACTTCACATTCCAAAGACCACTGACCACCTTTGTGAATCTTCTCTGGACCCTTTCTGACATATCCTCATCACCCATGAAAATCCGGTGACCAAATCTGTGCACAATAATCCTTATGAGGCCTAATCAAGGCCTTATACAATGGCATCATAACCTCTTTGTTTCTGCATGTCAGGGTCCTCCGCATCATTGCCATTATTTGATGTGACATCTTCACAACTTGTGCAACGTAGCCCCTGAATTTCAGGTCCTTGTCCACCACCACCACTCCAATATCTCTCATCTCCTCTACTTCCTTTAAAGTTTCTCCACCAAGTTTATACTTTGCAGTTCCACTCACCCCATTCATGCAATCTCTTCAAGTCCTCCTATAAGGCCATAACATCTGCTTGACTCTGCATTGCCCTTTTCACTTTTGTGTCATCTGCAAACACCTACATATCACTTGTTAAACCCATCCCAGTATCATTCACATTGAACAACAGTGTTCCCAAAACTGACCCCTGTGGCACACCACTAGTGACCTTCCTCTTTTGGGATACTGCACCACCATATACAACTTTCTGATACCCGTCTGACAGGTAGTCACTAATCCAACTCAGATGTCTGTTATCCAATTCCATCTGTTTCAATTTATTTAACAGCTTGTCATATGGCAGTCTATGAAAAGCTTTTGCAAAATCCACGTGCACTGCTGTATATGCATCTCTCCTGTCCAAGGCATTTGTCACTTTGTTATAGTACCTAAGTAAGTTAGTAAAACATGATCTTACAAGTGCACTTTAACAAATCCATGCTGATAACCACAGAGAATATCATTATTATTAATCCATTTCTGTATCCTGCTTCTCACTAATCTCTCCAGTACCTTCACCACAATTCCAGATATAGAGATTGGCCTACAATTTGAAGCCACAGCCTAATCACCACCTTTATGCAGTGGAACAATTTTACCTCTTTTCCCACTCCCTTGGAACCTTTGCTGTTGCAAGGCTCTTATTAAACAGGCATCCCAATGCTACTGCCAATTCCCTGGAACATTCCCTTAAGATTAGTGGTAATATGTCATCAAATGCTATCACCGTATTGACATTAAGGTTATTTATTTCCTCAAATAACTCCTGCTCACTCACAATTGAGCCATCCTCTCCTATCCTCTACACTTAAGTTGCTCATCATTCCACCCTGATGACGATGAAACACCCTTATAAATTGATCACTGAGTACCTCAATAATGTATTCTGCAGCAGTTACCATTCTACCATTTTCATCCATTAACATCATCTTACCATGATCATTCTTCCTTCTACTCGCCACATATCTAAAAAAAACTCTCTAGGGCTTTTCTTTGCTTATTTTGCCGAATTTTGCTCATACTGCACTTTTGTTTACCTTACTAACTGAGTCACTCTCCTGACTTGTTCTTTATACACTTCATATAACTGATTATTACCATTGTTCATCTTGTACTGCCTCCAAAGTACCTTCTTCCAGATTTCATGCTTAAGCTATTCATTCATCCATTTTACACCTACCCATGTGTTGAGGCTTAAGTGCTGTGAGGACATGTTGGAGGCTTAATGGATTGTATACAGCACTTGGAAAGGATTAAAACAGATTTTAATACTTTCTGTATTTCGTCTCAATCACTGAGACATCTTCAGGGATTACAAAAAAACTAATGTAACATAGACAGAAATAACAAACAATACTAAGCCAACCATATGTGAAGTCCTAACTAGGTGCAGCACCCTCTAAGGGTGTTGTAGGTGGCCTGGAATGTAAGGTGGGTTCTCTGATGATTAATGTTTCCCAAATCTTTGGAAGTTTAATGCAACCATATTTATTTAGATTTGGTTGATTTCTGAGAGCTGCTGCAGATTCTAAAAACAGTTTCTCTTTTTTGAATTTGCTGTGGTGGAGCATAGTGGTTTTTTCCCAAGAGATCCTGTGGGTTGTATTCAAGACATGGTCAGCCAGGCCTCACTGACCATATTCGTGGTTGCAGATGTATGACTTGTGCTCTATGCGGATGGTTTGCTGATCTACCTGTCTGTCCAAAGTATGCCAGCTTACAGGAACAGGGTACTTAATAAACTCCAGCCACTGAGAGAGGAGGGAGCTAATCTTTTGTAGAACGGATAAGGGTAGCAAGTTTGCAGTGGGGCTTAAATGCTGTGTGAAGGTTGTACTTTTTTAAAATCATAGCTATTTTTTCCGATGTGCCACAGATGTAGGGTATGGTGATGGCATTTCTGAACTCTTTCTGACGAGATGACCGGAGAATAGGCGAGGAACTGATTATTTTTGAACTGCCCTTTCAAAGGTGTTCTTTGAAAGGGCAGTTCCACTGGAACAAAAATTGTGGGCTCTCTTGGTTAGAGTTTTAATAATGCCATATTGTTGAGTAGGGTGGTGGTGGAAGAGTTTGTGAATGTATCTGCCTGTGTGCATTGGTTTTCTATATACGGTGAAGGAAAATGCACCATTAGGAAAGTGTACCATATTTCCTTCACTGTATATAGAAAGCCTACACACACAGGCAGATACATTCACAAACTCTCCCACCACCACCACCACCCTGCTCACAATATGGCATTATTAAAACTCTAACCGAGAGAGCCCACAATCTTTGTTCCAGTGGAACCGCCCTTCAACTGAACTCAACCACATACACAACATCTTCCTTCCCTATTCCCCAGCCATCTTGTCAGAAAAAGTTCAGAAATGTCATCACCATACCCTACATGCATGGCACATCGGAAAAAGTAGCCAAGATTTTTTAAAAAAGTACAAACTTCACACAGCATTTAAGCCCCACAGTAAACTTACTACCCTTATCTGTTCTACAAAAGATCAGCTCCCCTCCTCTCTCAGTGCCTGGAGTTTATTAAGTACCCTGTTCCTGTAAGCTGGCGTACTTTGAACAGACAGGTAGATCAGCAACCATCCGCCATACATCTGCAACCACGAATATGGTCAGTCAGGCTTGGCTGACCATGTCTTGGATACAACCCACAGACAGGATCTCTTGGAAAAAAAACACCATGATCCACTACAGTAAATTCAAAAAAGAGAGACTATTTTTATAATCTGCAGCAGCTCTCAGAAATCAACCAAATCTAACTAAATATGGTTTCATTAAACTTCCGAAGATTTGGGAAACATTAATCACCAGAGATCCCACCTTACATTCTAGGCCACCTACAGTTGCCATAGAGGGCACACCACCTGAATAGGACGTGTTAGCTTGTTATTGTGTGGTATTTGTGTATATGTTACATTAGTTTTTTGTAATCCCTGAAGATGTCTCAGTGACTGATATGAAATATAGGAAGTATTAAAATATGTTTTAATCCTTTCCGAGTGCTGTATACAATCCATTAAGCCTCCAACATGATTTTACCTTATTCAGCCTTTTGTTCTTTGGTATACATTCACACATCGATGCTGTTATGTATTTCTTCGTCAGTTCCCAAGCAGTACATATTTCCTTACCGCTCAACTCCTCATTCCATGCTGTAGCTCCAAGCTGTCTGATAAGCTTTTCATAATCACCAGCCTTATAATCCTCATGTATCCTTTCCTCACAATAGTCTGCATATGGCTAGCCACAACCAATCCAGGTGGTCAGTTAATGATCACTCTCACCAACTGGAGAAAAGTGAAATGCCACTCACAGTTACATCCTCTGATGAAATGATGACATCTAAAAACTCTCGATTCTCGTGTACCCTCCTTTACATGCTGCCTGAGATAGTTATCTCTTAAGAACTTGAGAAATTCACTTTCCTTATTCCCAAATGCTATCTCTTCATTCCAATCTATACTGCCATAATTAAAGTCACTCATAATAATTACCTTTCCTTTGTTTACTAATCCAAATTGTTTATATATTTCTTCATCACTACCGTCCACATTTCCTGGCCTATAGCACAACTGAATATGTCTTCCTGTCAACCCCAACCTCACACCACACTGCCTCATAACCGTTGCCACTATTATTTCCTCTTTCATGCCAACCTTATGTGGACATAATTCCCCTGCTATCATCAGCAGCACTCCTCCTCCCTTCTTTTACTTTCTGTCTTCACAAAAAATACTGTATCCTTCCTTTTCTATTCCCGTTAGCATATCATCTTCATTCAGCCATGTTTCACTTCGTCCAATGAGGGACGAATAAACTCAATCAGTGAAACCATTTCATCTCCCTTATTTCTGATACTACTGGCATTTGTAAACAAACACAGCAGTTCATTTTTGGTTATAGACCTAAAAATGAACTGCTGTGATTTCCTCACCACACCTGCCCTTTCCAATCACCTTTATCACTGCTTACCACATACATCTATTCAGTCTCAATTTCCCCACCCACATCACAATATACTTCATCTCCATACATTCACTGCTACTTTCTTTCAACATCCACTCTCTCTATGCCATGTCTCCATGTCCACCCAGGCTCCCTCGTTTCCTTGTTCCTCTTGCATTCCCATTCTCCCTTCATCTCTCATGCTACTGCTGTTTCCACTGCCGAGCACCTGCCTCTTCAGTACTACCACTCCTGATCTTTCACTTCATCTCTCTCTCTCTCTCTCATTTCTGATCTCTTGCTTGTATCACACACACACTACACTCCCATCTAGCAACACTCTCTTCAGTGCACTCACTCTAAAGCCATTCATATGTAACCTGTCAAGCCTGTATAATTCCATTCTTCCTTCAAACACATGCTATACATCCACAAACTGTACTTCCTACTCCTCACACAGCTCTGCTAGCATACCATTCATGATACTGGCTCCCCGTCTCAGCTCATCATTGTCATACTTCGGCAACCCACTGACAATATATTTATTTTTGATATTTTTGTTATTATTATTATTAATAGACCTCCAGGGAGTCAAGAACTCATTGAGGGAGGCCATATTATTTGTACTAGCTGTACCTGTTCTTGAATTCACTCACTTGCACACACAACATTGAACAGCAATCCATTGCAGTCATGCACTACTCTATGAGAGAAAAATCTAGCTCTGACTCCATTCTTGGCAGCATTCATTCTCAACTTCCATGGATACCTTTGTGTCCTTTCCCCACCCTCCATAAAATGAAAAATTCCATATACTGATATTCTCTATAATCCTTTCAGAAATTTGTCTCAATCATATCACCCTTCTTTCTCCTGTTTCTAGTATCTGCAGCCTACAAATTTTCAATCTGTCTTCATAATCTGTATTCCACAATCCTGATATCATTTGTAACACACTCCTTTGCATTCTCTCCACTGTATAAAAATCACAGTGGAAACCAGGAGACCAGCTTGTGTGCAATATTTCAAATGAGGTCTTATCAAGGCCTTGTAAAGAGGCAAAATGACTTCCTTATCTTTGCATGTCAAGATTTGTTTCAGCATTGCCATTATTCTCTGAGTTGTATTTACAATTTTTGCTATATGACTCTTGAACTTCAACTTCCTGTCACTAACATTCCAAGATCCCCAACTTCATCAGTTTCTTCAAGCATAATTCCACAAATATAATACAACATTTGATATCTAACCACACCAAAGTGCATGACTTTACCTTTATTAACATTGATATGACAGCCATTTTCATATGCCCACAATTCCAACCTATTCAAATCAAGTATTGTATATCAGCAGCACTCCCGATTACCCTACCTATCTTTGCATCATCAGCAAATAGCTGTATATCATATGTCAAATTCTTCCCAATGTCATTAATGTACAGTAATAACAATGGACCAAGGACTGATCCTTGAGGCACACCATTGGTTACCTTGAATCTTGCAGATTCACATCCCCATATACCAGTTTTTTTGATATCTGTCAGTCAGCCATTCTGTTATCCATGTCAATAGTTTATAATCCAATCCCATATTCTATAATTTATGCAACAGTATTCCATGCTGTATTCTGTTAAAAGCCTTAGCAAAATCCAAAAGTATCATGGTGTACCTGTTCCTCCTCGTCTAAGCCTTTAGAATTTA
Organism: Typopeltis vanoorti; assembly: GCF_054136105.1. Classification (NCBI taxonomy): domain Eukaryota; kingdom Metazoa; phylum Arthropoda; class Arachnida; order Uropygi; family Thelyphonidae; genus Typopeltis; species Typopeltis vanoorti. The sequence goes on from NC_143558.1 coordinate 81,833,886, forward strand.
TTTAGAGAATTGTCCAAAACAAATTTATTTAGAGAATTGTCTGTTTTTAGCATATAAAATACAATAATAAACAAATTTCAGTATTGCAATAATAAAATATTTAATTCACTGTGTTTTTTGGAAGTGTGCTTCTGTCTTTAACAGTAAAAGACCTAAGAGTAAAAGGTGTTTATGCTACTCATTTTCTAAATTCTGCCGTGTGTCCAGTTTCAAAAACTAGCCTTAAATTCCTTATAAAATTATATTACATTTGTTTAGCACTACCAAGAATCACACCCCACATCCAAGAGTATACCAAATGAAATGGAGTTGCAACATAGACGAAACTGGGAGCACAATCATCATCATCATTATTATCAATTTCTTGAAATGTACCCTCATGGGGGTGTTCAGGCTACTATGACATTGCTACACGATTAAGTTTAAATTATTAATCTCCTATCAATAATTTTCCTCCAGATTGGTCTATTACTTGTCATCACTCTAATATTGTTGCATCTAATGTTTTGTTCTTCTAAGGCACTTTTGACTGGATCAATCCACCTAGACCCTGGTCATCCTGGCATCAAACACTTATTTTGCTAACCTTTCCTCTCTCATTCTATTTAAGTGACCATACCACCTCAGATAAGTCATGCTCAGACATTCTTGAATGCAATGTTAAGTTCCTTCCTAATGGCTACATTGTTAATATGAATCTGCCATTGATACCATCTAAGGCCCCTAATTTTTCTAAGAAGTCTCATATCTCTGGTCTCTAATCTTTGGTCAAGTTCTTTATTTCTAATCCATCTCTCAGAACCATAACTTAAAAGTAGTTTGAGCATTGACTTATATACTGCTACTTTAGTGTTTTGGCTAATTTCTCTTTTATCCCATATAAATTTATCCCTCTGGTTCCTCACCATATCAGCTTTGCTTATTCTGTTGCCTGTTTCCAGATTTAACTTGCCATCTTCACTAAAAAATTGTGCCTAAATAGCTGAAATAATTTATTGTTCTATAGGCTCTAGTCTATTTTGGAATTTTCTACTTTCCTATTTTCATAGTTTTGGTCTTTTTAGTACTGATTTTCATGCAAAATTTGTTACATCTGTTATTCAGTTTAGTTAGAGAATCCTAGAGACTTGCACTGGATATGTTTAGAAGTACAACATCATCTGCGTAAAGCAAAGAGTTAAGTTTGATAACTCCGATTCTAATATCAGGTTTAATGTAATTTTCTTTCATAATTGATCCATATAGATGCTGAATAAGAGTGGAGATTATATGCATCCTTGTCTTTTTACATCAAACCATCTTCCTGTATTTCCTTCAGTTTTAACTACTGACTTAAATATAAACTATGCATTGCTCTGTATAATGTTGCCTTCATCTCATATAATCATTATGTTTTGAAAAGCTTTTCTCTCAGCACCTTGTCATATACTTTTATCATATTACAAACCTTAAGTACAGATTCTTGTTATATTCCCATGATTTCTCAACTATTTGTCATTAAGTGAAAATCTGATCTTGATAACGTTTATTGTCCTGAACACAGCTTGTTCTTCTCCAAGTTTCTCTTCAACAATTTTTATTAGCCTTTTTTCAAGTATGCTTACATAAATCTTACTTGGAACACTTAGTAGAGAAATTTCTCTGGGATTTTCACATTCAGTTTTATTTTCAGTTTTTTAGAGATGGTATTTATGAAAGCTCTACTTGAATCATCTGGAATTTACCTCCTGACCAGGTCCTGTGAATTCTGCACTGTTGCCACTACAAAACTTTTATATTGTAAGCAGATTATTAAGATAGCATTATTAAGTTGTATAATTTTTATTTATCTTTGCATGAACAACAACAAAAAAATAAAAAAAAAATTGGAAATTGTTAATTCGGTAGAGTTGAACTTTTGGACAGGATGGATCTGCTGATGTGATAATTGTCATATATGCAAGATAATGCAGTCCATAAATTCTAGTTTCTGTCATCCCCTCCCCTCCCATGTCAAATACACTGAGCAGGTTCTTGGACCTTCACCATTCAAAAATGTTGTAGTAAAAGAGTTATGTAGGCTGGTCACTAGATAACCATGTGATTGAACCCATGAAGAAGGTGGAATCTTCTTGATCAGGGATCCCAGAATTGCCGATTGGTATCCAAAGTTTGGTTCTTCAAAAAGTATGCCATGGTATTTCAAGAAAAGTTTGCCAAATTATAAGAGGAGTGGCTCCTCAGAACCAAAACTCCAGTTTTATAGTTGATCAAAAAAAAAAAAAAAAAAAAAACTATCAACAAATCCAAATCTGATCAAATTCTAGTCGAGCTTTCTAATCCCACCAGGACTATTGAGTGCAACATCATCCTCTGTCAGCCACGTTTCACTACCAGTAGTGAGTGGACGGAATAATTTTAATTTTTAAATTCAGAAAGCTCTTTTCTTGTTCAGATGGCAATAAAATCTAATCTAATCACATCAAAGTGCAACTTCTGCTCTGCTATGCTTCCATCTCATGCTCATCCGATGGTTTTATTGCATTATCACTCAAAGACAAAGCAGAACTCTGGCATTATTCTCTGCTCCAACTCCTATAATGATGACTATGGTAAATTATGTCATGCATTATCAAGAGCAGAGCAGAGCAGCCCATTCCATAGCTCCTCTTGTCTTTTGAAGAAAAAAAAAAATCAGAAAAATTCTGAATAGCTTAGGCTAGGCACCAACATGTCACCTGGTCCTGTTGGTATTCCTCCTGTTGTGCTAAAAATATGTGGAATTTATATTTAAAAAATCATCATCATGCTTTTTAAGGATTTAGGCCTAGAGTGGCCTGTTCCAGCCTTAGAAGTCATCATTGAATGTCTTTATACATTCAACAATGACGTCCTGGTTTTCTTTTTCCTAACAGTTTGTAATTTAATATTTGTTTTGGTAATGTTTCTGTTTTCATTCTTTCAACATGTTCATCCATTTATGTTTATATATTTTTATTTTTTCTGTTACTGATTCCTGCTTTAATTCTTTAATAATTTCTTCATTTCTTTTGTGATTGAATAGAGTACATTTTACATATTTTCTCATAAGCTTCATTTCAGCTGTTATTAATCTTTATTTGCCTTTCTGTTTCATTGTCTAGATTTCACATCCACACAACAGGACTGGTAGGATTAATATATTGTATAGTTTTAATTTAATTTGTTTTTGAACTAGGTTTGGTTTAAATATAGAGTTAATTACATCTCTTATTTTTAAATATTTTGCAATTTTTAAGTTTATATCTTTTTCATTTTCATTTGTAATCATACATCCTAGGTTATTAAATTAATTCACCTGTTCTAAAATATTTTTATCTATAACTATTTTAGTTCTTATTGGATCTTATTCTTTAAAGACCATTGTTTTTTATTTTTCTGTTGATATTATCATTCCATAATCTTTGGTTATTTCATTTAAATTTAAAATATCTTTAATAAATTTAGTTTAATCCTTCATCCAAGTGTAAGCAAAGTTTATGCCTGAAGTATCTTCAGGACTGAGGCAACTCATGGTAAAGGTGGACTAAGTTCTCATCACTTGTCTTAGTATCTCCCATAATGCAAAGCCCATTTCCTTGTGGAGATGTATAATGTTATGCATTAAGGGAAGGGCCACTACCCAGACCGGTTTCAACCTTTATTGAGGTCTCATCAGTGGGAGCCAGAACCAGAGGTGGTGATACTAAGGTGGAAGTAATGGAGAAGTCATTACGAGTTGCCAAAAGGTGTCTCACCTTATTATTAAATTATTCTGGATTTAGAGAAAGATGTTGGAAGTTTTTTCCACTTGGTTATAATAAATTTAGTTTAATCTTTTATCCAAGAGTAAGCAAACAAAGTTTGTGCCTGAAGTATCTTCAGGACTTAATAAGGTGAGACACCTTTTTGGCAACTCGTATAGGTAAATATGACTTCTCCATTACTTCCACCTTAGTATCACTACCTCTGGGTCTGGCTCCCACTGACGAGACTTCAATAAAGGGTCACTACCGATTTGGATAGTGGCCCTTCCCTTAATGCATAGCATTATACATCTCCGCAAGGAGATGTGCTTTGCATTATGGGAGATATTAAGATAAGTGATGAGAGCTTAGTCCACCTTTATCACGAGTTGCCTCAGTCCTGAAGATACTTCAGGTGCAAACTTTGTTTGCTTACACCACTTGGATAAAGGATTAAACTAAATTTATTATAGTCTAACCAAGTTGGTAAAAACTTCCAATTAAAATATTTTTTTGTAAGTTATCTTCTGAATTTGTAATTATTATTATTTGATCATCAGCAAAAAGGAGAGTGTTTAAGTTCACAGTAGGAGAAAGTTTAATACCTTGATGGAAATTTTTATTCCATTTTATTATTATTTCATTTAGATAAATATTAAAAAGTGTTGCTGAAAGGGGACATCCCTGTCGGACTGCTAGATTTATCTCTCTCAGATATGATAGTTCATAATTTAATCTTACTTGTATTTGATTATTATTTCATATATGCTTATGATAGTTTTTAGAATATTATTTGGTATTTGTCTTTCTTTTAATTTGTTAAATAAAATACTTCTTTTAAACTTTATGAAATGCTTTTTCAAAGTCAATAAATGTAATATGTGTTTCTAAATTGTATGCTCTTCTATTCTCTATTATTTAATTTAATCCTTTATCCAAGTGTTATTAAGGAGGGGAGGGAGTAGATATGCAGATTTTAGGGAGACAGTTGAGTATGTGAATGTGTGTAATATGCCCAAGCAAGTAGGAAAGACCACGAATCAGAATGGAATAGTTAGTATAAGCACCAAAATAGGGATGGGACAAATCGGCTTCTGCAATTCATGTATACAAATGCCAGAAGTATTAGGAACAAGAAGGAAGAATTTTTGGCCTTGGTTAGCACTTCCAGACCACAGGTTATTGGCATTAGTGAAACATGGCTGACATAAGATGACACAGCTAGTGGGATTGAATGTGAAGGGTATGGTGTGTTCAGGAGTGACAGGGAGAATAAAATGGGGGGAGGAGTGTTATTGATGACAGCTGATGAGCTGCAGCCAAGAAGAATAGAGGTGGAACTGCAGGATAGAGAAAAGAGCACATTTGAGGCTATTTGGTGTGAGATTGAAACTAGCAAAACAAAATATATAGTTGGGTGCTGCTATAGACCAGGTGATGGAATAGATGGTGGAGATAGTATGCATAAGCAAATAGAAGAAATGAATGGAAGGAGGGTAATTATTTGGGAGATTTCAACTATGGTAACATTGATTGGAAGGAGGAGAGGACACATGAGAGGAAGGAATTGAATTTTATGAGGTTATTAAGAGATAACTATCTGCGACAGCATGTAATGGAAAATACTAGGGGTCAGAGAGTGCTTGACCTAGTAATTGCATCTGAGAATTTCGCTGTAACGAATATGACCACGTTACCACCAATAGGTGAGAGCGATCATAGGGTCTTGACTTGGGAGGTGGCTAAAGGTGTGGAATTTACAATTAAGACAGGGTACATGTGGAATTATTGGACTGGTAAGTATGACAAGCTTAGGAGATTGATTAGTTCAGTGCCATGGCATGTACAACTGCAAGGGTTAGAAGTTGATAGTGCATTGGAGGCGGTTAAGAAGTGTTTGCATGAAGCAGTGGCTGACTGTATACCTAAAGTCCGAATAATAAATCAAGTAGGGATTAAATGAATGAATATCACCATTAAGCTTGAGCTGCAAAAAAAGAAACAACTATGGAGGGAATTTAAAGAGAAATGTGACCGGCAGGCACATGAACGGTATAAAGCACAAGCCAGAAGGGTAACGAGTGTGGTAAGAAGAGAAAAAAAGGATTACGAAAGAAACATTGGCCATGCAGGCTAAAGAGAATCCCAAACAGTTTTTTCGATATGTTGCAAGTAAAAGAAAATATGTATATGGCAGAATGATTTTAAAGAATGCTGATGGTAGGGAGGTAACTGAATCAGTTGATATAGTCGAATTACTGAGCGAGCACTGTGCAAGAATATATCTTCCAGGTGGTGACATTGCAGAAATGAATGAACCAATCGATTATATAGGAATTGTGGTGAATGAAGTGGAGGCGAGTAGTCTATTGCAAAACCTCGATGTCAACACATCTGTGGGATTGGATGGTATACCGGCTCGTGTCGTACATGAAGCGGCTAAAGAATTGTCAGTACCCTTGACCATTTTGTTTAATTTGAGTCTTGGGTCTGGGTTAGTCCCGAGCGGGTGGAAAGAGGGGAAAATAGTTCCACTGCATAAAGGTGGTTCCAAGACTGCTGTTGTAAATTACCGACTGATTAGCATATCAGGAATCATAGTCAAGGTCTTAGAGAAATTAGTCAAGAAAAGAATACAGGATTGGATAGATGAAAATGGGATATTGTATGGGGGACAACATGGTTTTGTGAAGGGTAGATCATGCCTCATTAACTTGCTCACGTTTTATAACACAGTGACGGCTGAACTGGATAGGGGTAATGGGTTTACAGTGATACTACTGGACCTTTCCAAGGCCTTTGATAGGATACCACATGGAAATCTAATCAGTAAACTGGAGCAGATGGGTATAGATATAGGGTTGGTGAGATGGATAGGAGGGTGGTTAAAGGAGAGATATCAAAGAGTGGTTTATTCAGGAGTGGAGTCTAAAACACGTCTTGTGACTAGTGGAGTGCCACAGGGCTCTGTTCTTGGACCACTGCTTTTCAATTTGTTCATCAATGATATTGGAAAGGATCTGAGAGGAAGTGTTCACTTGTTTGCTAATGATGCAAAGTTGGGTAGAGCAATTGTGAGTGCACAGGATGTCAAAATTTTGCAGGATGATTTGGATAGTTTGGAGGACTGGGCTAGGAAAAATGGATGTCAGTTTAATGTGGCAAAGCATAAGGTTATGCATTTTGGAGTGAAAAGATTATCAGCAGTATATTACATTGGTGGAACTGTACTCCAGAGATTGATGAGGCCAGAGATTTGGGAGTGTTGTTGGATAGGGAGTTGAAGTTTAGGGGGGCACATTGCAAAAGTGGCTAAATCAGCTCATCAAATCACTTGTTTGCTGAAAAATACTTTAACAAGCCGAGACAAACAAGTTATTGTTCCTGTATATCGAGCCTTGATAAGACCCCATCTAGACTACTGTGCCCAAATGTGGGCGCCAGGGTTTCTTCTTGATGGGAAGGAGGTGGAGAGGAGGCATTGACGAGTGACCGAGATGATAGCAGGTCTGTGGAATGAACCTTATGAGAACAGGTTGAAGATTTGTGGGTTGCAGAAATTGGTTGATAGTCAGAAAAGGTGATAAGATTGAGGCATTCAAATTACTGAAGGGTTTCTATAAAATTAATTCAGAGGATATTTTTGAGAACAGGACTGGTGGTGCGAGGCACTAGGGGGCCATCCATGGAAACTGGGCAAGAGTGTGGTTAGCAGGGGTGTGTTAGAGCTAGGTTTTTTACTTGAAGAGTGGTGAATGAGTGGAATAAGCTGCCAGAGAGTCTGTTGTGGGTGCTATGACCGTGAATGAGTTCAAGGCGAATTATGATAGATACTGTGTGAATGTCGAATAGTTGTTCTTGACATGATGTTAGGGCCTCTCTTGATGAGTCTGTCAACTCCTTGGAGGTGCCCGAAATAATAATAATAATAATTAATTTTAGGCAAAAGGCATGGTCTATACATGATCGCCCTTTTCTAAATTCATTTTGTTGTTCTAAAATAAAGCCTTCGGAATATTTCATTAGAATATTTCATAAAATTCTGCTATATGTTTTATAACAGGAATTTAGAATGCTTATACTTCTATAATTTTTAGGATTCTCTACTACCTTTTTTAAAAATAGCAATCGCTATTGCTTTTTTCCATTCTGTTGGTGGAATTGATTTTATTTAAAAATAATAAGTCCTTCTTTAAACTTTACTCCTGTATATTTATATATTGTTTGGCTTATTTCTAATTCTTCTTTAGTTATTTCCTTTTTATTTTCATTAAATATTTGCCATTTATCATTTTTAAAATATTTATCTGTCCACAATTCTGTATAGAAATTTGGAAATTCCTCTAATTTCAACTTGCCGTTTAATTTTATGCTTTCTCTAGTAACTATACTTAAATGTTTCAAAATATTATATATATACATTGGGTCTTATTTGATATAAATCATGTTCTAAATTAGAAACATATTTGTTCCATGATTCTCTGTCTTTTTCTGAACTCTCTTTTAGCTCTGGCTCTTATTCTTTTATACTCTATTTCATCTTCTAATCTTTTACTGCTTAACCATTTTGATATGCTTCTTTTTTTCATTTTGATTATATCTTTGATTGTGTTGTCCCCATATCTTCAGTTTTTTCTTTTTATTGAATTTTTTGATCTTTCTTAAGTTTTCAATTGCTGCTGTAATTAATATCATTTTTCTATTAAATTTTATAATAGAGAAATTATTTTTTTAATAATGAAGAAATATTTCTATTTCTTCATTTCATTTTATTTTATCTAAATACTAGTTAATTCTTTGTTCATATAGCCATTTTTATATTTATGCCATTTAATAATCTAGTTTTATAAAAAAAAGTTTTAAATTTTCTTTCTTTCTTTTCTTGTTATTTGTAGCTATTTAGGTGGTAATCTTAATTTTATTTTAACGAGAAAGTGGTCATTATTTATTTCATATCCTCTGTGGACTCGAACATCTATAGAAAACTTTGATTTACATCTTTTCATTTAGTCATCTAGTATTGATTTCCATCCTCTTGCTACCGTCTTTATATTTACAAAAAGTACTCATTATTTTAAGTTTATTATAAACTACAAAGTCGGTCAATTTTTTACCATTACTGTTGAGAGTATGTTCTCCATATATTCCTATATTATTATTAATTTTCATGTTTCCAATTCTTACATTTAAGTCTCCTGTTAATATTACATAATCATTTTTAATTATTTTATTATATATATGTTGTAATTGAATATAAAATTCAATATCATCATCTTCCCTTCCTTCTTCTGGGACATATAAACCAGTTATTGTTAAATAACTTCTGTCTATTTTTATTCTAGCTTCTATTACTTGTTCATTCCATAATTTATAAGATTTTAACTGTTTTGAAATCGAATTATGAATTCAAATCATAGCACCCTTGTGCTCTTTGGTCTCTGTCGACTCCACTATATATTACATTAAAATTTTCAGTTCTCATGGTTCCTTTTAATTTCTCTTTTGTTTCAGTGATTACTGCTGTTTGAAAATTTCTTTCATTTAATATTTGATCTAATTCTATTTCTTTATATGCTATTTCTCTTTATGTTCCCGTTTGCTATATGTATTATATTTTGTCGTTTCCATTTTCATATTACCTTTTCCATTCCAGGGTTGTTTTCCATAGATTCATTTTTAATACCTTTTTCTAATGCCTTCGAAGTAATTTAGTGTTCTCCATGTCAGGTTACTAGCCTGGCGATGAATAGTCCAGTGCTACCTTAAGGCTTCTGTACTTGCCTTCTTCCAAATTTGAACCTGTAGGCAGAATATGGTATATTGAAGAGGAAAGAGTAGATTTTAGAGGGGACATAAATATAGTCCAGAAATGGAGAGAATCTATAATCCTTGAGTACTCTAATAGCATAAGGGTCATGAAGTAAGAAGTGCTAGCTGATAAAGGCTTTATAGAAAGGATTAAATTGAGTGGATTTTCCTCAAAGTACAGGTAGAAGAGGATACATCCAGTTAGGGGGCCAAGGGAGTGCCACTTCCCTTCGATCAAGATGATTCCCTCTTATGTCCCATCTTGGTTCACAATCCTTATTCAATATATTTGTACCATACCACCATATCTGGTAGGCTCCCCTATCTGCCATCTAGGAGATGAACTCTCTAGAGGTTACAGGCCCCCCCCCCCCCCCAAAAAATAAATAAACTGGATTAAAGCAAGTAAAGTAATGCAAATAATAACATCACCCAATAATTTAATAGTAATGGTTATTGAAATATTTAGACACAAGAAATTAATAAAAACACTTTTTATAAATAATTATTTTTACATTTTTATATTCATTTCTTGTGTTGTGCTTATTTCAGTAATTGCGTCATTATGTTACAAGTTCCACTAAAGATATAATTTAGAAGTAGTTCAACTGTTAACTGTAACAGTATTAAATCTGTTTAACATTTTAGAGAAACATTGGTCAGGCATACTAAAAATATTAATAATGGTTTATCAGATAAAAAAAATACAAGATTTGTAATTTTACCACTTATACCACACATCTTCAGAGAGAGATTTGTGATTTTACCACACAACTTCAGAGAGAGAGAGAGAGAGAGAGAGAGAGAGAGGAAGAGCATGAAGAAACAAGTGTAATAAGAAACATTTAAACACCACTCAAAAGGTGGTATATGACCATGTGTGTGTTTATCACTCAGTGTGCACAGTTATATGTGTAGGAAGACACACTGTTAGACTTCAAAAAATCATTGAACAATCTTAAACATTACTACAATCAGATTACATACATTATAATTACATTAGAAAACAACAACAAAAAAAGCAACACTTTGTAGTAACCACTTCCCACAATTTTGATTTGTTGTTGTTAGCATATAGCGCAAAGCATTTCACATTTGGACAGTGAATCAGTGCTTCACTTATTCACACTTCAGGAAAAACTGTTCAAATTTGAATTGACTTTAGCAAAGTATTTTCATTTGGTTATACTCAACATTATAATTAGTGTCAGTGGTATGGAATGCAAAACAATTTCTGTCAGATTTTAAATATTTGATGTATTCCTTGTGTTCTTTAATTCTAACATTAGCTGATTGGCCAGTTTGTTCAAAACAGACAGTAGGAGCAAGGCTCCTATTATCTATTTTGCAAAAAGATCTTGAATAACCCTAATTATGTATAGAAGAGGTAATATGTCCTTAGTGGTAGACAGAAAAGATGAATTCTGAACTGATTTGAAGGGAGTATGAAGATCATATATTTAAAGAATTTGTGCTATCCATCTGATGTTACTTAACGGAGGGATATGGTAACACTTTTGACATCTGTTTGAGGCCTAGTTGCTCGTGTTATAAGTTGAACAGAAATAGGGACATGATAGATGCAATTTCCTCTGAATATCAGTTCTCAAGTGATATTCTGCTTATATCAAGAGAGTAACAATGATGGTAGTTTTTATGGCAGATGGTTCTTTATTTCATCTGACAGATGGACTGTGTAGAACAGATAGAACACTCAAGCTGTGAAGGAAAATTTTTTTTTGCACCAACTTAGGGAGTTTATAAATGTATGGAACCCTAACATGATGATCATGGAACTTGTCAGGAAGCCCTATTCCAGGAAAGCATATACTCTTGGAAGTCTGTGAAGGAAAATTTTTTTTGCACCAACTTAGGGAGTTTATAAATGTATGGAACCCTAACATGATGAGCATGGAACTTGTCAGGAAGCCCTATTCCAGGAAAGCATATACTCTTGGAAGTATATTTCTTTACTTCCAAGATAACTATACCTTGTTATCTTGGAAGCAAAGAAATATACTACAGGCTGTACCTCTTCCGATGATAGCAGGATATTAGTTCGCTGTTACTATGGCAACAGTGAAGTGCATCGTGTTTGTAACTAAGCACATGTGTAGAAAATCCCATAAAAGCCATAATTTGCCTGAATCACACCATCCTACATATAACATTACTTTATGATTGCTAATATGAAATTGCATGGCCAAGATGACTGTATATGACTGTGTGCCTTTGGATTTTCTGGAATTAACTGATAGGCTGTAACAAAGTAGATGTCATATAGTTTATTATAAACTGGCTTAAGATAAGCAGTGATTGTTTATGTTATGAAATGAACTTCACTCATTGCAACACACATTTCCAAACATGACATATATACATAAACAATAATATATACAATAATATATACATAAACACTCCTTCATTAATTTAATGAGGAAGCTCCTCAACACTGTTTAAGCTGTGGGTAGTATCATCAGATTGTGCATCTTCACTAAATAAAGATTCACAGCTGTCATCTACCGTGAAACACTCAATTTCCACCACCTCATCTATCATTCCATCAAGGGTCCAGAATTTTTCTTCTTCAATGACATGGGTTATGCAACTTTTCCATGTGCATTCAGTAATTTTTTGAAATCCTTCCATGACCAAATTTTGAAAGTTGTATTTTTACATGCAACGTGCCCCTTAATTGTGTCCAGATGAATTCTGCAGGGTTCAGTTTGCAATGGTATGGTGGAAGACAAATAACTGTGTGTCCTTTCTGTTCGTCAATACTGTCAATGCAATATTTTTGAAACTGACTCTTGACATTTGCCACCAAGTTCAGTAGTTCTGTTTTCACAATATCACAAGTAAAACTGATTCCTTTTCTCTTCAGCCACTTCTGAACCCTTTTTGCATGTAGCCTGAGATGGCAGATTTTCCAGTTGGACAGAATGGTAAGGCACATTGTCCATTACAGTAGTGCCGTTAGGCTCAATGTTTGGCAAAAACATGTTCGTGAAACAATGTTCATAGTGCTTTCCATCCATTTCCTTATGATAATCGCCTTGTGATTTCTCTGCTCGTAAAATTTCAAGGGCTTTGGTGCGAATCTGTCTTTGCTGCCAGCTAGTGCTGATTATATGAGACCCCTTTCCACTTGGTGCTTTCAGGCCTGTCGTTAAGCCCAACAAAAATGCTTGATGAGCACTTTTTTACTGTCATGTCCTGGAGAACTTTAGTGCAGGTGTGATCGGCATTCACCCAGGTTTCATCTGTATAATAAATTTTTCATCCCTCGCAACGATATTTCCTAATAGAACGCAAATACTGGTGATGCCATAAAATTATATCTTCCCTTTCAAGTAATGGCGATGATTGCTTTCTTGTGGCATAAACAAAACCAAGGTCCTTTAACAACCAGTAAGTTATTAATGAAATGTGAGGGAAATCTTCATCATTGTTTACAGCAGTCATTACCTTATATATTATAGGAATTTTGTTCTTTCAAAAGAAATCTTGCACTTTCTGACGAATTGCTGACAGCGCAAAGTCATCATATTTCACTGAGCGTGTGCATAGTCCTACGGCACTAGGTCTCTTCTTCCCTAGCATATGCAGTTGTCCCATCGTGATCAGTTCCTTGAATATTGTCCACTATTTCATCAGGATTTCTCCTCTGTAAATCAGTGTAAACATTTAGTATGATATGCTTTTCAGAGCTTCTCAGAGGTTTGCCATTAGGATGCCTTACTAATTTAGGACCAACACGAGTGGGAATATGAGCCAACAACACCAGTCATCTCCACCATGCTTAGTGTTAAGTTGGTGGCCATTGGAGACCGCATGATAGATAATTGCATTTTCCAAAAATAAGTTCCCCGTAACATTTAATGGTATGAAACATAATTCTATCATCAGCAAGTAAGGAAGTATAAAATAATTATATACAAAGTACCATACAATATGATAATGTAAAAAATTTAAGGAACTATTTTATGCAGCGTAAGCCTTAAGCCTATAGTACGAATGGTAAGAAAAGCCAGAAAAGTAGCTTATTCTGCTACTTTTCTGGCTAACCTGAAAAAATGTATAGTTTACTTTATTTAACTGGCATTTTGTTGGGTCTCTGTGGAAAATATTAACCCAGTGGTGGATTGCATTAGTTCTCCCATATACTGCCTGACTAAGTTTCTACATAATCACCTTCAAAATTTCATTGGTCACTCTAGATTTTATATAAAAAACAAATAACACTATTTTAAAAATGATCTTAAATAAAAGTATACTTGATACTAGAGGAGGATATATATATATATATATATATATATATATATATATATTTGTCTATTCCCTTCATCCTTATGACTAGTGGGACAGCAGGATGCTACTAGACCAGGGAGATGATTATGAAACAAGGTGGTTTCACGTTGCCTTCCTTGCTGTAGCCTTGTGTGTTCACAAGACTGGTTTGTCTATTTTGAGGGATGAAAAACCCGCATTACCAGGGGAGGGGGAAATCCCCTTCCTCCATATGAGACCAGTTAACTCACCTTTAGTTGAAAGAGATCAGATAAAGGTTCCTCACATCATGGATGGGAATCGAACCCAGGTCTTTCTGACAAAAGGGCTCGTGGAAATATATATATATACCGTATTTGCCGGCATATAGGACGCCCCCCCCCCCTTTTTTGTACACAGTTTTTAGGAAAAAAACTTTATTACTGAATATTTTAATGAATTTACAGTATTTCAAATATAAAGTAATAAGTAGCTCTACTTTCAACAAATACCTAATCTAACTAGAAAAGAGTACCCACTGTTTAATTGTCAAAACCCAGAAATTCATCTCCAGAGCTAAATGAAGAGACACTTGAAACCTCTTCTAAATCAGAATCTGAGTCCTCATAAAACAAATTGTCCTCTGTACCATCCAGTGCATTACTAAATCCACACTTCTTAAATGATTTAACCACTGTCTCAGTTTTCACAGCATCCCATGAAGCTTTGACCCACTCACAAACTTGCAAAATGCTAGGCTTCTTCCTGATGGCATAACCTCAAAATCTGAAGACTACATCTAGCTGTTCCACTTCTCCTTCATAAATCCCTTAATTGGTTTATTAATACAGATATCTAAAGGTTGAAACTGACTAGTTAGACCTCCTGGAATTACAGCTAACTGAGTTTTCAATTCCTTGAGTTTATTTGTGACATCGTCTGTTCGAACGAAACCTCCTCCATCCATCCAGCCTTTTGTGTGAACATGTACAAACACTCCTTTAAGCAGTTTTTCTTTGGGTAGTATCTTCCTTTTAAAAATCAATAGGGGGTGGCAATTTTGTCCCATCAGCACAGCAGGATAAAACAATCGTGTAGTGAGTTTTTTTGTGCCCCGAAGTTTTAATAGTAACACTTTTAGTGCCCTTGGAATCTACAGTTTTGTTTGAAGGCACATCAAATGTCAGCGGAACCTTGTCCATGTTTCCTGTTTGCGCAAGTTCAAAATTTTCTTGTTTCCTTGCGTTAATGACAAATCGATGAAATTCAATCATTTTTTCTTCATATTCAGCTGGCATCTTTTGTGATATTTTTGTTTTAGTCCACATACATAGCTGGTTTCTCTTCATGAATCTTGACCACCATGATGTTGATCCAGTTGACGATCCCTCTGTTAGTGGCTATCGCTTTTACTTGATGAATAATCATTTTTGTAGACACGGAAAGTCCCACTTTTCTGTGGTCTAAAATCCAAGTATTCAGTTCTGCCTCAAGTTCTGGCCATTTTGTAGTTCCACTTCGTAGGTTTTGTTTACTGTGAGTTGCTTTTTTTAAATCCTCTTCCTAATTCCGCCAAGTTCTTATCTATTTCTCAGTTGGGGGTGGTCCGAAATTCCTCTCTGCAACCCTGTTTCCATGTTCTTTAGCATACACAATCACACGTAGCTTGTATGCAATATTGTAACAATGCCGGCGTTTTTCAGCCATAATTTGCCAAGAAATTTAGAGAAAATTTAACGGCAGAAATTTATCACCGTTCACGACTGCGACAACAATTGGAAAATTTAAACAAACAGGACACAGCTGTGATCGTCGATGACAGCACATGTGCATCCACTGAACTTTACGTCAGTGTTTCTCAATGTGCGGTACACATATCCCCAGGGGGGGGGGTACATGAAAGGTCTTCAGGAGGGGGGTCCGTGGCAATTTTCAGCTATGCATCATTAACGCATAGAATAAAATTCAATGTATCCCCTGAAGTTCGAGATCATAAAACGTTCTTCCTATTGTATCACTGAATAAGGTACAGAGACATCTGCAGGCTGTGCAATATGTTTCTCAAGAAACAGTGCAATTAGAGACAACTGGGATAAAAACGGCACTAACTAATAAATCGCATGTCCTCCCCCCCCCCCCCCCCCCAACAGAAAATTATGGATACCATTCTGCTGAATGTTGCCCATGGAAAACATCTGTAGAACAGATACAATACACAAACTGGTTATCTTTGAGAAAGTAGCTGGAAAGAGCTTTGGAGGGGGAGGGAGGGGTTCATTTAGCAAAACTATCCTCTTCTGTGAGAGCATCAAGAATTTTTAGAGTTTTTTTTTTTTTTTCTTTGATGCACCACATCATGTGAGAGCAATATTTCAAGGTTGAGCAGATTTGGAATTTGTAGATTTATTAGCTGGGTAGACAAAAAGTAACATCATGAGTAACAAAGAATGCCATAATTTAGAAGCTGAGGATGCTGTTGAAGTCGTGTTTGTGACACGAAATGCTAGAAGTAAGTCAATCTGAGAAATGAAATTTGATATTGACTGTTAAGCTTGAGCATTATTAAAGATGAGAACTGCAATCTTTGTTCCAAGGAAAGAAGACAAAATTGTGTTTTAGAATCATTAAAGGCGACTAATTTTTAATTTTTACTATCCTGGTTAGCCAAGTGGCTAGTGTATTTGCTCTCCCTCCAACAGGCTGTGGGTTTCAATCCTGATGTGGGCATAGATGTTTGCAGTTGTCTCTAGGTGTTAGATGAATTTCATTGCCTGAAGTGGCTTGAAAAAGTTATATGTTTGGCTTCAATAAAAATAGAAAAAAAAAACCTATAGCACAGTAAATGTACTATAGGTTTACAAATAAACCTTTCATGGGTATGAGTCAAAAAAAAAAAATAATAATAAAATAAATAAATAAAAAGTTATCATCACCTCATTGAAGTATGGTATGGAGATCATTTAGGACACTGATTATAGATGATCTTAAAGCATGAGATGTTTGAGCCCTGCAAGGTTTGTTGTATGACTACTCATACAACAAACTGGAATAGCAGAATGTAGGTGATGTAGGCAGGGAGCTCCGTTATGAATGTTGACCAGCTGAATTCATATTGGTGGTCACTGATTAGCTGATAGTTCTTCAGGTGTTGAAAAAGTTGACTGTTGATAACTCCCATTATAGCACCGAGGAGAACCATGGGTTAGCTGAGTTGAATATGGTATTATTATTATTATTATAATGGTGACTCCATGGAGTCAAAAGACTCATCACAGTAGACCCCACATTGGCACACTAACCATTATTTACACAATACCTATCATACTTCTCCTTAAATTCATTCACAGACGAAGCATTCACAACGACCTCTGGCAACGCATTCCACCCCTTTACAATCCTCCAAGTAAAAAATCTAGTCCTAATACCCTTGTTAACCACACTCTTACATAATCTCCAGGGATGGCCCCTCGTCCTCTCCCTTCCTACACTGGTCTTAAAAATGTCAATCCTGTAAAATCCATTTAATAATTTATCAATATCAATCCTGTAAAATCCATTTAATAATTTATATGCCTCTATCATATCTCCTCTCCTACGTCTATCAGCTAGTTTTTGGAGCCCACATATCTTCAGTCTATCCTCGTAGGGAAAATCCCACAGACCTGCAACAATCTTTGTAACTAGCCTCTGAATCCTCTCCACCATTTCATCATCACCAAGAAATCCAGGTGACCAGATCTGTGCACAATAGTTCAAATGCGGTCTTATTAATGCCTTATAAAGCAGAACAATAACTTCCTTATCCCTACTTGTTTGTGTGTTTTTCAGCAACCATGTAATTTGATGTGATATTTTGGCAATCTTTGTAATATGCCCTTTAAACTTAAGTACTATGTTCACAATAACTCCCAAGTCCCTTGCCTCGTCAACTTCTTGCAGTTCAGTTCCGTTAATATAGTAAACAGCATGTGATCTCATCCTTCCGAAGTGCATCACCTTACACTTAGCCATGTTAAACTGACAGCCATTTACCTTAGTCCATACTATCAGCCTATTTAAGTCATCCTGCAAGATATCTACATCATCTGAATTGACAATCGCTCTTCCTAATTTTGCATCATAAGCAAACAAGTGTATATTTCCTTTCAGAGTATTCCCAATATCATTGATGTACAAATTAAACAATGGAGGACCAAGCACTGAGCCTTGAAGTACACCACTAGTTACTTGCCTTCTCCTGGACTCAGTTCCTCCTTAAACCACTCTTTGATATCTATCCACCAGCCATTCTCTAATCCAAATCACCAGATTCATATCCATACCCATTTGCTCTAATTTATGCAACAGAGTTCCATGTGGAATCTTGTCAAATGCCTTTGCAAAGTCCAGCAGTATCACTGAGTAAGGATTTCCTTTATCCAACTCTACTGTTACTTTGTTATAGAACGTAAGCAAGTTACTGAGGCAAGACTTACCCTTCACAAAACCATGTTGCCCTTTATAAAGATTGCTGTCCACCCAGTCCTGAATTCTAATTTTTACCAATTTCTCCAAAACCTTAACCACCACTCCAGATATATTGATTGGTCTATAATATGGAACCTCAGTCTTAGAGCCTCCCTTGTGCAGTGGAATTATTTTCCCCTCTTTCCACTCTATTGGTACTTTATTAGAACTGAGGCTTAAATTAAACAGCCTGGTTAGAGGAGGTGCTAATTCTCTTGCACATTCTCTTAACACATGGGCCAATATTCCATCTAACCCAATGGCAGTGTTAGCATTAAGGGTCTGTAATATATTAAGCACCTCTATTTCGTCTATCTCTAGACTCTCATCAATCAATGACACATTTGACACTGCACTATCATAACCAAGATGGTACACTTTTGCAAAATGATCACCAAGCAACTCAACTATTTGATTTGCTTCTATAATTTCCCTACCATCAACACTTTTTAAAGTAATCTTTCCCTGGTTATTCTTCCTTTTACTTTCCACATAGTGAAAGAACTCCTTAGGGTTTCTTTTGGATTCATCAGCTAGCTTCCTTTCATAATTAACTTTGGCTTTCCTTACCATACAGGTTACTCTCTTTTCCTGTACCTTGTACTGCTCATGGGAACGCTCATCACCTTTTTCTTTATACCTCCTCCACAACCTTTTCTTTATCTGCAACTCCTGCTTAATAATATTATTCATCCATCTTACTCCTACTTGATTTCTCCTTCTGACTCTGGGAATACAGTCTGATCCAGCTTTCTTTAAATACTCTTTGACAATCTCCCACACACCATCAACATCTCTCCCCTTCAAATTCTCATGCTGAAAGCCGACCTCTCAGCTTGTCATAATCACCAGCCTTGTAATTCCACTTATACCCCTTCTTAACAGAATATTCAGCACATCTTACAATCTCCCAGGTCAAGACCACATGATCACTTTCTCCAAGTGGAGACAGTGTAACTAAATTACTTATTGATATGTTCTCTGATGTTATGACCAGATCTAACACTCTAAAATCTCTTGTCCCTTCCATTACATGCTGTCTCATCTCTTAACAACTGTATAAACTCCATTTCATTTGTTCCTTGTGACCATTCCTTCTCCCAATCTATGTCCCCAAAGTTAAAATCCCCATAATAATTACTCGACCTTCACTTATTGTGCTAATTTGCCAATACATGCTATCTACATTCTCCCTTATACCCCTTGGATTATAGCAACAACCGATTATGTATTTCGCCTTGTTGATCTCTATCTCACACCAAACAGCCTCAAATGAACTGCCCTCTACATACCTGTCACCTCGAGGCACTTCTACCTTTTTTGGCTTTAACACTTCGTCTATCATTAGTAAAACCCCTTCCCCCATTCTGTCATCTCTGTCCTGCCTGAAAATACTGTACCCCTTACATTCAATCCCTATAACTATATATCATTCTTAGTTAACCAAGTCTCACTAATTCCTATAATTTTTGGCCAAGTTGTACTAAGTAATGACAAAAATTGTCAAAAATTATAGAGATGATAAAAAACAGATATTTGTTCACGGGCTTATCTCTTGAGCACAGTTAGTATCCAAGCTGATCAAGATTCTTCTGATATCTTTCTGGCAGAAAGCTATAGGAGGTATGTGATGCTGTGATTTGTCTTGGTCATTACAGGAGTTGGATGAGAAGAATGGTCTGAATTTTAGCTTTATATTTAGGCAATGTTATAATACTTCTGTCTGATTTGGACAGAAATTGAAGTCATCATTTACCTTTGATATGATATTCACATTATTCTCAAATAAAGTGCTTCAAAACCTCTTAACTTGCAACAAGTGTTATTGGTGATCCTGATGGGGGAAGAGAATTCTAATAAGCAGCATATCATGCTTGACTGTGTGTTATACAGATTTTGCATATTGTTATTAATGTCTGTGGTGATTCTGTGTTAAGAGAGAGAGTATAGGGAAATTTTATGTCAGTCAGATCAAGAATGCTACTCAATTATGTTTGCCTAGAGTTAAGAGTAAGTGATAAAAATTAAGCTATCTGTAAGGAAAATTACAGAAATTCTAAGGTATTTTATATGATAGTAGGCATGAGTGTTTTAAAACTGAAATTATTTAAAAAGCTATAGGATAATTTAGCATTTATGATAGCTGCTAAATCAAAAGTTAAAAAAAGATTTCTTTCATAATATAATGCCAAGCTTTGAAACTGAGGAACTTGTGGTCAGAGCAGTAGCAAATAATAGGATTTAAAATGGGCTATGCACTGTGGCTTTATTAATTTGTGAGTTCAGTTAGTTCATAATCAGAAATATTTTGGAGGCAGCAGTATCCATCTAAACATTGGAAAACTAAGGAAAACTGAATGGGGAGGGTTCTTCCAGAGCACACAGGTAGGAGAATGTGAAGTAAGTTTGGTGAAATGGTTTCTGCCAGTTCAGCAGAACAGCACCCATGAAACTACCTGCAGAAGAGGCACAGAGAATATACAGTATATCTGTAAGATAGGGATTGGAGTGAGTTTGTTTCTTGAATGAAAAGTATACCTAGTTTTTGGAATGCAGAGGAGGCTATGGATATGATGTGCTTATGCCAGGAGAGGCTGACGGTATTAGGTAGTCCACAAAGGGATATTTCATGTTACTTAAAGATCTGGGTATTGTCAAAGGTGAGAGGAAATGAAGTGCAGTGTTTCTTGCATGAAATGAGGCAAGATTGTGTTTTTGTGGCATTGAAATTGATAAGGTTGCCATCACCCTACTGAAATATAGCAAGATATTTATGGCACTGATTATGGAAGATCTTGTAGCTTGGGATATATGGGCGTTGCAAGAATTGTTGAATAGAAAATAGAAATGAAGTGTTCAGTCATCAGCAAAACTGTTCATAGGATTTGAGATTAATGATTGAAAGTCATTAATAAATAGGAGAAACAGCATGGGAAAAAGTTTAGAGCCCTGAAGCATTTCAGCATCGGTAGGAAAATATGAAAAAAGAAGTCATCTGCCATTATATGCAGAGAATGACGGAGAGGAAATTAGCAATCCAGTTGCAAAGGATTTATTATTATTCTTAACACCAGACCTCCATGGAGTCAGAGAACAGCACAGGAGGTACACTCTGTTCCACACAAAGCCCATCAAACCATGCTTTAAACTCATTCAAAAGTATCTGCTTTCACCACAATGTTAGGCAATGCATTCTGCTCACCAACCATTATGCAAGAACCTGCTCACACCCTACTTATACAGGGATGTCCCTTGTTCTACTCCCTTTCCCCGTTGCATGGAAAATTTCTTTCACATTAACCCAGTAACAACCTTTACCAACTTAAATGTCTCGTTCATATCCCCTCTCTTTCTCCTATTCACGAGGCTTTGTAGACTGTGCTCCCGCATCTGCCTTTGTACTTCTAATTTTTTAGGAAATGACAATGTAAACTAAATTATTAATTATAACAACTTTAATTATTAACTACCTATATTTCGGCAGTGTTACATTGCCATCTTCAGGGATCACAAAACAATGATATGTGCATGCAGGCACTCACACTAAGCAAATAAGGCTGTAGAAAGGCAACTGAAGTCAGTCCTAGAGTCCTAAAAGATGCCCCCTAGCTGACTAAATTGGGTTGTCTTGGCTGTTGGGCTGATGATCTTACAATGTATGCTTTCCAAATTTGGGGCAGTTTCATGTATCCAAATTTGTTGAGGTTTGGGAAATTTTTCAGAGCTGAGGCTGATTCAAGGAATAATCTTTCATACTTGTACTTGCTGCAATGTAATATTGTCTTGTCAGATGTCATCTCGTTCTAGGAGGTTGACTACCATGAGCTTCCACCATGTATGGTTTTGTGCTTCTCTTTTGCATTCTTAATAGGACAAAAAGGGTCCAGTCCTTAATATTTCCCATCCAGTTGGTTCTTTGTCTTCCTCTTCTTCTTTTTCCTTGTATCATTCCTTCTAGAAGTGTTTTTTGTAGGGATTCATGCCTTAGTATGTGACCAAGGTAGGTGGTTTTCCTTTTCTTAATGGTTTCAACAGATTCCTATCTTCTTCAATTATCTCTAATATTGCAAAATTAGTTTTTTTGGCAGTCGATGAGACTCTAAGAATTCTTCTGAGGATCCACATCTCAAAGACTTGTAGTTTATTTTCGCAATATTTTGATATTGTCCAGGTTTCTGCTCCATATGTAGCATTTTGACAGCCTAATTCTTGTTGTTGTGTGAATTTCCCTTGAAGTCAGAATGTTTTTCATGCTAATGAAAGTTGATCTTGCAATTTCTATTCTTAATATTTCCTTATCACACTTTCCATTCTCTGTAATTAGTCAACCCGAAATATATATAATTCTCTACTTGATCTAAAATATTTCCTCTGATCTTGAAGTTGAAATTAAGTCCATATTTTTCACTTAACTTCAGAATCCCTTCTAGTAGGTTTTATAGATCTTTTTTACTTTCAGCTTGCAGTACTGTATCATCTGCATATCTTAAGTTGTTTATATTCCTGCCTCCTATGCTGACTCCTTTAAATTCTTCTAATTGCTAGAAGATAATTTCAGTATAGAGGTTAAACAATATAGGAGAAAGAACACAGCCTTGTCTGACACCCTTCTTTACTGGGAATTCCTCTGAGATTTCTCCTGATATTTTTATTGAGGCAGTTTGCTCCCAATATAGATTTATCAGTAATCTGGTATCTTTACCATCTATTCCTAAATTTCTGATGCATTTGATTAGTTGTTCATGTTGTATATTGTCAAAGGCCTTTGTGTAGTCAATAAAATATAAGTAGACTTCTTTCTGCTTCTCCAGATATCTTTCTATAATAGTTCTAATGTTGAAGAGTCCTTCTCTAGTTCCTTTATTTTCCTGGAAACCAGATTGTTTCATTAATTTCCATTTTGATTTTATGTTTATTTCTTTCTAGGATGATATATAACATAACTTTTGCATCTGACTGATCAGACTAATTGTTCTGTATTATTCTTCACATTTGATTGTCTTCGATTTTTTAGATATTGATAGGAACGTTGAGTGCTTCAAATCTTTTGGCAGGTGTCCAGTTTCATATATATTGTTACATATGTCAGTCAGTGATCTTATAGCCTTATCATGTAAAGCCTTTAGATAATCTGCCATAATTCCATCCATTCCTGGAGCTTTTCCTGGTTTCAGTTTCCTAATGGCATTTGTTACTTCCCAGGTAAGAATAGTAGACCCTCCAAATCTTCTTGCATTGGTTTATCTATTTTATCATGATTGTAGAGTTCCTTTGAATATTCTACCCATCTATCCCTTATTTTGTCTTTCCCCATTAGGATGTTTTCACTGGTATCTTCAATACAATGAGAGCCTACCCTTTTGCAAGATTTGTTAGTTAGCTCCCTAACTTTTTCATGAAGTTCTCTGGTTTTCTGCTTTTTGTCGAGAAGTTCAATTTCCTTGCATTTGTTGTTGAGCCATAGTTCTTTTGCAATCATACATTCTTTCCTGATCTCCTTGTTTAAGTTCTTGTATTCAGGATGATTTTTGTGGTCTTTCTTTCCTCCATCATTTTCAGTATCTTGTCATTCATCCAGGGTTTGCTCATCTTCTCAAATTTGGGAATTATTTGTTTTACTGCCTTTTTTATTCCCTCTTTAAATTTCTGCCATCTATCCTCAATCTCATCTTTAGGGTAAGGATACTTGGTGGGATCAGGAACATTAACAGCGGTGGATTGTGCCAGTTTCTTTAAAAATTTATCTTGTATTTCTTGATTTTTAAAGGAGCCAAGATCATATTTTTCTATGTTTAGAGGTTTCATTGTTTTCTTTAATTTTATTGCTGCTTTAATGACCACAGGATTGTGGTCTGATCCAATATCAACCCCTGGGTATGTTTTGGCTTGTAAGATGTTATTCTGGAATCTTCTTTTTTTTAATCATTATATAGTCAATCTGGTTTCTACAGCTGTCCCTGGGACTTTTCCATGTGAAAAAGTCTTCTAGGAGGGTGGCTGAATAAAGTATTTGTATTACCAGATTGTTTTCTTCACAGAACTGTATTAATCTTTCTCCCCTTGGATTTCTATGTCCCAGACCCTGGTTTCCCATGCAGAAACGATCTCTTCCTGCTTTAGCATTTAGATCTCCCATAACGATAGTTATGTCATCTGATTTAGCGTTGTTTAGTTCATTTTGAATGTCTTCATAGAAACATTCTACATCTTCATCTGGGTATTCAGA